>NC_142009.1:173431201-173738284 GCF_049901735.1 Notechis scutatus | reverse complement strand
TGTTGGCAACTCTAAAAAGACCAGAGAAATATTTTATGAGTTGACAGTATGATGATATTGCGGTAATATGATTAACAATCCTGTTTTTATCTTGGACAAACCTAAGATGAATTTTGTGTTTATTTTGTTAAAGATGACACATCTGGATTCATTCATAACGCTAAACCATCAGTTAGGATTTTCAAACACCAAGGTTCACATGATGAGTTAATTCAAAGCCAAACAAATTGCATTGTGGCTTTATCCAGCAGCGTTTCCTGCTTTGACTGCATAAGCCCATCAAACTAAAAGTCTGGAGGTGTGCATATGAACATTTAATTATCAAAAGTAGGAAAATAGGGAGGAGAATTATATGTGCCCATCTTGAATTATATGAAGTAAATGTGGAATAAAATATTTCTTGTCCAACCAGTGAAATCATGAGTTGTGAGAAAGTCATGCAAATTCATTTATTATTTTAGGAAGTTATAGTGCATCTGCTGTAATCTAGTTACATGGAACTACAGCTGGTCTTGTTACCTCCCCATTTTAAACATTTTTAAGGAAAACTAACTGGGAATCCAACCATTTTGTAAAAGCAAATTCTCAACATTTTTTTTAATTTAGTAAGTATCTTGGGCCCTCTATGGGTAATTGCTAGTTAATAAGCAAGTAAGTGCTCACCTGCACAGGAAAAGTAAGGAAAAGGTCAGATGGGAATGGTAGGAAACATCCTGAGATTAAAGAGAACAATCTCCTGTTTGCCTACGTATAAATGGGGGGGTCATTGATTATTTCTTCCTTGGACGCTACTTTTGGCCCACCTTCTTAGGGAGCTTGCTCCTCTGTCTCTGCTACCTGATAGCACTGAATAGTTGACAGCACCATTGAAGGCACAAGATTGTCAATGCACAAGATTGAACCACACAACAAAATGTGAGGAAAATAGAAATTTGGGTGGGGTTTTTTCATTCTTTTTTAAGGCCAGAAATCAAAGATATTATCCATTCTCCCTTCTTGAAGTAAGACTTTCCAAGAATATACTGTGCTTGAAAATTGCCTAGGAATGTATTTACTGTATTTTTTGGAGTATAAAACGCACACACACCCCCCCCCAAAAAGTGGGTGTGTCTTATACTCCGAAAAATACGGTACATGTAGTAGCTGGTACTGCCAGTTTTGGTGGGAGTGTAGTTTCCTCTTGTCTGGTGTTGATTCCCGCTTACCTATATGAGGGCTGTTGCAGAGGATGTGTTCTACTCTTCTTATTTCCTTCCTAGGTTCAAGATGCTAATAGTTTCACAGTTGAAACTGGAGTTGAGTTCATCCGTATGTTGTGTGACAAAAGCTCCTTACTTTCACAGCTTGATAGACCAAGCCAAATCCAAACCTGCTAGGGAATTCCTGGAAGCTTGGCATTCAGATTAATAGCGATTAATAGACACATAGAGATGAACCACATTTACATAACATTCAAAGGCGATAATAAAAAACCTAAGAAGGAAATAAGAACACATCCCCTCCAATAGCCTACATTCAGATAAGCAGGGATCAACACTAGACAAACAGGCAAAACCATACTGTAAGGAACCCTTAAGGAGGAAATTACAACACACACACCCCAAAAAAAAAACCTGGCAGGGCAAGCTGCTACATGTAAACATGCAACAAATCCCACATCTGTGCTTTTATTAACATGTTAGCTCTTGCTAACTCCATATTCACTTGCACTGATAATGTTTCTGAGTCAGGTGAACCTCTCTCTGTAAGCAAACAACCAAGCTCAGAGAGCAATAGAACTCCATATTTCAGTCCTGAGCCACTGATATTCTCTTTTATTAGATTGTGCTTTCTTTTCCTTTTGGCAATGTTTTTGCTTTTGGGTTTTCTAGAAATCTGAATGTCGCTGGCCTGTTTGAAGCTGATTACACGACCTTTTTTGCAAACACCCTCCTTGATTGTTCAGCCTTTGCGCTTCGTCATGGATCTGAAAGACCTTGTTACCTCCTTAAACGATTTTGCTTCGCTTTCCCTGGCTGAAAGTTGGGATAATGTGGGGCTCTTGATTGAGCCAAGTCCTCCTCATATTGTCAATACCCTTTTTCTCACCAATGATTTAACTGAGGATGTGATGCAGGAAGTCCTAGAGAAGAAAGCAAATCTCATTCTTTCTTATCACCCACCCATTTTCCACCCACTGAAACGTATAACATGGAAAACATGGAAGGAGCGTTTGGTAATCCGAGCCTTGGAAAATAGAGTTGGCGTTTATTCTCCTCACACGACATATGATGCTATACCTAATGGAGTCAATGACTGGCTTGCTACAGGACTGGGTGAGGCATTCTTGTTAATAATGACACTATATGTAAAATAAGAATCTATAAGCACAAGCCAAACATAAAGTAGATAATAACATTTTATGTTTTAAAATGTTATTATCAACTTCGTGTTTGGCTTATGTTCATGTTTTAAAATGTTATGTTTGTATTCTTGCCAAGATTTTACATTATAAATTTCTGTTGAAATGTGTCAGCAGGACTGTTAGATAACTAAAATCTTTGTTCTTTCTTAGGGAAAAAAAGACAAGTAATGGATATTATTTTAAACAATGACAAAACACTAGACTGAAGTATACTATCATTTGTAGAGAGCTCCTCTCTCCTCTCTCCATACTATCAATCCTACCATGTAGACCAGGCCATGAAATCAACTCCATAGAAAAGCTAAAAGAGCTTTTATTGATTTAAGCAGAATTGTGCTGTGTCTCACCTCTTTCTTATTGTTGTTGTTAGTCGCGAAGTCATGTCCGAGCCATCGCGACCCCATGGACAACGTTCCTCCAGGCCTTCCTGTCCTCTACTGTCTTCTGGAGTCGATTTAAGCTCACGCCTATTGCTTCAGTGACTCCAGCCAGCCACCTCATTCTCTTCCGTCTCGTTCTTCTTTTGCCCTCATTTTTTCCCAGCATTAGGCTCTTCTCCAGTGAGTCCTTCTTTTCATTAGGTGGCCAAAGTATTTGAGTTTCATCTTCAGGATCTGACCTTCTAAAGAGCTATCAGGGTTGATTTCTTCTAGGATTAACCAGTTTGATGGCCGTGCAGTCCAAGGGATTCGCAGGAGTTTTCTCCAGCACCATAAGTCAAAGGCCTCAATTCTTTGGCGCTCAGCCTTCCTTATGGTCCAACTTTCACAGCCATACTCTTTATTACACTCAAGTGAATTAGAATATGTCTGTCTTAACTATCTCCAAATGATACCTGGACATTCTGGAATTAAAAAGCTCTTTAGCTTCTTTAGCTTAGCCAATAGCTCCTGCATATCTTTGTCAACGCCTTCTTCTATATTCTATACTCTTACTATATGGTGGCTAACCTTTTTTGGCTCCTGTGCTGCCAGCACCCAGAAGGCAATGCGCACGCCCCCCCCCTCACGCCCCATGCACGTGCGATCCCCCTGCCGCCCCCTTACCTGCACTGCATATGCATGCGCCTCCCAGCTGATTTTTGGGCCTTTTTCGGCCTCCCAAAGGCTCAAGGGAAGCCTCTGCAGCCTTTAGAGGCCGAAAAATGGGCCCGTTTTGTCACTTGTGGTATTTCTGGAAATACATAGGCCTGTGAAATAGGCCTGTGTTTTGGCCTCCAAAGCCTGCAGAGGCTTCCCTCAAGCCTCTGGGAGGCTGAAAAAGGCCCAAAAATCAGCTGAGAGGTGTGCGCATGCGCAGTGAGGTAAGTTTGCCTTGGGCTCACCTGCCCACACAAATGGCTCTGTGTGCCTTCGCCATCACGGCTCTATACACATAGTTACTAGGACACTGAATTGCCTTATATTTCTCTCCCTTAAGGAACAATGAGCTTGAATGTAGCTTTAAATAATTTCTTAAAATTATGATTTTGCCCTAAGAAAACATATTCTGTAAAGGGCTGGTGCTTCAAAATGGAAAACATATATGATAATCATCTAATTGACACCTTTTCAAAGGACTGATGTGATATTACTCTTTTAATTCTACTACTTCAAATTCATGAAGTAGGGCAATCCAAAGAGGGTACTAACATCTCAATATTCTGTGCACAAATAGTATGAACATATAAATGGCCAAAAGTCCAAAGCCTACTATGTGATCTATATAAATCATAAACATGGATGATCTGGAATTAAAGATCTCTGCCCCTCCTCTGCCATTTCCTTGCAAGTGATTTAAAAACAATGGTAGTTTAATAATTTTTACGCTCTGCAGTAGTTTAAGGCAGGGGTCCCCAACCACCGGTCCGCGGAACAAGTCCTACCGGGCCGCTGGTTGCTGGGCGCCGCCATCTTTTTTTGATGAAAAAGTGCTTCCGGTGAGCTTTTCCGGGTAGAAAGCTCACCGGAAGCACTTTTCATCAAAAAAGATGGCGGTGTTAAGCGCCGTGAGCTTTTCTGGGTGAAAGCCATTTCTACCTGGAAAAGCTCACCGAGTGCTGGCGCCGCCATCTTTTTGATGAAAAAGTGCTTCCGGTGAGATCACCGGAAGCACTTTTTCATCAAAAAGATGGCGGCGCCCAGCTGATGCCGGTACCGGGCCGCGGCATAAAAAAGGTTGGGGATCACTGGTTTAAGGTCTATAATTAATTGCTGTATTTAGCATTCATTATATCCTTCAGCAGCCATTATAATATGAAGAATTAGAATATTCTTATATGTTATGATAATACTGGTACATTGCAATAAACCTCAACTTTCCGTAAGTTAACAACAATATACTGGGAACAATGTTATGGAAGGCATGTAATTTGATGTTTGGCAAGGTAAAACCCTGAACAAGAATATTGTGCAATGTATTTAATTTGTTCTGCTTTTCCTCAGGGGCTTGCACTGCTGTTCCTTTGAAACCGGCTACAGCTTCCACTTACCCTGTAGGTGGGCCTTTCCGGGTTGAATTCACTGTATCCTCTGCTGAAAGTCTGGAAACAGTTTTATCCCAAGTCCATGCAATGCCAGAGGTGTCACTCATCGCAACTCAACCTGCCAGGTATTGCTGGAGACCAGCCTAGGTTATTTTCGTTGACTGACAAATTTTAATATGATAAAAGAGCAGGTTCTTTATCTATGACCAGACAACATTTTTGAGAATGTATAGAAAGTAAGTAGTATGTATTATTTTATTGTGCTAAAAGGCACTGTACTTTATATCCTCCCTCTTTGAGTTATACAGAAAATATTTGATAATAGCTTAAACAGCTTGCAAAAATATTCTAACTTAATCAGGTAACTTTAGCCTATTTCAGAAATATCAAACTAACAAGTTTTGATTTCTACGTAATAACATATTTTTACTTTAAGACCATATTCCAAGAAACCAGTGTTTTTCCTAAGTATTAGATGTACATCTGATGAGACATGCTACTTTGTATTACATTTCAAGACAAGTAAGTTAATTGAAAGCTAGGAGCATTTTTAAGACCACTATAAGTAATAAGATGCATATTAAATTATAAGCATGAGCTTATCCTTCCATGCCATAAACAAAGAAGCAACCTCTTCTCATGCCAGACTTTAACTTTTCTAGCCAAATATTGTCTGATCTGATAGGAGTGGGTCTCCAACAATTAGTCAACAATGCCAAGCATTAAATTTGCAACCAGAATTATAAAAAGCACAATGATATACTTTGGTCCTACGTTTTTGGGTGGTGGGTCACAGTTTTCATTGATTACTGCATTTATTTTTTTTATAAATAACTCAAGGCAGAAAACATACATAATATTCTTTCCTCCTTGTATTTCCCCCACAACAACTCTGTGAAGTGGGTTAGGCAGAGAGAGAATGACTAGTCCAAAGTACCCAGCTGGTTTTCATGCCTAGAACTTGCAATCTCCTAACTTCTGGCCCGCTTCCTTAAACAGTGTAGTACCAAACTGGCTCTCGCTGATAAAATGTCTAGTTTCCTGTCTGTGATCTTGGTGCTGAGGTAGAAGGGGACAGATAATCAAACACCTGAGAACCCAGGAAGGAGCTCCATAGTCTCTAAGGGCCATGCTTTTGAATTAGACCCACTCCCATACTTATCACACATTCATCTCCAAGAACATGGCCTTTCTCCACACAAAAGTGGCCCACTCTTCCCCCTCCATGTGAGCTGAAGACACAAATAGATGGAAATGACAGCAGCATTATCTGCCTTAGATAGTGTCCTATCCTTGTTCAAATCTATGAATGGTATCAACCAGCATTTTCATATAGCTGCCAGGTGACTTGACAGATGGCATAAGTCCTGCTTAAACTTACCTGCCAAAGGTTGTGAATGGTGGGAGTGGTTTGGCTTGTGTATAATTACTAAAAGCAATGTATATTGTGATCCACTCGTGAGAGAACTGGAGGTAACATTTATATATTCATTTTTGCAGTGTATTGTAAGGTTTTTTATTAATATTTCTGTTCCAAATTTCCAAGGATTGAAGGAGAAGAACAAACACGTGTCAGCTTGAACTGTTCTCGGCTCGCTTTGTTGCAAGTGGTGGCCTTGCTTTCCCAGAAGAGCCTGCTGTATCAAACAACTGAAATCATATCACTAGAGAAGGTAAACCACAGATGAGCAAATCAAAGTTTATTTTCACAGAGAGTGTGCATAGCTGCAAAAAGAATAAATGAAGATATAGTGATGTGATGGAGGAAGGTTGCTTAGCAAGAAAGTGAAAGAAATAATTTAGCAAAGAGATGTTCTGTTTCCAGTAGAAATAAAAGGGATTCTTTGAAGATACTGCTGCAGTTTCCTAGTATATTCAGGAAGTTTGAAGAAAGTACCAATAAGAGAAGATTGCTAAGAGATACTGTGACTGTATCAATAGTATACTGTGTTTTGAAAAAGGGGGACCAGCCACTTATTATTTCTCCATCCCAGCCATTCCTGAGAGAACATAAGGTACAGGCTCAAATGATTTCAACATCTAATAGAGCCATCTTCAATTTTTGCATTCTCTTCCCATCTTTTCTTTAAGCATATAATTAAATAAGCTTCATAGCTCCAAAAAAAAAATCCATTTTCCCATCTTTATTTTACCATTTGCGTAAGCAGCAACTGGAGTGCTGAAATGCTTGTCCATTCTTTTCTGAGACTTTGGGTATTAAGTACAAATAGACTTTGACTTATTATCACAACTGAGCTCAAGATTTTCATTGCTAAGCAAGGCAGTTGTTAAAAGAGTTTTGCTTCATTTTACAATCTTTTTGCCACAGTTAAGTGAATCACTACAGTTGTTAAGTGAATCAAGTGAGGCAAATCTGGCGTCCCCCATTGACTTTGCCAGATGCCAAGTGCCCAAATTTTTATCACGTGACCATGGGGATGATACAACAGTTGTAAGTGTGAAAAAAGTCATAAGTCACTTTTTTCAGTGCCATTGGAACTTTGGTCACCAAACAAATGGTTATAAATCAAGACTACTTGTATGTCATTTGTCAGATCTGGAAATAGGACAAGCATAATCATTGAGTAATTTGGTGCATATGGGATAGTTGTGAATCACAAGCTGACCTTGATATTCTCAAATTTAATATCATTTACATGTTACAATCCAACCTAAACATGTTTAGTCTCTTTCAAAAGGGGCTCGATCCCAATTAAATTTGCAAAAGATTGACAGCTATATTCAACTCATAGGTGCATGTCAAGGACAAATCGTGAAATGTGTTATGATGCTTTAATATATCTTGTACTTAGGAAAACAGGTTTATTTAAACCTGCCTTTGTTATTACAGCAGGATAACTGCCAGAGCACCCTCATTGTAACCATTTCAATTTTTGGCTTCTTTTCAGCCTCTGCTTGCTGATACTGGAATGGGACGTTTATGCACATTGCACGAACCAGCCTCTGTTTCTGTTTTGATTGAACGATTGAAAAGTCACTTAAAATTGTCTCATATTCGTCTAGCTCTTGGAGCAGGGAAATCACTGGGTATATATTTACTTTCTCATTTTATGTTGGCAGTGGACTTTTGCTACTTGGTACCTAAACCATTCATGGTGCTTTATTTTGTGAGATGGTGCTTATTAGGGCAAAATCAAGATGCATCTATTTTGAAGTGATTTGTTTGACTAATACATTCAGAAGAGCCACTTATAAAAACATCGAACAGTATTTCCCACTGATTGTTTTAGGGTAAAGTATTAGTGCTCTGCTATGGAATTAAATAAAATTAGTCTGGTTCAGCCAGGCCAGTTATTTAAATAACTTGGGTTGTGGGGAAGGGAACTTTATTTGAAAATTTAGCATATTTAAAATGTTTGGAAAGGACATCTTTAGACTAAAAACAATAAGAGTTCCTCTTCATAGAATGTGAAAAAAAGCAATCCACATCCATCATTATACTTCAAAATCTTATTTGATCACATTGTGTTGCAACTGCACTCTAAGATGCTATCTTATATTGCCTACTTTTACTTAACACAGAGCAATTGTCCTATCTAAATTAGAATTGCTCTGACTAGCAGTTCTCTTTTTAACTGAAGATGAATGAACCTGTCTATAAGGAACACCAAAGGATTTGCAGGATTACTAAAGGCCTAGGGAAACAACTATTGGTCCAGTCATGTATTCTAACCTGCAATCTTTAATTCATTACCCATCCACTCTGCATCATCTCAGGAAAAACAACAAACCAAAACTAACCACAAAACGTGCAGTCCTAAACTATGCTAATTGTTCTTTTTGTAGAATCCTCAGTGAAGGTGGTTGCTCTTTGTGCTGGTTCAGGAGCAAGTATTTTACAAGACACAGAAAGTGATCTCTATGTTACTGGTGAGAAGCTTTTTAAAACAGGATTTTGAAATAGATGTCTGCTAAAACCGATTTTCTTGTAGATGAGAAATACAATTTTCTATTAGCATTGTAGAACTATTCACTAGCTAAGTTTGCCTAAATAAAATATTAATATCCCCCTTTCTGCAATATCCTTTATCCACTATTTATTTGAAATATGAAGAACCTGGTTTGCTGGAAGTAACCCAATTTTTTATAAACTTAACTACAGTAATGCAATAACTTGCATACAGAGATCTGGATCTGGAAAAAATTTCCTGAAAGCCTTTTGGGCATTTTGCTGCATGTGCCTGTATTTCAGATATTTTTGCATATTTAAGAACATAAATCATTCATTTAAAGTGTTTTACCTACTTCATAAGACTGGCAGGCTCTGGGGATAGTTTTACTTAAAAATTGTAAACAAATAAACCTTGCTCAAATGCTCCATCCCAAAAGACCGTTCTCATTGCATTATAGGAGAGATGTCCCACCATGAGGTACTTGGTGCTGTTTCCAGAGGGATCTCTGTAATTTTGTGCGAGCACAGTAACACTGAACGAGGCTTTTTGTTAAAACTGCAACAAATGTTGGCTGTGTATTTTATGAATAAGATCAATATCATCGTTTCTGAAAGAGATAGAGACCCCCTTCAAGTTGTGTAAAAGAAGCAAACTTTGAGAAATAATGTAAGTGTATATCCTAACAAAAATACTGGCAAAAATATGCTTTGATTCCTAAAAAGTTAATGATAACAATAAAATGTTAACAAAATGAGTAAATGACTGGTTGAAAAAAGCAAAATGACTTTATTGTAGCTGAGAATGAACATTGGCTTACCTGAATGTTCGTTTTCTTCTGTGGCATAGAGAGTCCAGGTAGATAGGGTTAAATCAGTTCCTGCCCTGTTGGACTGAGTCTGTGTTAAACCTGAAGCTCCGCCCTGCACCATGGCCATGCTCCAGCTTTCGACAAAGCACTTGGCCGACTGGACGTGATTCTGGAAGAACATACATTATTGCTCCCCCAACCCCCACCCAGACCAGTCAAACCAGGGTGGGGCTGGACTCTCTGTGCCACAGAAGAAAACAAACATTCAGGTAAGCCAATGTTCATTTTCCTATCTGTGGCTCTGAGAGTCCAGATAGATAGGGATGTACCAAAGCTGGCCGGTCCCTGGGAGAGCATGAGTCTGGTCCTACTCACATTGGCGTTCGAGCACGCTGTGTAGAACCCTCCTGCCAAAAGCTGCATTGGCTGATGCAAAAGCATCCAAGTGGTAATGCCGAATGAAGGGTGATGGTGAAGACCATGTAGCCGCTCTACAAATCTCTTCAATGGGTGCTTGAGTAGCCCATGCTGCAGTTGTTGCCGCACTTCTAATAGAGTGAGCTGTCACCCCTCGAGGCACCAGGAGAGACCTGCTCTGATAAGCCTTAGCAATGCAAGCCCTAATCTATCTCTCACTGTCGATGGAGACACTTTAAACCCCTTTGTGCCCGACTGGAAGGACACAAAAAGTGCCTCCGACTTCCAGATAGAACGTGTCCTCTGGATGTATATCTTTAAGGCTCTATGGACATCCAGGGGGTGCCATGCCCGTTCCAAATTATGGGTAGGATTGGGGCAGAAATTTGGGAGAATAAGCTCTTGAGCCCTGTAGAACCTAGAATTAATCTTAGGGGTGAAAGATGGGTCTAACCGCAAAACCACTCTATCTGGATGGAAGACACACAAATCTTTCGTAACTGAAAGGGCTGCCATCTCTGAGATCCTTCTAGCCGAAGTGATGGCTACTAGAAATGCTACTTTGAGAGATAGGAAGTTTAAACTAATGGACCTGAGCGGTTCAAAAGGTTCGGCCATGAAGGCCCTTAGCACCTTAGGAAGATCCCAAGTGGGGAATCTGTGAACCACAGGAGGTCTAAGGTTGGTGGCCCCTTTTAAAAACCTCCAGATGATTTGGTTGTGAGACAAGGACCCCTTCCTGTGTATGTACAATACTGAAGAAAGGGCGGCCACTTGTCTGCGTAGAGTGCCGAGAGCCCTTCGTCAAGACCCTCTTGTAAAAAATCCAGAATGTTGGCTACTGAAGTCGAAGTGGGGGAAATTCTATTCTTGATGCACCACTGGCAGAAGACCTTCCATGTGGCTTGATAGATGTGGTTGGTTGAAGGCCTCCTAGCCGCTAGAATGGTACAGGTGGCCCAATATATTTTGTCTCCTCAGAGTGCTCTGCTCAACCTCCAAGCGGTCAGATAGAACCACTGAGGCTCTGGGTGGGTTATTTCTCCTTGGTGTAGGGACACCTTGTGAGGAGGGATTATCCATGGTTGGGTGGTCAAGAGATTCACCAGAATCACAAACCAAGGGCGTCTGGGCCAGTAAGGAGCCAGAAGTATAACCTCTGCCTCCTCCTCCAGTATCTTTCTGACTACCGCTGGCAGCAGCGGAAGAGGAAGAAAGGCATACAGGAGACCCTGAGGCCACCTGCTCCTGAGGGCATTGGTCCGTTCTGCCCCCTGGGTTGCGAACCTGGTGAAAAACCTTGGGAGTTTGGTATTGGTTGGATATGCGAACAGGTCCACCACTGGTAGTCCAAACCGTTGTGACAGCTCCTGAAATAAAAGGGGGGAATACTCCACTCTGAAGGGGAAATCTTGGCCCCGCTAAGCCAGTCCACTTGCACAGTTTCCACCCCAGAGATGTGTTCTGCCCTGATTGACAGGAGATTCCTCTCCGCTCAATGACTCAAACATTCAGCCTCTAACATTAAAGTCCTAGATCTGGTGCCACCCTGCCTGTTGATGACTACATCTGTTAAAATTAGGATGTGTGTGTTGTATGGTGTTTCTAAATTTCTTGAGAGTCCATTGAACCGCTCTCAATTCTAACCAATTAATGTTCTTTCCCCTCTCCAAAACAGACCACTGGCTTTGGGCCAACTGTGACTATAAATGCGCCCTCCAGCCAGAGAGACTGGCATCAATAGTGATTACTGTTCGGGACGGCCCTCTGAATAATTGACCTGCATTCAAAGCCTGAGAAAACCACCATGACAAGGACCGCTTGACAGACCCAGGGACTGAGACCTTGAGAGATGAGTGACTTCTACCCGCCTTTTGGTTGGGCAACAGAAACCACTGAAGCTTTCTGGAGTGTAGTCTAGCCCAAGGCACGATGGAGATGCAAGAAATCATCTTCTCTAAGAGTTGAGAGAGAAGTGCCAAGGGGGGCTTATCCGCTCTCACGACCTCCCCCACCATGTTTTGTAAACTGTCTTTGCATTCCTGTGAGAGGAATACCTTACAAGACACTGTCAATCTTAGCTCCAAGATGCAATAAACATGTAAATGGTGAGAAATGATTTTTCTTGTTAATTGAAAAGCCATGGTCTTGTAACAGTGAGACTGTCGCTTGGAGATCCTTTAAGGCCCAGTCATGGGAGGATGATTGGATTAAAATGTCATCCAGGTAACACTATACCCTTACTGGGATGGTTCTCAAGCGAGCTGCCAAGGCAGCCAAGACCTTAGTAAACATCCTGGGTGCAGAGGATAAATCAAAAGGCATAGCCCTATATTGGAAGTGACTCCCCCTTGTAGCTGAAGCATAAATATTCCCTGTGTGTCTGACAAATTATGATGTATAGATAAGCCTCTGTTAAATCAGTTGAGGTGAGGAAGTTACCCTCCCTGATGCTCTGCAAAATAGAATGCATCCAGAAATGCTTGTACAACAAAAAATTATTGAGCCTTTTTAAATCCAGAATGGCTCTCCACCCCCCAGAAGCCTTGGGAACAACAAACAGCTGGGAGTAGAATCCCTTACCCTGTTGATTAACTGGAACTGACTGGATGGCTCTAATATCCAGTAGGTATTGGATGGCCTGTTCCATTAGTTTCCTACGGGAAGCCTCCTTGCAAGGCACATAAAATCTGGGGGGTTGTGACCTAAATTCTAGGAAAAGGCCATGTCTGATGGTCTTTAAGACCTAAGCGTTGGATGTAGTAGCCTCCCATTGGGCCACAAAATTGGATAACCTACCCCCAATGGGAGAACTACTGCTGTATTTAGTGGGAATGCCGGAAAAAGCGACTTCCTCCCCCACGAAAGGGCTGCTTGCCTGAAAATTGGGGCCTATCTCTGGCCGCTCTTTCCTGGGAGTTGAAGGACTGACTCTGAGGCCCTTGAGCCCTGGTGCTGCCCTCAGCTCTGAAAGATGACCTGTGGGTGTATGGTACTGCTCTGTACTGCCTTGCCAGAGAAGGAAGGTATTTCTTTTTATCTCTGGTCTCCACCAGATGGGCCTCTAAGACCTCCCCAATTTATCCCCTTGATGAAGGCAGATGCCACCTTCCACTTCTGCCACCCATCGGCCTGCCAGTTTTTAAGCCAGACCATTCTGTGGGCTGCTACAGAAGTGGCACTGGCCTTTGAAGCAAATCTGGCATTGTTTAAAGTGGTATCCACAGTAAATTCAGCCGCTGCCACAAGTTTATGGATGTCTCGGTACACTCAGACATCTGTGGCGGGGACCTTGCAGTTGGTGCAGCCAACATAAGGAAGATCTCATAAAGAATGAAGCAGCCAAAGCAGCCTTGACCGCCCAGGCAGCCGCCAGGTGGGTACGTTAGAGGGATTGTTCTATCCTCTTGTCCTCCACCTTCAATGCCTCCTCTGGATCAGCAAGGTTTGATGAGGAAGGAATCAAGGCTGCAACTGGACCGTCCACTAAGGTAATGAGCTGGTAAGTTCAGGCCCCATATTAAAGTAGCAGCATTCGCTGGCCGATAACATGGCAGATGTCCCCAGGGATTCCAGCTGTTTCTTGATAATATTCAAAAATAATCTAGGCACTGGAACCAATTCAGGCCAAACTGTTGATTCATCAAAATATTGGTCTGGAGAAGCAGTTTCTTCTTCCACTTTCCCGACATCTGCTTTTGGTCCCAATTGGGCTGTCTTCCTGGCCTCAATAAGGCTCTGAACTTTTGTGAATCAAAGAGACTGGAGAAGGAAGGTCTCTCCGGAGCCATTTCTTCGTCTGCCGAGAAATCAGATTCCCTCGTCTTCCTCTGGTGTTTTATGTGTAAAGCTATGTATGGAGGGGTCAGGGGAAGCCCTGTCTCTTAAGGATTCTCTGCTTCTCTCCTGAATGGACTGTTCTAGGTCTGAATGTTGTTATACCACCAATTCAGGCCTCCTCATAGCTTGGAGGCCTTCCACAATACCTGCCTAGAGATAATTGCCTCCATGTGCGCAGGTAATGCTGCTTCAGCCTCTTCAGAACTGCGCAAGCCAGCAGCTGTGGGCATATAAGTTGCTGCCACCCCTGGTCTGGCTCTCTTTGGAGGAGGTGCCCTAGTTTCATCCTGGCAAACTGCTTGGGATCTCCTTCGTAATCTGAAACTCCCTCTATTGGGTGTGGATCCGCAATTACAGCTAAGTTAGACCAGGCAAGATCCACTAGTGGAGGTAGAAGGCCCAGGCTCCATTTGTAAAACTGGAGGCAGAGCAGAAGAATCTGACTCCTCTAGTCTGGTGATCTCCGGCTCCTCCCACCAGCAGCACGCTGGCTTTTCTCCACCTGCTTTTCTAGAGCTTTCTGCCTTCTCAAGGCATCCTGCTCCTCTGCCCTGGAAGGTTTCTTGGGTTCAGGGGCCTTTCTCTTCTGCCTGTCCCTAGATTTACCTCTAGAAGTAGAGGGACTGTGACCACCTTCCTGATCTTTATCTGCCACCCCACTGGGAGATTGGGATTAAGAAATACAGCCAGAGGGAGGATGGATCCTGGTGGGGAAGGGGATGAGGAGTTAATAACACATTTACAGCTTCCCCTTGCCAGTAAGGCCCCATGCAGAATAAAAAAGGTCCTCTTACCTCTGAACCTGCGAAGCAAGCCTAGATAGGTCTATTGCTGGGCTGCAGCCACACGCTGATGGTCACCACAATTTAATAATAGACCTGCATACAGGTCTACTGGCACCTATGCAATCACCTCAGTTCTGTAGCTGGAATCACAGCCCTGGCAACATGGTCGATCTGCACCCTCAGCTGGGGTCGATCCAGTCCTCACCACTCTTCAGCACCAACTGCTGCCCTTCCCACCTGGGATCAGGCCAATTGCCCAATCAAGTGGCTGCTTTGTGCTGCTGCAAAGCCTCCTCTGGGCCAATTGCCCCTTTTAGCTGCTGCTGCTTGCTGCTACGCTTTGCAGCCAAGGCAATCAAATAGAAACCGAAAGCGAAAACAGTGCTGGTCCTCCTTGCTGCTGCTGTGGTACCGTGCACAACAGCGGATAGCCCTTATCAGGCCAATCACCTGGAGCTGCTCCATGTGTTTGCAGCTCCGCGTATTGGGGCAGCTGCCCTGAAGGCGATAGCCAAGCCTGGAGGCTAAAAGCTTCATTCCTTGGCTGCAGTCCTCCAAAAGCCTCTGCTGCTCTTTAAAACTTTTGTTATGGAAAAAGCCTCCACTTGCAATTCAAGTAGAGCCTCAGCAACTCACGTCCTGTCCTGGCAGGACTGAGTCGAAAACTGGGGCATGGCCACAGCGCAAGGTGGAGCTTCAGTTTTAATGCAGACTCAGTCCAACAGGGCAGGATCTGATTTAACCCTATCTATCTGGACTCTCGGAGCCACAAATAGAAAAAAAGTACATTTGAATGTTTAGATTTTTGTTTTACATTTTGAGAGTATCAAGTTGGAGGAAAGCTTATGTAGAGTTTCCAATTAGCACCATTCTCTTTCTGTCCATTCATATTTAGACTGCCTCAGTCATTTTACTCACTCCAACACACTATCCTTGTCCTCTTTTCCTTCTCTGAGGTCAATTTTGCTGGTTACCCTAGTTTCTAATTGTACTTTCTGTATAATGATATGCATTTTTATCACCAGATTTGAATCCATTTGTCATCCATTAACATCAACTAAACATTTCCTATGTCAACTATATCAATATAACATAAAACTCTGAAGCCAAATTTACTTCAGGAGTGGTATGGGAAAAGAGATATTCTGGTAGAGTCCAGAAACAGTATTTTCAAGTTAAAGCTCTCTCAGTATTTAAAGAGCAGTTCTCTAAGACAAAGAAATAGTTACATGGCATAAAAGAACCATACAAAAGGACATAATGCATGTTTATTTTTATTCAGACAGCTTTTAAAAAATCATTAGGTAAGAAAAAACAGGTTAAATGCTTATTTGCAGTTGTTCTTATTGACAAAAACTCACAGCTGTCACACTTAAAAATGGCTTAAATAGGGGGAATCTTTTGTTCCCAATTAAGGCTAAATTTTTCATAAAGATATCCACATCTCTAGTTATCAATTGTTTATTTTGCTCAAGTCCAACCAGTTTCCTAATCCAATCCTTCCATCCCACATGACACACATTTGAAGATCAGTAATGGTCTGCCTATGAAGTATTAAAAATATACCAGGCAATAGCTGAATTCAGCTATTAATAGCCAATCGTGTGTATTGTCAAACACAAGTTCTCCAGTTCAATCCTTATTTCCAGAAGATTTATGAACAGAAGGCACAGTAATATCAGTGGATGACCTTTTCTTGGTCTATAATAATATAAACTGGCAAAGGGAGAAACCTGAGCAGCTAGAAATTGGCTTGGTTTATACGGCATCACATTCCATTATTTACAGGTAGATTAGACTCCTGAGATCTGCAAAATGGCCACAGGATAAAATTCAACAATTCTTAATAGAATTGCCCTTGAAAGGATGAGCCTTCAAACATCATTATCTTTTTGCAAAAAGTCAACCAATATTCCAGCATCCATAGGAATTAATAAATATTCCACTCCATCAGCACCCTGAAAATAAATTGAGAATTAGTTTAGAAATATAATTTTTTTAAACTTATTCCCTTAGTACAGGGGTCTCCAACTTACGGGCCGTGGCCCACTACTGGACTGTGGCTTCTTGGCCACCGGGCCACATGAATGGTTGACCAGTGTGCGCATATGCACCCACCCCCCACTTGCATTAGCTTTGTGGTATTGTGTGGGTGCTAGTGATGCCGCGAGTGCACCCAACTTGCACTGCATTGTGCGGTAACTAGTGATGGCGTGTTGTGTGGGCTCTAGCTTTGCCATGAGAGCAAACCCCCCACTCACACTAGCGTTGCAGCAGCATGTAGGTACTTGCGTCGCCCAAGCATCACGTGGGCACTTGCAGCAATGTTTGCATCACACTCTCAATCCCATTCATGCACACACATGCACATATAAAGGCGCTGCCCTTTCCCCCAGGGCCACCAACCCAGAAAGGTTGGGGAACTCTGCTCTAGTACATAATGCAATATTTTGCAGGAGTAAACTTATCATTGTGTATCATTGTCTGTATGAGTGAGAACATTATTTGGCTTCTATCAATAGCCTAATGGCAAAAAATATGGCATTTTATCTTCATTAGGAACACCTAACATGTGATATTCTTCTAGCATTTATCAATGTAGCCATAATAATTCAATCTGGATTCTTTCTTAAAAAATGGTTAAATAAGATGTAAGTTTACAACGGACACAAAGATTTTCCTGACTTACCCTCTTAGTCTGAATGAGTTTGTGATCCCTGAATTCTGTGAGCTGAGCTCTAAGAGTGAGGTCACTATTGACCAAGAATGCCTCCCGACAGCGCTGATACAAATCTTGGAAAGAAAGACCTAGTAAAAGAGAAGGAAAAGAGGTTTAATATCAAGCATAAAAAAATTAATTCTTGTTCAAATGGACAATTCTCATTTCAGTACAAAGAAACATAATCTAGTCTAATCTGTAGAATCTGATTGCTAGTGATGAGGATATTCTTTTTCTAAAACTTTCAATAAGAAATGCACGTATTAACTATTGTACATAAAATTAGTTTACAACTACAATAAAAAAATGACAAAGACAAAGCAAGCCACCAGTGTTCAAGCTCAGAGTATATTCCGTGCATATCTCAACACACAGTTCTGATCAGGTCTAGAAAAACTCGCCACAGCCAACTCACCATAGGACAACTTGCCATGGCCAACTTGACATGGGACAATTCAACATTGTATTATGCACTTTTTCATGCACTTACTTTTATTATTGGTGACCACATTTTTGTTGAAATTATTTTAACTCCTGTATTTCTGGATTGATTTTATTTTATTATTATTGGCCATGGTTCCGTTGAAATTAATTACATTTGTTGAACTGTCTGCGGTGAGTTGTCCCATTCTGTTCTGATCTGTCTGCATATACAATGTCAATTTGTGCATGTTCATTCTTTTTTATATTCTGATTTTATCATCAAATCAAACAAAGGTTTGTAAAGTCAGCAATTAACAAACAAGAATTGCAAAGCCCATTTACTCTATATTGTGATTTGGATATAATGGAATTTATTGCTCGGTCAGAAATATGAAAAATATTGTAAGCTATATCATAATGTGAGGTTATGTCTGCACTAATCCAGTGGTTGGCTGCCCACATTAATCTAAGCTATAATATAGTTTGTTCTTGGCTTAACATAAGAACATATTTATGGTTTAGAATTATCTATAACTTGAACCTTATAAATGTTCACATCATTTAGATTTTGCATGAGTTCCGCCATTATATGATATTCATTTTCACAGATATGTAGATATTTGACCAAAAGGTTATCATAAAGTAATTTATTATTTTCACACATAAAAACCATATGCATCAGAATCTATCAATGAGAAACAGCACTGGAATTTTCCTACATTTATACACTAATTAATATATGGTCAAAGGCTTAGAAGACCGCAGAAACCAAGACAGTATGACTTGGCTGTTTGGTGAATTGAAGAAGTGAAACATAATGAAAAAAGGAAAACTATATTCCAACCCCAAAAAGTTGTTTGAGTAACCTAATGTGAGCAAAATTTAAAAGGGAACTCTGCATAGTGACAGTCATCTTCACCATTTAAATTTTAAGTTTTTTATGAGGATGTGCTTAGAAAAACCTTATAACCTAAAAAAAAAATGAGATCCATTAGCTCAAGCCCAGAATTAGTTATGACTACAAGGCCTCAGACTGCTCTTAGATATTTTCCACTATATATCCTAGCCTACGGACCTCTTTAGTTTAAAGCTATACCATATTGCAATTAGAAAAAAAACACATTAAGTTTCAGCCATTTATTAACAGATAATGTTCAGTGTCAAAATTCTCTATCAAACTCTTGTCTTGAGAACATCACTCTAGTTTGAATTCCAGGAAATAAATTACAAATGTTGCATGTTTACCTAAATAGGAGGGATTATCCTTATTTTCCAATTGGTACTCTACCAAGAGCCTAAAGATACCCCTGGAAAGAGAGACAACCATGTTAATATAGTTAAATACAGCAAGAACCATCCATCCACAATCACATCCTTGTTTAGTGACTAACCACAATTGGAAAACATTTGCAAATATGACAGCAATAAAAAAATTAATTTTACAACCAATATGCACTTTTACAACCAAATTTCATACACCTGACAGACACCAGAGTGAAAGTAACAATGGCGGAGCTATATAAGAGAAAAAAATTCTGAATGAGACAGCAATCAATAATCTTCACAGTGTCAAAGTTGTGTGTTCACATAGCAACCATTTCACTTAACAACCTGGTCAGTGGAATAATTCGGTCCGAAAAGGACTTCTGATGGTGACGTCTTGGCAAAAGGGGGAAAGGAGAACGTTCTCCATTCCCAGACCCCGATTTTTCGCTTTTGGGGACCCTTCAGGGACACGGAGAGCCTGGACAGCCGCGCGAAATAGAGAAGCCTGGACAATGGCAAGGAAAGGCAATCACCCGCCGCCACGAAAGTAAACTCCTCAAACCCGAAGTGAAAGTGCCTGTCATACAAATATGGCAGACCCGAGGCCGTGACTAGTTACAGATGATAAGGAAGCAAAGATACTATTAACAGATCATGTCATTATACCTGATTGAAAATCCCAGAGGCGCAATGGTGGTGATTTGCCATAAAAGTAAGTCCTGAATATTTACTGAAAAAAGAAGCTCCAGTGGGGGGGGAATCCCTGAAGAATTGGCGGTGATTTGGCAGAATGAGCAGTGAATCAGCAAATTAACACAGATGGAAAAGGCTGAGAAAGAGAGGACGCAGAACTTTGAGTGAAGGATTCAGGAGGAAGTGAGGAAAGACGAGTGGGCATGCAGAGGAGGAATCAGAAGGAAGGAAGGAGATCGAAAGGAAGAAAGTTGAGACCCTTGGTAGTGAAACAAAAAGGAAGGAAACGGCGAGAACGACGAGGTGGTGAAAGAGGAACAACTGGACGGACATTAGGAGATTGGAAGAAGGAACTGGAGATCCAGTTTGAAAGTTAGAAGAGTAAGAGTGATAGAAGGAATAGAAAGTAGCAGAAGGAAAGTGGAAAGGAAAGCTGAGATTCGAAGGAGGAGAGAGGAACACCTGAGATAATTGAACTATAGAACTATATTGATAATAGAACTATATTGAAATACAAGTGTTTGATGGTGCTCACAGTGAATGACTAAATAAGACCATTGGACTACCTATTAAGCTTAAATTAAGAGAAGTTAAGAGACTTTGGAAAAAATATAGATTTAAATATATTGTTTGCTTATTGTAATTACAAAAGCTATATATTTCTCATATAAAGTTATAAATACAGTTATATATTTCTATTGAAATATTTATACTATATTCATATTTGTATATATTTAAGTTTTTATTTGCAATTATATTTCTTTCTAATAGAGATATTGATTAATTAAATTAGATTGATAAGATTGTAATAGAAAAATTACTGTTGAATCATTATTTTATTGATTGAACTATTAATGAATTATTACCTAAGATAATTATTATTCAATAGAATAATAATGCTTAATATACAACCCAAAAGGAATTAAGTAATATATTATATATTAGGTAAGAGTTTCAAGAGGAAGTTGGATTGAGAAGTAAATATTGGTGGTATTTGTATGTGATAAGCAGAGATATAATGACATTGAAAGATTTAAGTATTTAAATAATGAGAGGTTGGGCTAAGTTACAAAATGGAAGAAGATTAAAATAATAGAGAAATTGTAGAGAAAAGAGTAATATAAACTAACTCTTAAATAAATAAATAAAATATAAAGTGGATGGTAGTGTGGGCTGAAGTAAACAGAAGTCTTAGAAATATGACAAGTGCCATAACAACTTTGAAAACAGCAAAGAAGACAACATCTAATCCATCATTGACAGTTTCATCTCCAACTGGCCAAAAGACGACTGAGGGAAAAACGAAGCGCAACATCTAATATACAATCAATACAGACAACACTGTTGGCAATTCAAGAAACCATAATGAAGATGCAGGAGAATATGTCAAAGACCATGTGAAAATGAAAGGGGACTTTAATAATTTAGAAGCCAAAGTAGATACAACAAACCATCAAGAAGAATGAACAAAAATTACAGGTGGTAGATCAGAACAGAAATTGGAATTAGTGGACAAAAAAAAAATGACAATGAACAAGGAATTAGAGGAACAAATTATTCATTTGGAGATGGATTGTGCAGCGTTCTTCTTGAGGTTCCAGAATGTTATGGAAAGCAAAGAGGAAGATCTGAGTACCATCATGGCAGAGCTAATTGCACAAGCGCTACAGAGACAGACAAGATCCTGTTAGAAATCGATGAAGCCTACAGAATTCGTACTAGTTACGCAAGACATAATAGACTACCACGAGAAGTCCACGTTAGATTGGCTAGAAAAAAAGTAAGGGACATAATATACAAGATAACAAGGGATGAACCTCTAATATATAAAGATAAAGAGATAGAAACCTTAAAACAGATCTCAAAGAAAGTAAGAGAACAGAGAAGAGATTATTAATTTCTTGCATGCAACTGATTAGGAGGAAATATAATGTTTCGGTGGTTAATTCCAGAAGAGATGTTGGTATCATGGCAGGAGAAGAGGATTAGGATAGACAATTTGGATAAGGCACAGGATTTGTATAAAAAGAGACTATATTAGCAGTACAAAAAAATAAGAAGACAAGGAAAACTCTGCCAACATCCTTCTTTGATATGATACAGGAATTAAATTTGTTGGATCAGTAGAAGAGATTAAATCCGGGAAAAAAGGAATATACTTTCTATTTGAATCTGCATAAGTCACGGTCCCGATTAGATATGGCATGGATGAATGTAGAAGTAGGAAATGAGCTAGAAACAATAGAGATTATGATAAATGTATGGGCAGACCACATAATGGTGATGTTAGATTTGTATAATGATGTATTGGTTCATGCTAAATTACCCGAATCATGGACTGAGGAATATATTTCGTTAATCCCCGAAGAAGATATGGATCACAAACAAATTAAAAATTATATGACAATCTCATTATTGAACGCAGATTATAAAATTTTTGCTACAATAATATCTGAAAGGTTGAAAATAGTATTGAATGAAATTATACATTCAGACCAGAATGGTTTTCTACCTTCCAGACAGATAAAAAACAATACAAGAACAGTGTTAAATGTACTAGAATATTATGAGGCCCACCGGGAAAAGCAAGCAGCATTGATCTTGGATGCACAGAAAGCATTTGACAATCTTAATTGGCAGTTTTTAATTCAACAGGTGAAGGGATATGGGATTTGGAACAAAATTTAGAAAAATGATAGGTACAATATACCAAAAGGGTGATTTAGAAAATAAATGGAGAGAGCACTGAGAGTTTTAAAATAATGAAAGGAGTGCAGCATGGATGTCCAATGTCACCTCTACTTTTTATCGTAACGCTAGAGGTGCTTTTAACCCAGATCAGACAACATTTGGAAATAGGAGGATTGAGGATCAAAAGAGAGGAATATAAGGTACAGACATTTGCGGATGACTTGGTGTTCTTTATTGAAGAACCAATTGAGACAGGGGATAATTTGTTAAAGAATTACAGAGATATGGGGCGGTAGCAGGATTAAAAATTAACAAAGAAAAAGACAAAAATATTAGCCAAAAATTTGACAGGAAGAAAAAAGCTAGAAGGAAACATGGGATTGCAAATTGTAAAAAAAGATCAAATATTTGAGAATCTGGCTAACGGGGAGATGTTCCTCTATAAAAGAGGACAACTATAAAAAATTAATCCAACAGATAAAGAAAGATTTAACAAATTGGGAAAAATTACAATTATCTCTACTAGGAAGGATAACAACAATAAAAATGAATGTCTTACCGAAACTATTATATTATTTCCAGACAATTCCTATAAAATTAGACAAGAAATTTTTCAAGGAACTGAATAAGATAGTTACTGTCAGACTGTGCTCCTTCTAAATCCCAAGAAAGAAATACTCAGACTCCATGGTATAGAGCAGAATTATTCTTTTACTGGAAATTGAATGGTAGCAACAGAATCAATTCCGAAACTGAGATATTGGCGGGTAAAATGCATATACAAAGGGATAGAATTGCTCCCCCCCTCCAAAGATCAAATGATTCTTCCAATTAAAACTTCTGAATAGGATCATGTGGTCATCTCCAGGTGATGATGAGGCTACTGTCAGTGACCTTGACATATTTTGATAAAAGTTCGCAGCTGCGCAGAAAAAAGGACAGAGGCTAGCGAAGAAATGGAAAGTTAAAACAAAGAATCCCCCCTCCCTTTCTTAACCCAGCAAAGGAATGCAAAACACCTCCTGCCTTCTTCCCCTCCAAGATTCCCCCCCTCCCACCGTTTCATGACAGCCGAAAGAGAGGAAAAGAGCATAGCAACAAATAAGCAATAATTAGGGGTGAAGATATCTTGATAGTTAGAGGTGAATATATCTTGAGGCTGACATTCGGACCCCCTAGAAGAAGGACATTAGTCCCTGTAAGAAAAAACAATCATATATTAACATTGGCGTACATTTCTATGGTTTATCAGGATATTTGGCATAAAATTTCTTAAGCAGTTCAGGGGCCCTAATGTCTTTCTCATTAACCCATTCAGCATAGGATGGAGGAAAATGTTTCCACGCTACAAGATATTGGACACGACCCCTCCATTTCCTAGAGTCTAGAATTTCTTTAATCTCGAAATGTTGTTCCCCCTCGATCAACAGAGGTACGGGGGGATCAGACTGGGTCGGTCTCAAGGTACTGGTATGTTCTGGTTTCAACAAACTGACGTGAAAAACTGGATGAATACGACGAAGAGTCTTTGGTAAAGTCAGTTGAACAGTCACCGGATTTACAATCCTCTCAATGGGAAAAGGTCCCACATACTTAGGACCCAACTTCTTCGATTTCTGGGTAGTCTGCAAGTATTTGGTTGAGAGGAAAACTTTATCGCCCACCTTATACAACATCTGTGGGGCTCGCTTTCTGTCAGCAAATTTCTTATGAGATTGGTGCGCCTCATCCAAAGCTTTGCGAGCGACCGGCCAATTTAGACATTGGGTTTTTCTCGAGGCAGTTCAGGTATGGGCACAAAATCTTGTCCCGTGGCTACTTTGAAAGGAGTAAACCCCATACTACTGTGTACAGAGTTATTATACGCCACCTCCGCAAAAGGCAGTAAGTCCACCCAATTGTCTTGCTGATAGTTTATATAACATCTGAGGTATTGTTCTAACACCCCGTTTGTCCTCTCACAGGCCCCATTAGTTTGGGGATGATGGGCGGAGCTTAAGCTCTGGGTGGAGCCTATCAACTTCAAGATTTCCCTCCAAAAGTTCGAGGTAAATTGGACCCCCCGATCAGAAACTACACGCTCAGGAACGCCGTGCAACCTGTAGACATGTATAATGAACATTCTGGCCAATGATTTCGCTGAAGGAATCTTGGAGCAAGGGATGAAATGGGCTTGTTTGGAGAACAAATCAGTCACTACCCAAATGACAGTGTGTCCAACACTCTCGGGTAGATCTACTATAAAGTCCATGGAAATTTCCTTCCAAGGAGCAGTTGGCCTGGCCACATTCTGCAACAAACCTGGTGGTTTACCAGGAGGCCTCTTTGCTGAAGCACAAACTGGACAGCTCGCCACATAAGTCTCAATGTCCTTTTTCAGCGAAGGCCACCAGAACTGCCGCTTCACCAAATGTAGTCTTCACAAACCCAAAATGACCAGCCACTTTAGAATCATGAGTTTGTTGTAAAACTTGGCTTCTCAGGATTTGAGGTACATACAATTTTGCACCTATCCAGGCTAGACCATCTCGAACGGTGCAATTATTCACATTTGCTAGGAACCACTCATCTGTTTTCAAAGCCTCCTTAAATCGTTCCATCAGGTCAGTAGACAGATCTCTCTCCTGGTCCCTTTTTTGTGCTCTGGTAACTACGGGAGCAGCCAACTGTGTAGTGGACACGATTGGTCTTACCACTTCTTTTCGGATACTGTTGTATTGAGGCATTCTAGACAAAGCATCCGCCATAAAAAAATTTCCCCCTGGGATATACTTCAACGAGAAATTGAATCGCTTGAAAAACTGAGCCCACCTAACCTGCTTAGGAGATAGCTTTCGAGGAGTTTTTAAAGCTTCCAGATTTTTATGGTCCGTCCATACCTCAAATGGATGTTTCGCTCCTTCCAAAAAATGTCTCCAGGCTAGTAGAGCCCAACGGACTGCAAACGCTTCCTTCTCCCAGACGGCCCATCTCCTTTCAGTGTCAGTCAATTTA
Organism: Notechis scutatus; assembly: GCF_049901735.1. Lineage (NCBI taxonomy): Eukaryota > Metazoa > Chordata > Lepidosauria > Squamata > Elapidae > Notechis > Notechis scutatus. Next base: position 173,712,866 of record NC_142009.1, on the reverse strand, counting down.
CGGGAGATATAAGCGCACGGCTGTAGTGTCCCCTTCTCATTTAATTGAAGTAAGACCGCCCCACCGCCACATCGCTTGCATCAGCTTGGATCACGAAAGGGGCGTCCATGTCGGGTGTTTCAATACTGGTTCTGCAGCGAAAAGTCTTTTAAGCTTTTGAATGCGGCTTGGCATTCCATGGACCAGTTCAACGGTTGGCTGGGTTTTGGTTTCGCTTCCCCCTTTGTTTTCAGGAGGTTGGTGATGGGCATAGCTATTTTTGCAAAAGACGGGATGAATTGCCGATAGAAGTTGGCAAACCCAAGAAAACTTTGAAGTTGCTTCCGGGTTCTCGGTGGGGCCCAATCCAATACAGCTCGCACTTTCTCTGGATCCATCTCGATGCCCTCGGGAGAGATACGATATCCCAAGTAGTCGATTTTTTCTTGATGGAACTCACACTTGCGTACAGTTTGGCTGCCCTCAGCTTGTGCAGCACCGAGCGTCATGTTCGTCTTTATTTTCCGTGTAGATGAGAATATCATCAAGGTAGACCAGAACCCCCTTGTATAGATGTTCGTGAAGCACTTGATTTATCATTTGCATGAAAACAGCAGGCGCCCCCTGTAGGCCGAAAGGAAGAACGTTGAACTGGAAACAACCCATCGGGCAGTTGAACGCAGTCTTCCACTCGTCGCCTTTCTTAATTCGGATCCTGTAGTATGCCTCCCTCAAGTCCAACTTTGTGAAAATCTTCACCTTCGCCAGGTGGGCTAGCATGTCCTTCATAAGGGGGAGGGGGTACACGTTCTCCACCGACACAGTGTTTAAATTTCGGTAGTCAACCACCAGACGTTTTGAGCCGTCTTTCTTCTCGCGGAACATTACGGGGGCCGCCACTCGAGGTCTGGCAGGCGTGATGAAACCACGTTTCAGGTTCTTGTCGATGAACGCTCTCAGTTCTTCCAACTCCCCCGGTGTCATCGAATACAGCTTCGGTTTCGGGAGCGTTACCCCCGGTAGAAATTCAATGCTGCAATCGGTTGATCGATGGGGAGGGAGCTCGTCAGAGGCCTCTTCGCTAAACACTTCTCTTAAGTCCCAGTACTCCTTCGGGATTTTCTCCTCCCCATCCGCTCGTTCGACACCTGCGGAAGCTACCTCGGCCGGAACTTGGGGCTTCGGATGGGACTTCTCCTCCCCCTCCCGAGGGTGGGGCTCCTCCCCTTCCGGTGGCCGATCGGTGCGGATGCGTATCCACCCCTCTCTCCAGTTCACCTGGGGGTTCCACTTCCGAAGCCAAGGTAATCCCAATATTAAAGGCTGTTCCATCCCAGGGGCCACAATAAAGCATAAGATCTCGCGGTGAGTTCCCATGGTCATCTCTAAGGGTTCCGTTATAAAGCTCGCCGGGCAACCTCCCGCCACAGATCCATCCAATTGACAGAAAGCTATGGGCGTTCTTAAAGTTCTCAGTCCGATGCCCATGTTTTTAACTACTTTCATGTTAATTACACACCTCGTGCACCCCGAGTCCAACAAGGCCAACATCTCTCCCTCAGTCCCCGATGTAGGCTTCCTTAACTTTATTGGGATGGTCATGGGCCCCTGGGTAGGACTTACCGAGGCGTCATCCTCCGAATCGGTCTCGTTCTCGTCGAGTAAGGTTGGAGGTCCCAGCTCCTCTCCCGCCAGAAGGGCGACCTCTATAACCTCCCTCGCCTTCAGTCCGGTCTCGCGGGGCTTGGTTGAGGGGTTTTCGGGCTTCCTCCCTAGACCCTGCGTCTTCGGTGGGACCAACTTGACTCGGCACTCCGCCATCCGGTGGCCCCCCTTCCCGCAACGGAAGCAGGCTGTGGTCTTGGCTCTTGCCGCCATCCCTCCTCTTTGGGGCGTGGAGGTCTCTTGGAGACGTGGGGGAAGTAGTTTTCTCCAGCCGGGGCCTCCTCTGCGTCTGCTTCGAGCCAGATCAATATCCACCTCTTCCGCCAGCAAGTACCACGACTGCAAATCACGTGGGTCCCTCCGGGAGATGCACATGTGGTATACATCTTCATTTAAGCCGTCTTTGTAGGTTTCCACCAGGGCCTCTTGGGGCCAGCCTCGGAGACAGGAGACCAACTGCCTGAACTCCTGGGTGTAATCTGCAACCGATCTCCCCCTTGGGTTAGGGTTTTCATTTTGATTCTAGCCCTTCTCTCTGCCAGGGGGTCCTCAAATCTTCTCCTCAATGCAGTCATGAAAACATCGAGGTTTCGCAGTTGGGGGGAGTTATCATTGAACAAAGTCACCACCCAGTCTGCTGCCATCCCTTCCAGGGTCATGGTAACACATCTCACTTTGGCTGCTTCAGAATTGAACTCCCTTTCAAATTCTGCCATATAGCTTCCAACTTGTACCAGGAAAAACCCCAAGTCTCTGGGATTTCCTCCAAATTTCACATCTAAGGGAGGCAGGGGCGTCTTCCAGGAAGCACACCTATTGCTGGGGCTCCCAGGCAGCCGCGGTGGCTGCGCCGGCGTAGGCTGGGCTAGGGGGTGGGGGTAGCTCGACTTTCCCGGGCTGACTTCGCTCCCTCTTCCCCTCATACCTTGGAGCCGTGCCGGGCTTTTCAGAAACATCCATAAGGAATCTGCTGCCTTGATCCAGCTTGCATTCCATCTCCTCCCCCTCCTGCCACAGCCGTTCCTTCGCACCCCTTCGTCTTACAGTGATTCTGGGAGGAGGGGGTCGTCCGATCTCTCCAACCAACCCCCAACGACCATCTGGGCATCTCAGCTGGGGTTTCTTCCAGAGTCAGGTCGGCCAGCAGGTCAGCAGCCGGTATCTCTGGTAGCAGCATTGGCTGCCCCCCCACAGCTCCCTGGTCCTCTTCATCGCTGGCTGGAGACGACATGAGATGAAACCCCCTCGGAAGAAAAGTTGCTGTTTTCTCCGGGTGGGTTGATGTCTGAGTTTCGGAATAATGTCAGACTGTGCTCCTTCTAAATCCCAAGAAAGAAATACTCAGACTCCATGGTGTAGAGCAGAATTATTCTTTTACTGGAAATTGAATGGTAGCAACAGAATCAATTCCGAAACTGAGATATTGGCGGGTAAAATGCATATACAAAGGGATAGAATTGCTCCCCCCCTCCAAAGATCAAATGATTCTTCCAATTAAAACTTCTGAATAGGATCATGTGGTCATGATGAGGTGATGATGAGGCTGTCAGTGACCTTGACATATTTTGATAAAAGTTCGCAGCTGCGCAGAAAAAAGGACAGAGGCTAGCGAAGAAATGGAAAGTTAAAACAAAGAATCCCCCCTCCCTTTCTTAACCCAGCAAAGGAATGCAAAACACCTCCTGCCTTCTTCCCCTCCAAGATTCCCCCCCTCCCACCGTTTCATGACAGCCGAAAGAGAGGAAAAGAGCATAGCAACAAATAATTAGGGGTGAAGATATCTTGATAATTAGGGGTGAATATATCTTGAGGCTGACAGTTACGAAATTTATATGGCTGGATAAGTTTAAAGATGCTACAGGATAGTAGAAGAAGAGGCGGCCTTGGATTTCCAAAATGGAATTTTATTACCAGGCGGTAGTTCTGATGTGGGTAAAGGAGTGGATAAATTTAAAAAATAAAAGAATTTTAGCAACTGACATTTGATAAGGGAATCACTAATACAAATATGGGTAAAAGTGAAAAGAAAACATTATATGAAATTACTGAGTTGGGTTTCACCTATGGAAGCAATATTATATCCAAATACAAGGGATACAAAGAAAATGATTAGATATGAAGAATTATTAGATAACCAGGGAAACCTAAAAACAACTGAAGAATTAAAAGAGCAGGATATAATTATAGGTTGGTGGTCATATCTACAAATTCAGACAAAATTTATAAAAGGATTTAGAAGAATTCAGGATTGAAAAAGTTCTACAACAGCTAGATCAAATTTTGACAGGCAAAGAGGAAAAATTCATAGCAAGAATGTATACCGTATATGCCGGCGTATAAGACGACCCGGCGTATAAGACGACCCCCCAACATTTCCACTCAAAATATAGTTTGTTATATACTCGCCCCCTCTTCCGCACGACAGCTGGGGCTGTCAGAAGTTGTTACCACTGGCGCGGCTCCGCGCGGCTCCAGTCCCGCGTTGCCTCGGGAAGGGAAAGGCAAAAAGGAAGAGCCGCGGCGGCGCTTTGCAATGGCAGCAGCGGCTCCTGGTTTTGCCTTTCCCTTCCCGAGGCAACGCGGATTGGAGCCGCGAGCCGCGCCAGCGGTAACAACTCCTGACAGCCCCAGCCGGATACCTCAGCGGAGCTCGGGCGGTGCGAGCCTCGTTTCCTTGGGAGCTGGGAGAAGGCTGGCTGCTCCTTTCGGCTTCACGGGATTCGTTTCCACGGTGCGCAAAAGTGCCTCAGCCGCGGGCAGCCGCAGTGCTTCCCAATTACTATTTGCCGCGTATAAGGCGACCCGGCATATAAGACGACCCCCCCAATTGGAGGCATGTTTTTCAGGGCAAAAAAGTCGTCTTATACGCCGGCAAATACGGTAGTTATTTGTTGGAAGTGAAAGTAGAAGAGATAGTGAAGGGAACAATGATTGTCTGGGCAGGAAATGTAGGTCATAATATAAAATTAGAAGACTGGGAAAGAATGTGGATTAATAATTGCAAATTAACATTGTGAACAGCATTTAAAGAAAATCAGTACAAAATGTTTTATAGATGGCATTTAGCCTCAGCAAGAGTGGCTAAAATATATCCAAATATAAAATCAGATTGTTGGAAATGTAAAAAAAAAAAGAGCGAACATTTTTTCATATGTGGTGGCAATGCCCAGAAGCAAAAAAAAAATAAAATAGATGAGGATACAAAGATGGCTGCTAGAAATTACAGAACAACAATCAGAATTTAAACTGGAAATAGTTTTATTAGGAATAATTAAGGCAAAATTTAGCAAGTCTATCAATACATCATTATACACATTATAACGGTGGTGGGATAGCCTTCGCACAGGGCTGGAAAACAGAAAAGATACCATCCAAAGAGAAACTGATACAAAAAATAATGCACTGTGCGGAAATGGATAAATTCACAGCGGAATTAAAGGGCAAGGACAAGTCAGACTATTATGCAGTTTGGGATAGATGGTATAAATGGGTAGAATATAGAAATAAGAATTGATCTATAGGTATAAAGGCAAATTATTAACACAATGCTGTTAATGTAAATAGAGATTTGTAATTTTGTTTAAAAAATAAAATAAATTTAAAAAATGATTTCGGTCTGAAAACTAGGAATAAACTGAGAAAAAATGTTATAGGAAAAATCCATACACCTCATATCATTTATATATTCTTAATTTTATATTTTCTTTAGTGATTCCACTAAACACTCGAGTAACTCTTGCTATTCCATGCATCAGTGTAGCTGCCACTTTTTATCAGCTGGTTTTAGTCTCTCCAGAGAAAAAAAACCCTTTTTTATTTATCTAAATTTAGCCATTTATTTGTATGCATGTGCACATAAGAAACACAGAAATGATGTCTATTTTTAAATACCTCATGTCAGCCTCAAGAGATATTCATCCCTATCTATCAAGATATCTTCGCCCCTAATTATGGCTTATTTGTGGCTATGCTCTTTACTTCTCTTTCGGCTGTCATTAAACGGTGGGAGGGGGGAATCTTGGAAGGGAAGAAGGCAGGAGGTGTTTTGCATTCCTTTGCTGGGTAAAGAAAGGGAGGGGGGATTCTTTGTTGTAACTTTCCATTTCTCACTAACCTCTGTCCTTTTTTATGCGCAACTGCGAACTTTTATCAAAATATGTCAAGGTCACTGACAGTAGCCTCATCATCACCTAGAGATGACCACATGATCCTATTCAGAAGTTTTAATTGGAAGAATCATTTGATCTCTGGAGGGGGGGAGCAATTCTATCCCTTTGTATATGCATTTTACCCGCCAATATTTTAGTTTCGGAATTGATTCTGTTGCTACCATTCATTTTCCAGTAAAAGATAAATTCTGCTCTACACCATGGAGTCTGAGTATTTCTTTCTTGGGATTTAGAAGGAGCACAGTCTGACACCTCATTTGTTAAAGGAAGCAGAAAAATGCAATAAAGCAAAATCAAAGATTTGAGTTCTATCTCAGCAATCTTATGAAAAATATTACAAAACATTGCTTCACAGGAATTCAAGAGCATCACACATCCTTCAACCTGTTCAGCATATTTGGAGGGCTACAAGTTCCCTATCACACACTGGGAATACACCATTAAGGTTTTTTCCCATCCCCAGTGCAATACTTAAAAGAATTATAAGGGACAAATTTAGCAATTGTCTGGGAGGCTAGTAAAGCAGTTATGAGGGGTTACTTTATACAGTTGTCTAGAGAAGAAAAAAATCTTTGGAAAAGATGCAAAAGATATTGGACACAATTAGACAGAAAGAAATCGAATTGCAAAAGGCACCTATGGACTCTAAAATTTTGCATTAAAAAAATTTGTTACACCAACAACTGTCTATGCTAACAGTTCAAGAAGTAGAAATAAAATAAAATTATGTGAAGCAAAGACATTTTGAGTTTACAAATAAACCAGGAAGATGGTTGGCATATATATATAGACTAAGAAAAGAAAGGGAGAATAGAATGATTGAAAAAAATTGTGAAGGTAATAATATAATAATTGATAATCAGCAAATTAAAAAACTGTTTCATAACTTTTACTCTAACTTGTATAAAATGCAGGAGTTAGATAAGTCAAAAATAGATGAGTATTTGTTAAGACAACACTTGCCGAAACTTTTACAAACTCAGAGACAACTTTATGAGTGACCCAATAACTATCTTTGAATATCAGAAGCTATAAGAAAAATGTAAACAGGTAAAGCTCCTGGCTCAGATGGGCTTACAAGTCAGTATTATAAATGTTTTGAAGATGAACTTCAGCCAGTAAAGGATATAATGAATGATATTTTACAGGGGGGGAAGGATACACCCAACCTGGAAAGAAGCTAATATTGTGTTGCTCCTGAAGGAGGGTCAGGGTGTCATGATGATGAAGAATTATAGACCATTTTCACTATTAAATAAGGATTATAAATTATTTACTACAGTTTTGGCAGAAAGTTAAAAAAAGTTTTACAGGTATATATTCATGATGATCAATCTGGATTTCTGCCAAAAAGAGTTAAGGAATAATGTGAGAACTGTCTTGAATATTAGAGAATACTTACAATATCATAATGAACAACAGGCAGATTTAATATTCTTAGATGAAGAGAAGGCCTTTGACAACTTAAATTGAGCCTTTATGTTTAAAGTCCTGGAAGAAATGGATTTTGGTGGGAATTTTATCCAAGTGGTCAAAGCTGTTTATACATCACAACAAGCAAAAATTGTTTTTTAAGGTGACTTAACTAACGCATGCGAAATCTGAAAGGGTACAAGACAAGGATGTCCTTTATCTTCTTTGCTGTTTATCCTGGTGTTGGAAGTTTTGAATAGAGATGTCAGGCAAGATGAGAAAATAAGAGGTATAAATATTAAAAAGAAAGTTTATAAGCTGAGGGCTTTTGCTGATGACTTGTGATATTTCTGCAAGACCCAAAAAACAACATAGAATATTTGATAAGGAAATTAAAGGAGTTTGGGTCTTCAGTAGGTTTCAAAATAAATAAGCAGAAAACATCAATATTAAGAATATGACCACACAAGATGGGGATACATTGATTAAAAATGGTTTTAGGGTTGAGAAAAAGGTGAAATATTTGGGGGTTATGTTAAGAAACACAAATACAAAACTGTTCCAAACAATTATGTACCTCTCTGGAATGACATTTAAAAAGACCTATTAAGTTGGATAAATTGTAGTTATTACTATTGGGCAGAATCTCTGTAATTAAGATGAATGTCTTACAAAGATGCTTTTTTGTTTCAGATACTACTAATACTTGCAACTTATATTCCATTTAAACAATGGCAGAGGGATATATCAAAATTTATATGGTAAAGGAAAAAACAAGAATTAGAAACAGACTACTGCAAGATGCTAAGGAAAGAGGGGGTCTGGGTCTACCAGATTTGAAATTGTATTTTGACGCCTGCTGTTTGGTCTGGTTAAAAGAATGGGTGAACCTTCAGAATAAGAGGCTACTGGACTTAGAAGGCCATTAATTAACATTTGGTTGGCATGGTTACTTATGATATGACGAAGTTAAAGTAAATGTTGACTTCCACCACCATTTTTGTCAGACGTGCTATTTTGAAAGTTTGAAATAAATATAAAACACGGTTTTCCAGGAAGGTGCCTCTGGGTTTCCCCACAGCAAGCTTTTTTTAAGAAAAGAAATGGAGACGAGGCCAAACTGGTGGACTTACGGTAAAATAATATCTTTTAGTTTAGGGGACCCTACCCTCAAATCTAAAGAGGATTTATAATTAGAAGGACATGTCTGCCACTGGTTTACATATTTACAACTGAAAGAAAGATTTAAATTAGATAAAAAGAATCATGGGATTAACTTTGTTAAAAAGGAATTGGAAACTCTTACTATGTGGTAATGATAAACATATTGCTAAAGTCTATGAAGTGTTATTGAATTTAAATCTGGAAAATGAACAAGTAAAGCACTGTACGATTCAATGGGCAAGGAATTTTGGATATAATGTAATGCTTGAACAGTGGGAGAATATGTGGAATAAAGGCTTACGGTTTATATTAAACTATAATTTAAAAGAAAATTTCTATAAGATGATGTATCATTGGTATTTAACTCCAGATAAATTGCCAAGAATGTATAAAGGTATTTCAACTGAATGTTGGAAATGGAAATGGAAAGAAGGGACTTTTTATCATTTATGGTGCTGTGATAAAGCAAAGAACTATTGGAGGATTCATATCTTAATACAGAAAATTCTTAAAGTGAATATAGAAAGAAAACTAGAGACTTTTCTTTTGGGTTTAATCGAACAAGACTTGGAAAAAAATTCAGATCTCTTAACATTATATACATTGACGGCAGTAAGACTACTTTACACATAGAAATGGAAGATCACCTCGATCCCCACAATGGATAAATGGCTGCAAAAACTGATGGAGTTAGCAGAGATGGCTAAATTGACTGTTTTGATTAAAGAAAAAAAAGAAACTTTGATTTTGGGTTTTACCGATTAGATTTTTTCTTATAGAAATTGCTAGTTTGTATTATTATGAAAAAATACAAAGTTGAGGGTAGATGTCAATTCCTTATTTTACTGCACCAAAGGAATCAGAAGTCAATGCCTTTTTTTCCTTTTTCCTTTGCTTTCCCCCACTATCCACTTCTTTTTTTTCCTTCCCTAATTTCCCTAATATTGACTTTTGTATGTCATATTATAAATTAATAAAAAAAACTATATTGAAAAAAAGAAAAAAGAAATATACTTATAGTATTAGTCTTACATGTTAGGGTTTTTTTTCTGGTCATTGGGAAGAATCTCTCCTGTTTCTCACAAACCTACAGTATCTCTTACCTTGCATTAGAAGTAAGACTGCAGAGAACATGTGTAAGGGAGCTCAATGCCAAAGATCCCGAATGCTGTACCAAGAGCGAATTTTCATAGGCTGTTTCTTCTGCATAAGGGCTGAAGGTGGTCATTTCGTACCACAACCAATTATACATGCTTTGTTTTGCTTGATCCCACACTATGAATGTAGAAGACAAATATCAAAAAGAAAATATTAAGAGTAGAAAATACATTCCATAAAACTTTGAGAACTCTAAGTGTGGAAATGGCTTTCCATAGCAGCTTTTATGATATGCCAGCATAAAAGTGGTAGAGTAATTCCAAAGTGTTACATGAACTAAATCCTTTTTATGACAGATTGCTGTTTGAATAAGATCTCATACTAATTAGAAAAGAGCACATATTTTTAATGAAGAAGTATGTTTAAGGGACTCATCTGGCTTTTGGGTGGCAAACTGGCGAATGTATTATAAACAAGAAGAAAAAATGTAATTTAATATGAATATAATTAACTTATTAAAGATAACCTTATTCCATCATATTATTCTATTACAGTTTAAAGCTTTCTGGAACTATGACCAAGGCTTTCATAGATGTCATACATCTCTAATAAACATCAGTTATAGCATCAGCTGAAATTATTTCCAGTTCTTATTTTTATTTAAAAAATGATCCTGGATTTTCTTTGTGAAGGGTCCTTCTAAATGTCTGGCATCAAGAGAGTGAACTAGGACAAGAACTTTGACTAGACCAAGTCTTACAGGATCCACCTATTAGTCCACTCAGTTTCTTCCATGATACAGCCATAGGAAAAACTGGAGGAAAAATGTCTAAGGATAACCATTCAGAAAAATCTCAACAGTGTTTTTTCAAAAGGCAATTGGACTGTTTTGTTCCTTGAGGAAGATGTTTCGCTTTTCATCCAAGAAGCTTCTTCAGTTCTGACTCAGTTCTGAAGCTTCTTGAATGAGAAGCAAAACATCTTCCTTAAAGAAAAAAAAACAGTCCAGTTGTCTTTTGAAAAAGCACCTTTCAGACAGCCATGATCTGGATGACTGAGAATCTCCAGAGAAATGCAGAAGAATGTTTAACATATAGAAAAATGGAACACCAAGCCACTGTCCTATGAATCTTAATTAAATGAGCATGATTGGAAAACAACAATGTAGATGCCACCTGAATAAATACAGGAGTAGCTTTGGATCCATTACATGATGCAAATTAGAAAGGGTCTATCATTTCAATATTTACTATAAATAAAGCTTGCATTTGATATACATTTGTTGCTGAAATTCTCTTTTAATGGCTACATTATATTTTCTACAATAAATCTACAGTACTCTCAAGAGATTCGAAAGTCTATACTTTCAGGTAAGTCTGGTGCTTACAGAGAAAGGTTCTGAGGAGGGAAAAAATGATCAAAAGGCTAGGTAATAGTGCTTCTCCAAAATCTACAGAGATCAAAATGATAGGTTTCAATAGAATTGATGGGAATCACAGTTTGCCTTCTACTGTATGTTTTGATGAAAATTTATGTGTGAATGATTGAAATGACTGGGTGATCTATTCAGTAGCTGAAGAACTTGAAAATCAATGTATTCAAAGTAAATAGAAAGTCACTGGAATTACTATTATCTTTTGCATCATGATTTTCCATACCATCCAACAGGCTCAGAAATAAATATAGGATAAAGTGTATTGCAAGCCTTGTGATAGGACAATTCCCTCTATTCACTGCCTTGGCTCTCCCTGACAGTAACCTAACATCGTATCTTGGAAGCAGGATTGAAAATAGCAAAACACTGTTAGTGTGATCTACTTCTATGCTCTTTGTGTATGTTGTGTATAAGGTTTCTCACCTGCTTATGAAAGGATTTTGATGTCTGATAATTCATGTCTGAAGATGCTAAATAAGCATACTTCATTTGGTGGAAAAATGCTTTATAAAGCCATTTGCACTGCCCTAAGCTTTAGCAAATGGATGTCATACCATCTGTTTCTGATAGGAAATCCTGAGCTGCAAACTTTTGACAGTGTTTGCCATCCTGCCAGGTAGCCATCATTTGCTGAAACTCCCTACTATCTTCAGAAAAACCTTTCCTATAGAAAAATTAGTATTACATACACTTATGGATTTGGATAGGTAAACTTCATGCACTGTTGTGCATGGTATATATCAGAATAGGTATCTTTCAAATCAACAAAGGGCATGAAATCTGTGGAAGTTATATTTTGATTGTTTAGATATGGTTTATGTTGTGTTACAATTTTTATGCTGTATTTTACATTTTTAGGAATTTTTCCTTTTTTCAAGATGAATATATTGTGCAGCTGCTCTGCCCAAAAGGAAAGTACAAAGTAAAACAAAACAAGTTAAGAGAAACAAGAAGGAGATTATCGTAGCTGTTGGCTAACAGTTTGTGAGACTAAACTGGCCGTCTATTCCCTGTTGCCATGTTGAGGTGGCAGACTGAACTAGCTCATTCTACGGATGCTTCTGAACACCAACTAGGCAGGGATAGATTAAAACTACTTAAATAAGTCCAAATGTTTCTGCAAAAGTACAGCAGACTCCTAAGTTTAGTATTGTCACCTTGTAGGGAAGCCATGTCTTTAAAACTTATTTATAAAAAGACTTTATAAAAACACCCTGCTAAAATAAACTACCATTGAACTGTTCTGAGATTCTGCGTTACCAGTACAAAATAAATCATAGTCTCTTAAGAAATTTAAATATAAATAATCATAATTCCACCACTGGTAATACGCAGAATAAAAAACAGCCCTAAGATGAATTACACTTGTACCACAAGGGGACCTGTTACTAATGTCTAGCATTTATGATGAATTTACATACAACATACACTGTTTGAAAAACCCAGTAACCTACTGAGAGGTGCATTAATATGATCAATAGATGCTATGAGGTAGACATTGGAAAGCGAAGACAATTGTCCTAGGATTTGCTGATTTTTATCTCCTCTTAACATCTTACTGTCCAAGTTGTGAATGAGAAGATATAGTTCCGAGGAAACATCTGGCAAACAAAGGGGGATAGAAGTTGAAAGATGATTATAATATGTACACTTAAACAATATTATCATGGTTATTAGTATTGTGTATTAAAATATTGAATAATTAAATGAATGATTGGTGGAATGACACGGTGGAGCAAATACTAAAATGTTAACTTTTAAAAATGTTATATTTATAATGTTATTATAATGACGTGAGTATGATTAAGGTAATTAAGATTATCAATAGTATCACTATTATTTTGTATCAAAATTAACAAAACCCAGATGCCACATTGTTCATGTATTCAATACTTATATATAATTTAAAAAATTTAAAAAATTATAAAAGAAAAAAAAAGAAATACCAATAGTCAAAGATCAAAAATAAAATATATAAATAATGGTTACAGGATTTGTGTCTGGAACAATTTATGCTTACATGGAAAAAAATGCTACTTTTTGAAATAAAAGTTTTCCAGAAAAGTTCTGAGACAGAAATCCAAGGATACTAGAAATGCTGTAAAGATTTTTGCTGCATGATTCCTATCATTGGGGGGAAAGGGGGGGAGGAGCTTGGGGATTCAAAATCTATTACCAGAAAATCTGTCCTTCCAAAGCAGCAAACTGCATTATTTCAAAACCTACTGAACCAAGTCTCACAAATTCTAAATTTTCTCTATTAAATGCAATTTAAATCACCTCAGATCATTAGTCACAATATATTAAGAATGTTTAAGGGAGGTAACCTTGTAGAATGACGGTCCATATAGTTTACCTTCTTTAAAACTTTTTAGGATGAAGTCCACCTGGTCCTGGGGGCTACGAAAGGTACCCATGTGATTCAACACCTCTTCTGTTATAGAATTCAAAATCTGACACAGAAAAATGGTAGGCCACCATCTTCTTTTAACACTTTGTTTTTAAAGATTCTCAGAAGAATTAAATCTGAACTAAAAACAAACTTTTGACCATTATATCTACTTGAATAAATTATAACATTCCTGTACTGAAAGTGAAATTATAGTAGAAACTCTCGCAAAACATAGAAATACTTTTCATATAAAAAGGTAATAAGCAAAAGAAGACTTCATAGGCTGCAGTATTTATGAGAGTCCGTTTGGGGTTCTGGGAAGAAGGTCCTAGCAAAACTACATCCAAAAATGTTGTTAAGAAAAGTGCAGGGACTTGTTAATCATCAAGAGTTAGGGCTGACTCCATGGACAATAAGAACAAGTAGTTCCTGTCCAAAAGGTACTTTTCTAAAAGGCAACTGGACTTTCTTGGCTTTTTCTTTGAAAATGTTTTGCTTCTCATCCAAGAAGATTCTTCAATTCTGAAGGAACAATTTTCAAGGAAAAAACCAACAAAGTCTAGTTGTGTTTTGGAAAATCACCTGTTGGGCAACAATGACCTGAATGATTGAGAACCTCCATAGACAAGTAGTTCCTGTGTTTCAAATTAATCCAGTTTGCTCCTAATATTTCACTTTTCCTTGCAAGTGGAATCTATACATTAAAAAGTTGCACTCAAACTAAGTCCACAATGCAGTTTGACTAGCTATGTCATAATATTCTAAGCCATGGTTTAACTATTGTTTACTAAACAAACCACAACTGGCTGGATCACAAAACACTGTAAATTACAAACAGCAAAATGTAATTTAGCTGTGTTGTCAGAATTCAGCCATCATATTCTAGGATTAAGTGCAGAAAAGATAAGTAATTTGAGAAATGTACAGTTAGTCTTCATTCAGTGACCACTATTAGCTACACTACAGCAACTCAGTCATTAAGTGAAACAGTTGCTGAATGAAACTGCAACAATGCTTATGAACTTATTTCAGCTTTCCCTTTCTTTACAGACTTGAGAAAGTCATAAATGTGAGAATTGGCTGTACAATTACTTTTTCATCACCATCATAAATGTGAAACCGACACTAAATGAAACAAGGACTACCTGTAAAACCCTTCTCTCTATACTACTGCATTTTGTATTAAAGCTTTTGTTAACTGATCAAAGCCAGCCATGTTTTTGCTTACTGATTTTATGCTGATGTTGGGGAAGAATCCATTTACAACAAGGTGTACAGAATCCTGAAGAAGAGAAACACGGAAATTCTCCAACAGATCTCTTTTTGAACCTAATCCGTATAGCACAATATTGAACCCAAGACTGTAAGAAATAAAGAAAAAAAATCCTTAAATATGACAAAACAAAGTGCAGTGCAATATGATGTACTGAAAATGTTTAGGCTGATCACAAGAACTTATTGTTTTAAAAATGGAGAGGGATGCAAAATTTGTTGTGTTTACTTCTGAGCACCACTCAACAACTGAAGATTTTTCTTTGAAAAAAATATATCTAGGATTTCAGTTTGGCTATCAGTTATATACAAGTTTTTTCTAATCAGACAAACTGTCAATTCTTTACCTAGGAACAAAGATATGCAAGTTTTCTGCTAATTGTCAATCCTGATTTTCTATCTTAATTATGTATTTTCTTAATAGCAAAAGCTTGTCTTTAATAGGGAAAAAAATTCAGTATTTTGAATAGCAATAGCACTTAGGCTTATATACCACTTCACACTGCTTTGCAGCCCTCTCTAAGTGGTTTACAGAGTCAGCCTATTGCCACCAACAATCTGGGTTTTACTGACCTCGGATGGATACATTTTCTATATTTAATCAATACAGAATATGAGGAGAGTTTGCTCAGCATTGAATCTATTTCATTCCATTTACTTTTTTGAATTTGGAGAAGTCTCTCAGTGAATATTAAACTCAGCATTGTTACAGGGAGTTATCTACTTACAACCACAATTGAGCCCAAAATTTTCACTGCTAGCAGGACAGTTGTTTAAGGGAGTTTTGCCCCATTTTACCTTTTCTGCCTCAAATGTTAAGTGAATTACTGCAGTTAGTAACATTGTTAAGCAATCCAGCTTCCCCACTGACTTTGCCAGATCACAAAAGGTGATCACAGGACCCTGGGACACTGCAACTGTCATAAATATGAGTCAGTTGCTAAGTGCCTGGATTTTTGTCATGTGACCATGGGGATGCTACAAAGGCCATAAGTATGAAAACTGGTCATAAATCACTATTTTCTCTGCTGTTGTTATCTTTGAGTTGATTACCTGTAGGCATTTTCTATAAGCTATTAATAGACTATACGTAGCTCAGGGTTGAACTGTGCAGTCCTTGATGCTGAGGCTGGTTGTTTGCTCTCAGAAGTTTCATCCTGACTAGATAACATCACCAGTGTGAGTGTGTATGGGTTTTTCTCCCGTTTATGGGCATTCATACAGAAAGAATAGTCATTCCTTGGTAGAAGTTTGCCTGCATGCAAATTTCTCCCATGTGTGTGCTTTCTGAAGCATTTGATGCCCTATGTGGTCCCAACAGAAGAGAATATATGCAGCTCATGGCTGAAATACAGACATCAAACTTTTCAGAAAGCATGCAAACGGGAGAAATTTGCATGTTGATAAATCTCCACCAAGGAATGACTATTCTTTTTGCACTAATGTCTATAAACAGAGAGCAAACTCATTCACACTGATGATGTTACCTAGTAGGGTGATGAAACCTCTGCAAACAAACAACTAAGCTCAGAGAACACCAAAGATTCCATAGAAGCTATTAAAAAATAGAATTGCTCTGAAAGTTCTGTGAAGGCTCAGGGTGATGCTACTAAATTATTGGAATAACTATTAATGATTTTGGAGAATTTTGCTTATATCTGCTTTTGTGACTTTCTGAATTTTAATTTTTACCATGGACATTTTAGTGCAGGGGTGTCCAACCTTGGCAACTTTAAGCCTGGAGGACTTCAACTCCCAGAATTCTGGGAGTTGAAGTCCTCCAGGCTTAAAGTTGCCAAGGTTGGACACCCGTTTTAGTGTATGGTTATTATATATATTTGTTGTAAGCCACTGAGAGTCCAGGTGATTGTGTGCACAAATAGAAAAATATAATGATTTCAAAGCATAGCTATGGGGATTTATTTCAATTTATTCGCTGGATTGCAAACTCCTAAAATATAAGGGATACTTACTGCAGCTGCAACATCCATTTGTAGAAGAGGGATTCATATTGTTTCATTAACTTTTCCCGTTCAGCAGCAAAAGCAACAGGTACATTGTTCAAGAGATTTCGTAGAGATTCCTAGACCATTTAGATTCATTGCAGAAAAAAAGGACTCATCAGTAAATTTCTAATTGATGATATAATGAAAAAGTTCTTAACTGATGAAAAGGCTTTGAACAGAATGATCTCCATTATCAGAATTTTCCAATTCCTTCTCCATCACCCGGTTCAAAAAGGGCTAAAGACTAATAGAATGCAATTGAAACTGCTTTAACCTATGAAGTGCTTTATGACTTGGTGCAGAGTTACTTTTATGACTGCATCCCTCCACCAGAATTGGCTCAACCATTTTCATCATAGCAATAGCAACACCACTTAGACTTATATACTGCTTCACAGTGCTCTCTAAGCAGTTTACAGTCAGCATATTGCATGCTGGGAAAAGGGTGGTTGTCCTATATTTTGGGAGGGTCGGGAGTATTTTTTCATCAAACCACCCCTCTTGAATGGGCTGTTCTCAAGTTGTCTTCTGGGAGTTTTTGAAAATGGAGCATTTGGGAGCTGATGCTCTCTGGAATGTCTATTTTTGATTGTTTGTTGTATTTTTAATTTTTATTTGTTATTCGGTTTTTTAGAATTACAGCAAAATATAAATGTGATAAACATACAAAAAGGAATATACAGCCTTTTAAAGACATAAAGGTGTTTCACGTGAGAGGCAGGCATGTATGTTTAGAAAAGTTGCATGCTGGACTCATACATTATTCCTGTGATTCCAGCAAAATATGTGTCTTTGAGTTAAGCAGATGCTAGTGGAGAACAATGTGTTTCAAAGTGGGTATGCTGACTGCATCTTTGATTCAAATGTGTACTTTCCTGGTAAGCTTAGGAAAAAACACTGAACACTACGTAGTTGCAATGATGCAGGCACACAATTTTCTGAATTCTCAGAAATCCCTATGCCAAATAGGGAGTCCAAATAATTGAAATTTATATATAGCATTGGGCAAAACTCATAGATTTGGGAACAGAATGTCTGGGACACTTTTTAACCTAGAGTGTTTTCTTCTGGAGTCTGTTGAATTGCCCCAGAACAGCATGGTTCAGAGAATTCTGGAATGGTATGATGAAGGAAGGGACTGGATTAAATTGATGAATTCTGATCTAAAGAACAGTAAGATTGGGAACATTAGTATAAAAAAATTGAAGGAATATCTCGTGTTTAGATAATGATACTGATATTTTTTTTAAAGTTTTACTGCATCAGAAGCTTGTAAGCTGCTTGATTGAGAACCAGTTTAGAGTAGTATTTAAAGCAGGTTAGAAACTGAGAGACTGTGAATTCTAGTCTTGCCTTTGAGATATTTATTTATATCCTCTTTTATTACTTTTACATATAACTCAAGGTAGCAAATATAGCCAACATTCCTTCCTCAAACCAACAACCTTGTGAAGTGAGTTGGGCTGAGATAGACTGACTGACCAAGATCACCTAGCTGGCTTTTCATGGCTAGTCACTTTCTTTCAGCCTAAGAAGAAGGTAATAGTAAATCACTTCTTAAAAAGTTGCCAAGAAAACTCATCCAGGCAGTTATCAAGTCAAAATCAACTCAACTCAACTCAACTCAACTCAAAGAAAAGAAAAGAAAAAGCTGCTTGATTACAACACAGATATTTTCAGAAATTTCATGAGCCAGAATTTGCAGTAAGTAATAAATTTTTAAAAAGAATTTTTTTCAGTTCCTATAGAAATCATAATTACAGTATATGTACTTTCTCTGGCAAACCATGTACAAGTTATTTGCCACCAGTTCTTTCAGAATTTTTTTTAAAATTTCAAATCTAGTTTATAGCCCTGGGATTTTTCCATCTAAGTACTAACCAAGTCCATTGTTTAGCTTTTCAAGGTCAAACAAAGTGACAACTTAACTACACAAAGGATACAACATTATGCAGTATGTAAACTATGACTGGTGGTTTGGAATATTGTGTGAATCCTGATAAATCTCTTTCTCAGTACATACTGTACCTGATCCATTTTTTTTTTCTCCAACTTCTGCAGTGTTCGATCAGAGGTTAAAACTTTAGAACTGCTGTGTGCTTCAAAATACTCTTCTACCAAATTGCTCTGATAACAAACAGAAGAATAATTAATTATTATCTTCTGGCAACATTAATTGAGGAATAAATTGATGGCTGACAACTGATTAACAAAGTGCAAAACTTTACTATAGAAAACAGGATATTGAAATCAATCTAAATTCCCTCTAATGTTTAATAGCGTCCCATATACTCATGGATAAACCCATCCTTAAGTAAGCTGACCAATGTTTTTTTTTAACCAAAATATCATAAAAGTGTGCTACCTGAAGATATGCTGATCTTCAACATTTTTGTGTTTTAATTTTTACAACTAACTTATCCACAGGTGATGCATTTTTCATGCTATTTTGGTTAAAAAAATTAAAGATTCGCTTATCCACAAATAGGCTTATCTACAAGTTTATACAGGTATTTTTAAAAAAGTATTAGCATATATACTTGTGCATAAGTCCATCTCCAGGTAAGCTAAAACCAATTTTTGGATGTATTTTGAAACCTAAAATTCTTGGCTTATCTGCAAGTATATACAGTAATTAAAAACAAATATTTTGCATGTTATATTTTTACTTATAGAAATATAAAACAGCAAACTTCTTTCCATTCCATCTTTATTGATTTACCCTTTTCCCACGTCTTTACATTTAGCTTTTGTTAAACATTTTTATATATACTACAGAAAAGGTAATCCTGCAGAGTAGAAATTACTTTGCTATAAGGATACAACTTATTTCACTTAGGGATATAATTAGGAAGGAAAACCAAGAACTTACACTAAACGAAACTTTGTGGAGAGCATTTAGCAAATTTGACTCCAGAATTTAAAGCTAGATAAATTAAAACTGCAACAGAACACTTTTTCAAAACTACTCAGAGGAAAAATGTGTTTGATTTATTTTTGAGCACAGAGAAAACTGCTTCTAAAAGACATTATATTGTACTCATTGTACCCTGGAAACAAACTGAGCATGCTTACAGAAATGCATCTCTTCAGCTTCTTAGCAGATGCTTCCTTGCTAGGTGGAACAGAAGAGGTTTGGGATCTGATTGGGGTTTTTGGAAGAACAGCTTCATCAGCAGATACCAAGCAAGCACCACCCTCCTCTTCTTCAGAATTTGAAGCAGAATAATCACTTTCACTATCAGAGCACATGTTTAAGGCTAAAAGGGAAAAAAAAAATAAGAATGCAGGTAGTTCTTGGATTAGGATGGAACTGGGACCAGAATTTCCATTGCTAAGTGATGCAGTCGTAAAACGTGACATCACGTACCCACATTGCTTAGCTTACCATCATAACCCCAAGATTGTGTGGGTCATTAAATGAGGACTTCACATGATCATAACATGGGAAGAGGCAGGAGTCTCAGGCAAGCAAGCTGACAGGCAAGAATTTTTTTTTGAAAAAGTTTTTTATTTTTTAAGGTATTTTACATTTTAAATCAGTCATATCCATAGTCACTGATACAGCTTTCTAACATCACATCATTACCTCTTACCAAATTTTCTTCTTTATATTCTCATAGTTTATATCAGCCAATCAATCTATCTTCCTTGATCGTATATTTATATTCAACATATTTACAGTTTAATCTATTCATATCATTTCATTAATCAAAGTTTCCTCTTAATTTGTATTATCCCCTATTAAATCCCCTTTCCAATATTATTACATATATTTTATTTTCTGTGTCTCTTCTAATTTTTGCACAAGTATATTTTCCATCTTATTTTCTTTAGCCAAAAATATAATATATCCTCATCACTTTGCATAGGTAGATAACAAAATATTTAATTCATTAAAAACATTCTAATCAATCTCTAACTTCCTTAATCATGTATTTCTTGGGGGAAGAAGGCGGAGCCTCCTCGCTGACGGACCGTAGATCGCGACTCTCTGCGGCTATGGTCCGTGCTCTTTTGTTGGAGAGCCCCGATTATTAAAATTAGGGGCTGAAGCTGCCTGGGAGGGGCGGCAGACTAAGGGGAAGCCGCAAGCCAGGTTGAGGGGAGCCGAATCTCCCCCCCTGGGCTTGGTCTTTTTCCCCCCGAAGATGACTGCAGCGGTGGTTTAAAATGGCCACCCCAAAGAGGAGGACTCAGATGGATTAAGATTTGTGCAGAGGGAAGAAAGAGGTGGATAACATCTGAACTGGGACAAGTGGGCAATACAACTAAACAAAAGTACCCTGGGATTAAGGTAACATGGATTTTTTAAGAAAAGTGAGCAGCGAAATTACAAAGGGACAGGGGGGGGGGAAAGAAAATATTTTTGACAGCTAAGCGGGGCTTCGAACCGGGAAAGGAAGAAGCTGGAACTAAAGATTTAACTAAATTGGACTAAAATATTTTGGCAATAAACAGGCATAAAATAAAGCTGGACTTAAGATTGTCAAAAAATAATAATAATAAAATTCACAAATTGGAGACTGGACTGTGCTGGAATATTGAGGTTCGAAAAACCCTAAATCAAAAAATAGGGGGGAAAGGTGAAGACTTTGTATAATGGAGAGTGCCACCTTTTGACAAAAACTTGAGCTCAAACAAAAGGGAAAGCATCCTGTTTCTGAATGAACTTGTGTGGATATAACATTAAAGAAATATTGAAACAAAGTAAGAATCTTAGAAAGTGAAAGCAGAACCAGAATAAAGAAAAAAGCAAGGAAAGACTGACTGTGGGATTGATTGATGTTTTTGGTATAGACCCTCGGCTGGAATAACTGAGAACTTTAGAAAATTGAAAGAAGAAAGAAGGAAAGTAAAAGTTTTTTTTTGTGGACTTTAACGATCATAAAATATAAGAGTGTGTAATGATGATATCTCTTTGGGAATTAAAAATGGAACTTGAAAATATGAGAGAATTACTACAGGAAAGAGGCGAATCACTTTGCTCTGTGTTAGAAAACATGGAAATGGCAATTGAAGAACAAGAAGAAAGAGCTTCAGAGGAGGAGGAGTCGATTCAAGAAGATATTTTAAATAGACAATTAACACAAAGAACACTACAAAGAAGTGGGGAAAGAAGGAAGGTTAAAAGGTTGAAATTTAAGAAGGCAATCAAAAGGGGGAATACCTGTGAAGTCAGGAAAGGCAGAAAGACCCAGCAGAAAAGGGGAAAGGAAGATATTAAGAAAGAGAGGGATATAAACTGGAATGAGAAAAGATATGGGGAAAAGAGGGGGAGGAGAAGCAGTAAGAAACAGGTGCATGAAATAAAGAAATACGGAAATAGTAAAATGTTGAAAAGAAATTGTTTTTTCAGAGATAATGGTTGATGAATTAAAAAGGGGATTCTGCAGGGTGACAAGGGGTAATAAGAATATTTCTGCAATTAAAAATATTTAGAAAATAGGGTAATATAGATACTGATAACTCTTATTAAAAATCAAGGGGGGGAAATATGCTGCGGAATCCAAATGAAAAGATGTAATGATTATTATTGTAACTTCTTAAAAATAATGGTTTATTGGGAATCAAGATGAGGAAATAAAGGTATATTTTAATCATTGAGGTGTCACACTCAAAACGGTAAAAGGGGGGAAACCTATACTTGTTGTTTTTTTTAGTGTTAAAATTTGTATTAATCTAGAATTTATAAAAAGAATGTGTAATGGAAAGGGAATATGACAGACTAAAGAACCAACTAAATTAATAAGTTAATATAGACTATTAAAAGCAAGGAGAGACATTGGTAACTTTATTATTATTATTATCATTATTATTATTAGGCAAACACATATTGTTTATCTTTATTTTTAAAATAAATATTAAAGGATTATATTTGAAATAACTGAAATGAAACAAAAACATGTTTCGATTGAGATTAATGAAAGAGGCTAGAATTAATGTGTTTGTTTCTCTCCTTACTGAAAATTTGGAATGGAAAAGGTAATAATAGAATTAAGTATGCATATATGAATGTACAATTGCTGTCATATTTGTATGTAAAGGTGGTGACCTGGAAATATGTTGTCCACTAAAAAGAGATTTTTGTTTTTAATGTGAAAAACTGAATAAAATTTGTTTAAAAAAATCATGTATTTCTTATGCTCTTCATGTTTACAATTTAATCTACTCATACCATACATTGACCATTCAATATTTCATCTTCATTTATATTATCCCCAATTTATGTCCCCCCCAGTATTACATTTGCTACTATTGCATATATTTTATTTTCTATGTATTCCCTTCCCTCTAACATCTCATTTTTACACAAATATATTTTCTTATACCCAATAGTATCAACATTATAATCTCTCTACTATATGTAAAAAAAACAAAATATATAATTCATTTAAAATATTATCGTACTATATAATTATGTCTATTCCACATAGTATTCCTTTTCGTATCTTAAATATTAATCACTTTTATCTTCCATAAACATTTATCTGTCTTGCTTGGTTAATCTATTATAAATTATTGTCATGTCTATTCAATTTTGATTCTTATTCTAGTTCTTAGTCCAAACTCCTCAAAATCTATTTTATATATTTTACCACTAAAATACCTCATGTGGAGTCCCCTTCTTTTCCATTTCTAACCATTGTCTCTAAGTCCTTCCTTTATATTGTTTCTTTGCCATTTTCTGTCATCTTTTGTCTTTTCCCCTTAATCCTTCCACTATTCTTAATCAATTTGATATTTTTTCTCCCATTTCTCGAAGTTTATCCCCACCCACTTCTGATCTCCTTTGTTATTTCCTAGCCATTTCATTTATCAGCATTCCAATCTCAGTATTCCCCCCCCCCCCCATTTATTGCATCTATCATAAACATCTCAAATTCAATTTCTTTTTTCTTCTTTTGCATTATTTGTTGTTCTTTTTGTTCCATTTCACTGGTTTCTCTTTCTTCTGGCTCCTCCTCCTTTCTCATTCTCCTCCTCCTACTACTACTACTGTCTCCATTTCCAAATTTTTCTCTGTATTCTGTATTTTTGTACATAAATCCAACATTCTTTCCCACAACTCATTCATGGCTCGAAGGTCCATCTTTATTTCTTTACATAAGTCACTCATCTTTGTATTGCTTATTAATCCAATTGTCCAGTATCCAATAAATTTTATTTTATTTGAACCAGTCTTTTTAATATCAATATTCTCAGATCTTTCTTTCCAGCTGATCAGTCCAAGTCAGCAATAATTCCAAGGGTAATGTCCTCTTATATTCCGTGCTCTTTAATTATAATATATTTCAACTTCCAGGAATCTTAGTGTCTTTCTTTTATTCCTTTTTAACTTCTTCTTTTGATTAAATTGTTAGTTTGAAGGGATCTGCAGGATTTTTCTTTCATCAGCAAGTGGCGCTTTTAGTTCAGTTTCACTGCCACTCTTTTCCCGTTTCTTTAAATTAGCTTCACAATTTTTGTTTAAAAAAATGAAATATTTCTTTTAGAACAATTATTTCCAGCATTCAAATTAATGCCCTCCAATGCCAAATCCTGTCCCATCACCAATTCCAAATTTACTGCTTTTAAGATTTTAAAAGTTTAAGCTCTTTCCATTTCCCATTTCTTCTTCCCTCTTCCAAATTGCCGCTAACTCAGTTCTTTAATCTTCTGTTATAGTCTTTTTTGAGTAGGCAAAAATAAAACGAATTCTTCTTACCCTTCTCTGAACACTGTTCCCAGTCTCCACTCCAAAACTGCACTTAGATGTTCTTTGGCTGTCCCAACTCTGTAGAGGCCATCTTGGTCGCTCTTCTCTCCATCATGGTGTAGAGAGCAAGCTCGGGGTTTCTATGGGGGAGTTGCGTTCTCCCCCGGAACCTCACTGGGTGCCTCTCCTTTGCTTCACCACCCTTACAAGGAGGCTATCAACTCTGTTCAGAGCCCACAAACGGTGAGAAGCCAGCACAGGAACGGAGACCTCCATTCACTGCTTCTGGTCTCATCGCGACATCAGCTGGTAGTCCAGGTAAGAATTATTGATGGCCTAGTGTTGCAGGTGGACATTACACTATGCAGGTGGGCAATAAAGCAATGGGAACTTAAGCAACTTGTAACTTCCTGCTGGTTTCCCCACTTACATTTGGGAAGCCAACAAGGAAGATTGCAAATGTCAATCATATGATTGGAGAACACTGCAATTGTCATAATGGCAAAGCAGTTGCCAAGTACCCAAATCATGACCCTATTACTGCGGGGACATTGCAATGGCCACAACTTTCAGGACCAGTTATAAGTTCTCCGCATTCCACACTGTTGTAACTTTGAACAGTCGCTTAACAAGTGGTTGTAACCCATGTAGCACTTGCTAGGAAAACAAGAGTACAATAAGGCCATTGACTTCTCATCAATTTGTGGAGAGGAGAGAAGAACAGAATGCTAGACAAGATAGATTTTTAATTTGATTCAACAGAGCTCTTGTGTTCTCAGCTGTTTTTACTTCTGTTCCTCACATGTGAGTTTGTGGCTATATTTTATATACTTTTGGCCTAGTTTTCATGGAACTCAATGCAGTTGTAAACTACATTTTAGCTATGACTGTCATAGGCTGTTCTTACAGCCAGCCTTGATGTATGATATTGCAGAATAGAACACATTAATTTTCTCATGAGACCACCAGTATTCATATTTTAGATTTAGTAATAAAACATTAAGCCAGGACTGTGGAAAGCTTCTTCACTAGAAATCTCAAAAGACTGGAACTGGAAAGCAAATTATAGGAGAAATATCTCATAATGTCACAAATATTAGCTACAACTACTACCGTGTTTCTGAGAAAATAAGACAGGGCCTTATTTTTTTAGACTCCCGAAAAAACACCTAGGTCGTCTGTTCGAGGGGTGTCTTTAATTTTTCCCGCACGCGCCTCGCCCAGCCACTGGGCTGCTTCTATCCAAAGGAACGCCCCACGTGCCTTGCCTCTCCAACGGGCCCCTTCTTTAGCAGTTGAAAGCGCCCCATCTGCTCCCTTGTCTCTCTACCAGGCTGCTTCTGTAGCAGTCAAATGGAGCTATTCCACAAGCTTAGCACAGAATGAGGGAAGAATGGCAGGCAGGAAAATTCTCCCTCCCCATTTTCCTCCCTGTTCACCAAAAAGCCTCAGTTCCAAAACTTCAGCATTCGGAATGGAGGGTTTTTGGCAAACAGAAGGGAAATGGGGAGGGTTTTTTTTCCTGCCTGTCATCTATTCCTCAAGCTCCCTCTCCCTCCCTATTTTCCTGCCTTTCGCAAAAACGGCTCCACTCCGAGTCTTCAGCATATCCCAGGACCCTGCAAGGCTTTTTGTAGTGTGCGTGCGAGCAGCGGCTGTGAGGTTCGTCACATCGGTGTAGCCTCTTCGAACAGGACCCTGCAAGGATTGCTGTGCCATTGTGCATGCGAGTGGCGGCACCGCTGCGAGTTTGGATACATTGGCGCAGTTGCTCATGGTAGGATGCCAGCTGCACCAGTGCGATAAAGCTCACGGAGGTGCTGCCATTCATGAGTGCAATGCCACAACAAGCCTTGCAGGGTCCTGCTCTAAGAGGCATGGATAACAGGCAGGAAAATTCCCCTCCCCATTTTCCTGCCTTTCACGAAAATGGCTCCACTCCGAGCCTTCAGTGTATCCCAGGATTGCAACGCAGAAGGCTCCATTCCGAATCTTTGGCGTTGCAATCCTGGGATATGCTGAAGGCTCAGAATGCCTCTGCTTCAGCGCAGAATGACTTTCGCCCCTCTCTGCAGCCGGACACTTGCCCCCCCATGCCTGTGCCGCCACTCGTGCCAGCCATGTCCATCCCCAGGGCTTATTTTTGGGATAGAAGTAATATTAGGCCCACCCACCCCCAAAATTAGGATTGGGTTTATTGTTGGGGTGGGTTGTGTTTTCTGAGAAACATGGTATTTCTTACCTGTCATTCTTTTCCGAGTCCGGTAAGATAATTTTGATAATAAATCATTTCTATTAGTCTGTAAGGAATAGCAAGTATATTAAATCCCATTCTCAAACAACATCTCACATCTAAATATTCTATTTCCTAACAAAATAACCATCTACATGCAAAAAAAAATGCTTCTTAAGGGCAAAGTTTCCTTTCTCAGTCAAAAGACTGATCAATTTTTTTCAAATATATGGATGCTGTTTATATATAATACTATCAGTTCATCGGAATGGAAATCACATATGTAACTGATTTCCTTGGTAGTGTGGTTCCCCAACCTTTTGGTTCTACAGACTGGCAGTGGCGATGGCAGTAGTAGCAAATGGGAGAGGGGATGTATATAATTTTCAGAAAGATATCTTAAGTCTATACTCTGGAATACATACTTAAACTATTTGAAAATATATTTATTCAGATAGAAAATAATACATTGTCAGCATAAGCAGCTCAATTTTCCAAGTTTACATCAATCACAATTGATATTTTTAACAGCCAAAAATTTCACTCACGTCTTCCTGATCTTTGCTTGAAGAACATTCTGAAAATTAGAAATTGAATCACAGATTATGATTACATATAAATATCATAGGTTTTGGCACAGTTTCAAGTGCATCACAGTTATTTTTTTAGTGTATATTTCAGCTAAAGCCAGAGATTCAGCCTAATTTAAAATGTAGTATGTACACATATGTCCCCACTGTGCATGTAAATAAGTAAGAACCAAACCATGTGTTTTTTATAACTAAAATTGTCAATAGTAATTTTTTACTATTGGAGTTTTTTGCCTTGATAAGTAAGTCTATTGCCAATGTCTTCCCCATATAAATTCTATGCTACTAATAGTTTATCTGAACTGTAGATAACCCAGCCTTGTAAATGTTTCAATAAATTTAGGTTTATATGCTGCTAGTTCACAAAGGAATTTGGGAGTATAAGAATAAGCATATCTGTAGAATTTGATACTAGCTTCTTCTGATAGGAGGTTATTAATCTATGCCATTTCTTCAACATTTGTTCCATAGTTATCTAATTATGAACACTGCAATCTATTACCACTCTGCAATTGGAAACCACATAATGGAAATGAGACTAAAATCTGGAGTCTTTGGTATCAGCATATCGATAATCATTTAGTAATATAGAATAATTAGTATAGTAGGAAGTATATAATCATATATGCAGAATTCCCAAATGCCCTTTTAAGCAGTTATTATGAACATTTCCCCAATTTTTGTTAAATATTCATAATGAATTTGGGCACTCACGTACATACATACACATCTTTATTATGGTCACTCACCATAATACCCAACAATCTACAGCAGACGGAGCAAAATAAAGCAATTGATGATTAAATCATTAATGCAATGAAAGGATTTAGTGTAGCAAAAGTTCACCATGTTCATAGACACAAAATCATACTGGCTTGATAACCAAAACTGAATTTATATCAATACTTAGTATTTTACTCAACACCCAGAATTGTTGAGAATCAGGCAGCATACAAGTTTAATAAATGATTATATGAGACATGATCAGATGGAAATTACACCCTTATTTTGCCATTCATTCATTAAGGGATAGTACTTCTCTACTCAGCAATCAATTTATTTTCCATTTTAGAACAATTGTAAGACAAATTCTGTAACAGCTAAGCAACAAATACATGCAACATAAAATACATATTTTTGTCTACCTCATTTCATTAGAATGACTTTTTTTAAAGCAAATTGTGTAATTCCCTATTTTAATCAAATATTTAACATTTTAAAAACTATTAACAGAACTTACTACTGCTGATTTTTGGAGTGTTTGTTTTCTCCTCAAGCTTCTTCAAACTGTTTTGCTTTGTATTCTTTGCTGAATTCTGAATTAGCTCAGAAACTTTAAAAGTTAAAAAAAAACTCCAATTAAAGCAACTTGCAAATAGTACTTAAATACACAAAAGGACAGCATAGACTCTGTACCATGTACAAATGTATTCAGTATCTAAAATTATTGCCATAGCAACAATAAATAATATGATTCTAACACAAGAAATATCCAGGGCAGCAAGGATATTGCTACTTGTTACCTACCAATTTATTTATTTATACACATTTTACTGATCTTGATTTTCAAAGTCTTTGGTTCCCTAAACAGTCCTTTACCTTGTAGAAACCTTTTAGGAGTAGTAACAAAATAATTCTTTTACAAACACCTCTTCTGGGGTGTCACCCATTTATGGATTTTTCTCCCCAAAGACGCTGAATTGGTATCCACATTAACATATCTCTGACATCAAATGAAGATCTTTTCAAAAACTATATAATTGGCTTTAACTTGTGCTGCTGCTTAATTTATCTTGTGCTTTTATCTTGTTAATTTTGTGCTATTTTATTTGATTTTATCATACAAGTTTTAACTTGGATAGAATTTCCTGGTTTTTTATTGTAAATTACCCACAGCATTTTTTGGTTATTGGGCAGCTTAAAAAAATAAAATAATGACCAGCATGCACAGGTTTAGCTTTTTATTTTAAAATGTTTCAATATTAACTATGTTGTGATACATGCTAAATTTAGAATTTTGCAAAGTTTTAGAAGCAAGCTATCAAGCTGTCAGGCACAAACGACCAGACCCGCATGTAGAGTTCAAGCTAGGTGCTTTATTGTTCTATGCCAATTTCACAGAACTCTTTGCAGACAGATAGACTCACCTGAGAAAGACTAGATAAGATTCAAAGGCATTTTTGTGTTTATGTAAAGAGTCTGTGCTAATCCCTCATTTGATCCCTCTTCCAGAATGAAATGGTTGCTCTCCAATATAAACTAACAAAAGACTAGTGTTGTGAAGTAGAGCTATGAAATCGCATCAGTCCAACAAAACTGGTGAACACTACAGGAGTAATTACATGTATTTTATACATATCCATGGAATCTGTTACTCATAGGACTGACAGACTTGGATTGTGTGTTCAGAGCAGATTTAGATTGTTTTTTTTAAAGGAATCCATGAGAAAGCAAGTCATCCAGATGTATACAAGTACCTATGTACAGTATGTAAAAGAAACAGAACATGAAACACAATACATGCCTCTCTCTGCCATCCTATTAGAGCGTTTTGGAGTTTGGAATGGAAAGACATCACCACCGCTTGCACTGGAACCATTTCTCATTGACTCTAAAAAGTATACATATCAATTAACCCTTAGAAGAATGCTTTCAAGGGAACTGATAAAAGATTTATACCAACAACCGATTAAATCTAATTAGCAATATAAACATTTATTTTTAAGAATTAATATGTCTTATTTCTTGGTGGAATTATGTACAAAATATTGAATATTTTCATGCATAATATGAAGTAAATATCCACATAATGATGGCTGTGAAAATGTTGTGTTTCCCAAAGTACCTTGGACATCTAAGGCTGTCACATAATCCTGTTCTTTTAAAATATC
This sequence comes from Notechis scutatus, assembly GCF_049901735.1. NCBI lineage: Eukaryota > Metazoa > Chordata > Lepidosauria > Squamata > Elapidae > Notechis > Notechis scutatus. The sequence goes on along the minus strand of NC_142009.1, from coordinate 173,682,860 downwards.
CTGGGCTTCATCATCGGAGCTATTCTCCAGATTTTTCATCCATTGTTTAATCTCAAGTGTATGCGGAACACTTAACTTACGAACTTTGAGACCTGAAAAGGCAATAAGACTGCTTAAGAAAAAATATATGAACAGTTACAATAAATAATTTTCGTAGGTCTATGAAAACCGATCATTTTCAAGGAAGTTATACATTCCAGAAAAATAAAACTGTATAATTTTTGAAAAGAATGTAAAGAAAACAAAACAATTACTTTAAGAAGTAATATTACAATGTTGATATTACAAGAAAAGTCAGTTGTCAAAACTTCCTGAAGGCAAAGTATATATCTACACTAAAAGATAATGTGCTGTTGTGAAGTTGTATTTTTGTTATAATGTTGTCGATACTGATGACATTAACGGCAAAACAGATTTCATCCAAGTTAATTTACTATTTGTAAGATTGCTAAATACTTCAGCAGCATTATCTTGCTCTCACATCATATTTTCAGAGGATCGTGGTAATTAATTTCTCCAAGTACAGAAAAAGCCACTGCTTTTAAATGATGTAATTATATAAGCACAACAAAAATTATTAATATTTTTGGAAAATTAAGAATTAGACACCTTATTCTAATAATAATAAAGCAACTAAGGATACCTGCATCCTCAGAGATATGCCTCAGAACATCTTCATCAGCCACAAATTTAACCTCTAGGACATTAATCCTCTTTATGTTTGGATTACTCATATCAAGATATCTAAGCCAAAAAGAAAATAAGTTGACACATTCCTATCAAAGTACAAATCTCATATAAGTTTAATTTATTATTATGAATAGCACCTAAATCTAGAATGCATATTAAGTCAGGAAAAATTATATATTATTATTACTACCAGAAGTAGTATAAAAGCTTGCTTGGATTTTTATAAAAGCTTGCTTGGTCCTCAACACAAATAGAGAAAATAAATATGTTTAAACAAGTCATTGGATAATTTCCTTGATGGATATTGCTATCCAAGAAGGCACTCATGTAGAATTCTAGATAATATCCTCATAACATGCCAATGGAGTAAGGCAAGACTTAGATTTGGCACCTCAAAATATACAAAACTCAGTTTCAAAACTAGTTAAATTTCAGCAGTTAAAAACACAATAAAACAATTTGTGTAGTACAATGGATAATGACTTGATTCACTTACATATGGGAAGACTAAGATAGTAAGCCTGTGGTGGTAGGGCCCAATTTGTCATCCTGTGTAATCTGGAGGAAACAGGGGGGAAGCAATTAATAGATATCGTCAAATGATCAAAAAGGCTGATTTGCCACAGCACTGAAAGTAGGGATTGAGTTTCCTTATCTAAGGTACGCAATGCTTGTAAACTTATTTTATATTTTATCTATATATTTTCCAGTAATTTGATATCAATAACAGATTGATATGATTGGATTAGATTAATTATATATACACTTCTTTTTGCAGAACTCTCTAGTGATTCTTCCTTTCCACCTAAAGTTTTTGCACAATTAAATACTTGCAAAATAGAGACAGCTAAGGATAAATGCAGAATATGTAAGCATATTCTATTGTTAAAACAATCTGACATTATAGCCTACCACTAAAGAGAAAGATATATATCTATAAGAGAAAGACAATGTCTATAATTACATGGTACTTTATAGATGAAATGGCAACGATTTAGGAATTACAATACAATACACAAACTTACAAAATTTTGTTCAAATGTTAATACAAAACTTCCGACTGGCTTGCACATCAATGTAAAAAGAATGCAAACCAATGTTATCGATTGAAGCACATTTACTTGGAAAGGAACAAGGGTAGGCAGTTATATTTCTTACTAAAGAAATAGAATATGGTGCTAAAGCCATCACAGCCAGTCCTTGATTTACAATCACAACTGAGCCCAAAATTTCTGCTGCTAAGCAAGACAGCTATTAAGTGATTTTTTCCCCTATTTTATAACCTTTCTTGCCACAGTTGTTGAGTGATTCCATGCAGTTTTTAAATCAGTACCACGGTTGTTAAGTGAATCCAGCTTCTCCATTGACTTTGCTTGTCAAAAGGTTGCAAAAGGTGATCACATGACCCCCATCATAAATACATACCTGTTGCCAAGTTTCTGAATTTTGATCACGTGACAATAGGGATGCTGCAAGTGTGAAAACCGGTCATAAGTCACTTTTTTCAGTGCCATTGCAACTTTGAACAGTCACTAAACGAATAGTTGTAAATCGAGAGGACTGTCTGTAATACAATCCTCTACAATATCTATTCAAAACTAAACCTTGCTGTGTTAAATGGGATTTACTTCCAAGAAGAGAAAGCAGGATTGTGGGTATCCCACTTTTCAACAAGTTGTGTTCAATTAAGCAAGCCCAGTCATAGTACCCCGGTAGAAATAAAAAGAATTTAATCTGAATAAAGGCATTACGTATGGCCTAAAAAAAGAAGAGGCAATCTGAAAAACAATTTAACACGAGCAGCCTGCAACTGCCCGCGTATTCGAACTACAATTCCCAACATGCCCCGTTATCGGTCATGTCGGATCGCATCGTTGCGAGTTGCTTGACGCTGCTAGCTACACCAAACCGTAAACACCTTCACGCACGGTTGCCGGGTCGGAGGAGGAAAGAGCTCCACTTGAACGGGCTACTCTCTCTATTTTAAGTTAGCAGAGTCAGTATTCTGTTCATTGCCACCAAACCACACAGAACAAGGACTCGCTTGACAAACGAGGAAAAAAGCGCACTTCCTTAGACAAGAACCGCCGCCTTCTATTTTAACCAAAGCTCACTTTTCACCGATCTAGCTTTCCGACTCTGGAATACAGGGCTCTCCAACCGTGGCAACGTTAAGCCTGGCGGACTTCAACTCCCAGTAAGCTGGCTGGGGAATTCTGGGAGTTGAAGTCCGCTAGGCTTAAAGTTGCCAAGGTTACAGAGCCCTGCTTTAACTGAGGCAACTGATCTTCGGGGCATTTATTTGGAAGCGACGTTTGCGCTCGCTTGCTCGCTCCCCAACCTCCCGCGCGCGGAAGTCCCAACCACGCGCCCTCAACGCTGAATCATCTTTCCCTTCAGCCGACGGTGGAGCTCCGAATTGTCTCCCCGCCCTGACTCGGTCGGTCGATCGCTCCACCCAGCCCCCTCGCTGCTCACCAGATCACAGCACCAGAATAAACGCGAGTTTCCCGCCAACTACCAGAGCTACGACCCAACCTCTTTCTCAGGGTATCGCGGGGCAACGGGCGGAGCTAGCTAGCCAGCCTTCTGTTGAAGCTTCGGCTTCCTTCCGCGGATTCGGGATTGGCCCCTCTCTACGGCCAATGGGCAAGGACTCCTCCCCGGAATGCGACGAGATACGCGGCGGTGACGTCTCCCAATTCTGCTCTTAAACTAACAATATTTATTTTAAAAAAAAATCACCGGGAAGGGAAGAGAGCGCGAGGAGGTGGAAGCCCTCGATCTGTTTTCTGGCCCCTGCGAAGTCGGGCGCGAGAAGCTGCGTGGGCATTTGAGCCACCTAAGTTCAACGAATATGAAAGCAGCTCTGGGCGTCGGGTGATGCAGCTACTTTATTCGTCTTTCTCAAGTCTGGATTCTTCGTTTTAGCTGTATCCCAGATCCATCCTTGAAAGCGAAATAGGATACAAGGGCTGTAAATAAACCCTGAAACAAACAAGCGCTGAATCGCCTTCCGTTTAAGCTCCGATCTGCTGCCAGGATTTGGACTTCTACCTGGAATTTCGACCCAATTTCTCCGAGATTCCAAACACCTTTTAGAAAAATACATTGAAAGTCTCCCTCCTCCCCCAATAAATTAGGCTGGATTAAAACAAACAGCTTTTTTGTGCGTCTGGAGGTTATAGTCAACGGAGTAAAGGAAGCAGATAGGCCTGGAATGTAAAGAAAGAATGGAATTAATCCAGATTTTCAGCATCTCAATGTGTTTTGGATGATGCACGCTTCTCGAGGCCATCTTATTTCACACTCCATAGATTGTGATGAACAAACCGAACTTGCCATTTGCCTATCTCAAAATGCTTGTAGGGGAAATCACTGGGAAAACAGATGGTCATAAAAAGAAGAAAACAAACACTTGCCATGGTTAACAATAGCAATGGATACACATATTGTGACCAAAGAAATGATAGGGATATATCTGTAGTCATCAGGAATCATGGGAAAAATTGCAATTTTGTGATTTAGCAGAAGATTATTATTATTTAAAAAGATGAAGCTTCTTTCAAATTCTACAAATAACCTGAGGACAAATTATGCCATTTTTAAAAAAAAGATAGCTGCAGAGGTGCTTAAAAATTTGTGAACCGTTTTGAATTTACAATGTTTCTGCATAAACGGGTGGGATCCGACAGGGTTAACTACCAGTTCGGTCAAATCGTCATCAGGATGCTGCGAGCAGAGAAGCAGCCTTTCAAAAAGCCCTTTTCTCCTGCTTTTTTAACTGCAGCTGTGCCTCGCAGGGCAGCTGAAGTTGAAAAAATCAGGAAATAAAGGTCAGGTAAGATCCCGGGTGGGCAAAAACATCCGCAGACATAGAATCGGTTCTATGTCTGCTGCTCTTCAGAGCTACTGGTTCTACAGAGGTGGACAGAACCGGTAGAAACCCACCCCTGTGTATAAATATGACTTAAAACCTGTTTTCCGCACAAATTCTGAAACTAGATTAGAAAGAATAAAATTAAGCTAATGTGTTAAGTTCATGTATTTGAGGAAAATCATCCAAACCTACATATTTGTGTTGCCCAAACTATACATTAACAATAAATGTACCTACACAATATGAACAAGTGGCATTGTTATGAAAGTAATATAAAATTCTGTTCAACAATTATTTTATGCTTATTTTTAAGGTGTATAAATCAAAATTAAACCATACCTCTAGGGAATGCCCAAGAATACCAATCAAAGTAACTATAGTCACTGAAGAATACTAATTTGGATAAATTATACAATGTTGGATCAACGATAATGGCAATGCATCGAATCTGAAATATCACATCTTAAATTGATGAAGAACAGTAGTATCTTGTGGAGCAGTATGAAGAAAAAATATAGAGTTGGACAATTAAGTTTAAGAATTTCTTCAAAAGTGACATTATTTTTCATTAAATTATTGCTGATCCCATTTACTTCCATAGTTTTGGCAAAACCAAATACATGATGTTAGGCTGTCTTCATCAGGCTGCCTTAAGAACACAAATTTCAGTCTGCAGCCTATAAAACCAACTTATTAAAGTTGAAAACCTGGTAATTACTTAATAAACACTTCTAATATTCTAAGAAATGTATCTGAAGAACAAGTAAATCTTTTAATGTACAATGGACTCCAATCAAGAATGAGGAACCTAAGCTACTTCATGTAATGTTGGACTTCAGATGCAGTATGGCTAATGTTCAGGAGAAAATAGATGTCGGTCAACATCTGAAAGGTTATTTTTCCTACTCCTAAATGGTTTAGGGTGGTATTAATTTCTGGCCAGTCACTGGCCGATTGGAAGTTATCATAGAGTCATTTCAATACTCACCCTACACTTTTGGAAATAATATCATTTTCTGTATTGTGACATTTTAGATGGTTCTAAACCTGTAAATATTTCTACCACTATAACAGTTTAAGGATGTATATTAAATACTATCTGAAGAGTTTGTGTATTGGAATGGAGTGGAATGGAATGGAATAGAAGCCAATGTGAAAGTTTTAACAATCAAATCAGTAGTTGCGCTGACAATCTTCTAGTCTTTATATTCCCAAGACATGGGAGCATTTGGAAGAGAACCAATATACAATCTTCCAATGCCTTACAGATTAAAATACTGCAGCTTGTAACATGTAAACCTACTGATGATCTGTGCCAAGTAATACTAATGATCAGCCAGTTTTTAGAACTTAACTTCAGTGCAAAACAAGTATTCTGGATTGTTATATAAAATACCTACCCAGAAGAAACATGTTTTATGAGAAGAACATATACTGCTCATGTAAAAGTATACTGGGGAAAATATGACAATGTGACCATTTTTCCAGAAACAGCACAATATTTATTTAAACACCTTTTATAAATACATATATATTCTGTGTTGCCAGATTAGTTTTAATTTTATACACCTGTATTTACAATGATTCAAAATATTATCTATCTGTGGCAGTTATTTACAAATTCAACACTTAACACAGTTCAACATTAACCAGATTCAGTAAGACTGTTACAATAATGGCTTACATGCACCAGTATAATGATCTTCAAAAACATGTCATCTGAGCTCTGTTAATAGTTTTTCACAGGTCCCAAGTTAGGGCCACAAAGACTGCATTTATATTACATACTCATTTTGTTTAACATTTCACCAGCACCAAATTTTAATTTGTTTCAAATATCATACCAATATACTGGTGGAATATTAACATAAATCAACTCCTTTCATCAAACAGATTTTCTATAAAATAAGTGGGCTATTTGCTAGCTATGGTTTTTGTAAATGAGGTAAAATAGGTTACATAATGCCAGAACAGTAAATCCTTCAGAAATCTCGGTTTAATAATAAACCTTTGTATGACAGATAATAATTGGTCAGATGGAAGGTGTGAAGGGAAAACAATGCTTTTGAAAGTTGAGCTTATGTAACTATTGTCAAACAAGCTAGAATCAAACATTGTAAGTCAGGATATCTGTTTACAAACATTAAAAATTAACATCTCCATTCACCATCAGTAGCTTGTCAGAATTTATTCAAATCCAGGAGTAATGTTTTAATGTGACCAAGTTAAGCTAATCATCTTGTCTGAGATGACCTTGCAAAAAACAGGCTGATTTCAAGTTTCTACTTCTACTTTCCAATTATAAACAATACATTCAGAAATACTAATACTAAATACTAATGATAATACTGTAAAAAGTAATTTCAAAATGAAGGCTATTTAAGTTGTGTAAAATTTGAAACACTCATGAATATATTTCAGAATGCCTATTGTAATTGTTTAAACAGAAACATTACAGATGAGTAACCATGTATGTTGATTGGAAGTAAAAATTCAAGTAAAAACAAAATCAACGTTGATAAGCCAGTGTAAATTAAATAGGCTTTTTCCCCCACTATCTACTAATTTCAAGTATTTTATTTGTAGAATAAAGACATTGGGTTGGGTTAAACATGATAAACGATTAACTGCATGAATTGATATTATATTGTTAATGCCAGAAATAATCTTGGTCCCATTTGAAGTAAAGCACCAAAATATTCTGTTTCTGTTTTCTAGTACCAATGGATGCTGCAAATTTTAATTCTCTAATATTTAGTGTAATCGGCTTTTAAAATTAGTAGAATTCAAAATTATACAGAAATGTTTTTGTACTCACTAATATTTATTACTTTGCAAATTAAATGTCTCAGCATAAAATTGATGCTCCTTATTACAAATTATGGTATGACTATACATTTGAAATTTTATTTCTGGGAAGAACAGCAAACCAATTTTGAATATATATTTTCAAGTTTACTATACTTACTATAGGCTTGAATATATTTACAAAAACAATTCAATGGTTTTTTTAAAAAGTTGTGCTCTAATCATATATGGCAGTTTATGCAATTCAATACTGCAGCCTTGACAATTCTGACAGATTTAAGAAAGGATATCCTAACTTGTACCCCTTGTATATTTTATTGTATTTAAATTTTACATATAATGGAAATGGGTGTACAAATACATACAAATAACCAATTTTTAAAATCCCACTTGCTTTTTGAGGGGATTTGAGTTTGAATATATTATTTTCCACAAAATTAAGCAGTTATATGTTTTAAGTGCAAACTATTTTAAAAATCTTACTGCACATAAAGTGAAGGTTTTTTACAAAAGCACAATACAAAAATATTTGGGGAAAACTAAAAGGGAGAATTAATTTTTTATTCAAAATAGTATTTGATGTATTAGCATAAAATTAAGATGGATATTCAGGTTAATAGTGGTATTATGTATTTTTGCTAAAGCATATTTGAGAAATTAAAAATAAAAGAGAATTAAATGAAAGAGAATCAAACCTTTAATTAAAAAGAAATTAAAGGTTTTTATTTGAATGATTCCGTGAATATTTGGATGCAATATTATCATTCATTATTATCAATGAATGCAATATTAAAAAGATTTAACAGTACAAATGAATGTGAATAATTATAATGGGTATAATGCAGAAACACTAACAACAGGAAATAAGTTTAATTCCTAATGAACCATGAATAAAAACTTTTGTCACAGACATGTCTACTTTGTTGTGTTAAAAAAATTAGTGTTCAACAGTTGGACTGAACCAACTTTGGATTCATCTAAGTGGTTTTGCATGTATACTACTAATGTCCCAATATTGAATTTATACATTGCATTTAGTATTAAGCAATGAATCAAATTACTAGTATTTGGCAATTATTAATTTTAATTGGTTGAATATGAAGCTTTGTTTTATTTTAAGCAATAAAATTATAATGCATGATGTGCAATTATCCAGAAATTTATAAAACAAATTTTAAAATAATTCATGCAAATAGTATTTAGATTGATTTGTCTTTTCCCCTATGTTCTTTAAAGTCTAAAATAAAATTGTCAATTTCATCTTCTTAATTATTTGTTAAAAGCTGCAATTTTTGTACTAATTAAAAAAATAATCTGTGGCATTTGGATGGTACTACCAGCACTCAAATTACTCCTTCAAAATGTATTTGTAACAAGATGATGAAAATCTATTCCCTGAAGATAAATACTGATAATAATGAAAAAATATTAAACAAACATTTGGAAATATATACATATATGTTTCAGAATATTACATTACTATTATAATTACATCTTGCAAACAACAGCAATTGATTGTCAACAACTGACAAATTGTACACATCTGTGTATGTATATATGTATATGCATGTATGTATGTGGGTGGGTATACACACATATATATACACACATATATACATGCACATATCCATTCCCCAACAGAAAGAAAACTACTTCCATAAAATAGTGCAAATCAAAAGTCTGAAAATATTATGATTTCCTTATTTCAGTTGTAAAATATATGAACTTGCCTACTTTAAATCTACAAAGAGCATCAAGACACAAGACACCCAGTTTATGAATCAGATACTTTATATGTTTGAAAAACACTATATTTTAAGCAACGTCTCACTGTGATACAAATTCATCATTCTGGTATCGAATGATGCATACTTTTACATGAAAGACTTATTAAGAATTCATTGAAAGAGCTGCCCATAAATTGCACATTAGCAATGTTTGAAATAGTTTTGTAATCAATGAGATGATTAATCTTATTCTCATATTATTGTCTATATTATGAAAAAAAACAAGCAAGGTCAAATGGTGTAACTAAAATAATCAAACATTTGTTAATAACCATGTAACTATACCTTTCCTCTTCTTACATGTAAAACTAGAGCAAAAGTAATGGCAGGATAGTCTTTACAATATGGTAATGATTACATATTTCTCCAGAGAAGAAGGCAAGTAAAAATATTATTTCAGACTACTGTCCTACCCAGTTTCGTTCATAGATCTTGTAATCATGTTTTCAGATTTTTATACAGGCATTTCGGTCAACACATGCACAAAATATAAAGATGCTTTGTTCTTTTCCACTGTGAAACTGGAACAAAATATTGTAAGAACTGCCATTTCTACTTTACAGAAGCTATTATATAACAGGATATACGTATAACAATATTTAAATACAAATATCTGTCATATCCTTCTGAGTATTACTGTTGCCTATAATCCAGTAAAAAGTTTGTAATGGTAAATTACAAGGTTCAATGGAAAGTTCTGACTTCTGTGCCAATCTAATTCTATTTCATTTCCATATCAATGAATTTTACAAGCTACACCAAGCATTGATCTGTTGTATCTTCACTCAGGTGCCACCATTTTTTAATTCTTTCCCATCTTCCTTTTCATAATTGAGTATTTTAACTCTCACTCTCTCTAGATTACAATGAGCTTGTGAACCACAGAATACTTTCTGAGTAACACATGAAAGGTGGTGACTGAGTGTCTATATATTTGGTAAGCATACATGGCAAGTTTACACACTTTTGGATAGTTCATGGTCAACATCATAAAAGCTAGTGTGCAATTCAATCCAGATTGGGGGGAGGGGGGCAAGAGTAAGCAAACCCAAGATGCTAAGAGGAAAGAAACAATCTCACCACGAATAACAAACAAAGGAAGATGTTACATCCCCACTGAGTCTGAACCTTCAAATACACATCAATACAGTGCTTTTAGCAAAAACTTTGGGACAGTTTAGCAGCAAATACATCAACAAATGTTGAAGCAGTACTAGCATGACCTATTAAGAGGACTAATTAATATTCTCAAGTAAGACACATATTTAAGAAAAGATATGAAGCAGTGTTTTCTCCATCATAAAGACACAGAAACAAGGTAAGCTTCATACTTGAGTCCACAGTATGGGAAAGTTGCATATTAAAATAGGAACAGAATTTGAACAATGTACAAAACAAACTAAAATTAAAAACCCATATATGTTATAATGTGTCAAATGATAACTAAAAGCAAAAGAACTAAATACAGAAAATTGTACTGCACATAAGAAAACAATCACTTTACTAATTCTATAAGGAAGTCATTACCCCAACATATGTACACATTGTAATTTTAATACGTTGAGAAGATACAATATATATTTTATTCAATATTTAAAAAAATAAACTATAACCTCTTTAAGATGAAGATTTGCACAATTAAACACATTCCAGTTTGATAGCAGGCTACCAATCATCAATATGTAAATTAGGCTTTCTGCATATTATGTGTATACAACCACATACAGATTTTTTTAAATAAAAAAAGCTTAACATGTTAAATTTCTTTCAAAAAGAACAAATTGGTCTAATTAACTGGTCTTAATTACAGCAATATTTCTTTTTAACTATGTTTTTGCTATGTAGAATACATGGATCTGGTTCTTAAAAAGCTACTCTAAGTGTAACCACAGGCTTGTAACCAATGGTTTTTTTAAAAAAATCCTGTCACCTTGGTCATAATCATTTTGGTGATCTTCACACCATTAAATCAGAAGGATGCAAACATAGTTTAATATGTTGCACAATAAACTACTATTTAACACTTGAAAGCCCAAAGTCCCTAGCTATAAAACTATTCATGCAGTTCTCTGTATAATGGTCATAATTTCTATTATTAAAAAAGACTGCTGAATTATATGGGAATCATATTAGTTCTCTAGAAAAATAAAGACATACACCTAGGCCCCTTTTCACTTTTTCTACAGAACAAAGAAACTTTTTGAAGTTTTCTGTAATGGATGGCTTCAGAGCTCAAGAAGTCTAACCTACATTATACATATTATTCAAAATTATTCTGAATATTCAATAATTACAGTGAATCACTTGGAAACATTCCTGAGTTTCAGTAATATTGGAATTAAATTTGACATTAGCTTTGCTTTAATGAGTGTCTATACAAAGTAACTACAACTTAGTGTAATACTAATAATTTAAAATGAGGATTACTTTAGCTACAATTCTTCTGACAAACTCCAGATTCAAATCAAAAGTCAAGGAAGAAAGACAAAAGAGAGTAGAATTGGAAATTATCAACTAAACTTAAATTTTTCTTTAGCAGAATAATGGCACTTAGTAATCTGAACATTTTAACCTCTGACCCTTTTGAAAATAAAGTATTATTATTTTGAATCTCTTCAACCTATAATTAATTCAAAAGGTTACTTGGGGGAAGAGGAATATAACTTATATCTGTTCCTTTCATTAACTGTCAACAGAATTCCAGGTCAAAGTTCAGCAAAAATATAAGAAGGCAAAACAGCCCCCTTTTGCTTTTCATGTATACATTACTCTTCAAAACATGATGAACCCTTTCTTTAGAATAAGAAATGCAATTTAAAGCAGTGATCTACAGCACAGATATCACGTATTGCTGACACACCACATGCATTCAAGGTTAAATTCAACAGTATGCATTCCCAGATTAAAGTGGAGGAGATAATATCTTTAGCTCCCCCACATACACCCGCATTACATTAACTATATGAAATATGACTGCAATGGATTGATCAAAATATAGGCAGTGAATTGTTTCCTTTGGAAAGAGAAAGCTGCCAAAAAACCCCACTGCTTGAGAAATGATTTTAAGGATAACTGATGCCTCAGTATTTTCAGCAGCCATTGCCTCTGTTCTTGGCATTTCCCGCTGGAGAACACTTGTCCTTTTTGAAGCTTCTGAGTCTGTTCAGTGATAAAATTTAGTCATTCCACAGCAAGCACCCTGAAAAACTCCCTCGCCTAAACTTCAATTGTTCTTGTAGGTTCCAAAGATTATCAATTTACAAAAGTAACTTTTAAAGGAGCATTGATGAGTAGTCATACTTGGGACAGCCCATGTCCCATTTTCTTAATCTTGTTTTAAATGTATTTTATATATCAAATTTCTACCATGTAGAGAAACAACCCTGTTTCCTGGGTGAGGAAGACATGTAAACATGGCTCCACAGGCCTTAAAACTGCACTGTAACCTATGCTGTCTACTTACAGCCCATTCATTCTGAAGCAGCAGTTTCCTGGTCACATATACATGTCTCGGTAGCTGAACATTAAGCTTGGGAGGGCGAGAGTGGATGGATGGAAGAGGAAGACTACTCTAATGTTCATGACAAAGTGCATTTCAACCGCCATCAGAAGCAATGACAATATTCCTCTCCCACAGAATTGATTGCACTAACTCAGAGGTCCAAAGTCCTACTAGAATCTCTGAGGCACTCTTGGTTCCAAGAGACAAAAAAAATCACAATTCATTAGTCTTTGCAGAACTTTAGACTGAGAAAACTAACCCGTTTATTATTTCTCAGGAAAGCCGAAGCTTCGTTTTGATAGGGATCATATTCTCCATTTCCTCCAATCTTCTCAAGACTCACAGTGTTGAAATGGGAACTGATCTGCCTATAATGGATTGCACATCACCCAAGGAGAACCAAAGGCTTGGAAAAGGCATAAAGTATATTTTATACTGTTTCACAATGACATTTATGGGAGAGGGGGCGAAAACATGAGGTTTTATTGCTGTTTCAGTACAAAATATAGTATAGTATCTAAATGAATCGAACAAGATCACCAAAGCCAGGATTTTCAAACAATAGGATGAAGATTGTAGATGTTGCTCAAAAAAGAATTGGACAAATTGAAAAAATATAAGAAGGTAAAAAAAAAAAGTTAAACTTGGGATATTAGTTGCATATTGAAACTTGGGGATCGGGACTGCTTAGTCAGAGGAGCTCCTGGTGAGTGGACATCTTTACCATTTCCAGCTTGACTTAACCGGTCCTCTTGTAGACTAATGGTTGAAAAACGATTGGAGTTGCCAGCTGCTAAGTTAGTAACACCATCACCGCCAATGCCAACATTGGAACTTGTCTGACTACCATTCACATAGTCAAATGATTTACTGGAAGAAGCACTTGCAGTTCGGATCAGGCTTACACTGCTGGCTTTTGGTACCACCTGCCCAGCAGGCAAACTCAAGTGTTTCTTTGTGGGAGTAATTTCAATTGCATCTGTACTGAGGTCAACTGACTGGTGCAGGTACTGCCTACGGGCAGATTCTCGAGGGCTGTCTGTGGATTTGGTAGCCAAGATGATCTCCTTATCCTTGGCCAAAAGCCCAGCAACTCCTTTCCTTAAGCTGCCCCTCTGAGATGTGGATGAAGGTTTGGTCCCTGGTGGCTGGCTGCTAAGTGATGCCCCAGAGGAAAACCCTTCATCAGCATCATTGAAGTTCACAGACTCTTCTCGTCCACTGACTCCTTCAGCATCTGAAAATACCAAAGACCCCAGATGAAGAAATTACAATACTATGATTCAATTTTAAAAGTGGATAGGATTGCACATAGGTTTTTTAAAGCAAAATTATGCTGCAAACATTTTGGAGAAATCTAAACTTCAAGTTACAGTGTTTTTATTATAATTGTTTTTATACTGCAGTCTGGAACAGAATGAATTTATTAACAATGCTTAAATGGATTAACTTTCTAAAAGATGTCCATAAGATTAACCTTTCTCAAAAAGTCATAAACCACTCATGTTTTACTACATATCTACTAATACGTAAATTATAATACTGCAATAAATTTATACATGGCTATGATCCTAGCTGCACTTATTAATAAGCATATTAAATACTAGAGAACTTTTACTTCTGAGGAATGTTTATGATTGTTTTTAATGAATGTAACCAAAAGCACATTCTTCCAGAAGTAAATTCTTATGGAAATCTTCCTGCCATCCTCAGTGCTAAAGATTAACCTAGAATGGTTGTGCTGGTATATAAAATTAAGTCAGAATTCATTTAAATAGAAAATAATGGGTTCTTTGCCACTTTTGGTTTGTTTGACTTTATTTTTTCACTCTAACTCAAATTGTACCTCTGCCTATTCTAAATGCCAAAGGTGCAGTTCTACTTCAGTATTTGTAGGGGTTCTATGAAATGGAGATTTTGATGCATGCAAGTATTCCTGAATGTCATCATCTGAGTATTATTTTATGTGTGTGTGTATTTAACAGTGGGTGCATGTGTCACTGTGAGGTTTGTAAGAATGTTTTTGCCTATCAAAGTTGCACTGGATCCAAAATGGATGGCATATAAATGTAATAAATATACATAGTTTTTATTTTTTTTCTTTCTGGACAGTTTCAAATACTGACACATTATCATGGAATTAGCACAATGTGGAAATATAAAGAAGAGAACAGATTATTTACAAAGCAGAAGCAAGTCTCCATATCTGTAACTGTAAAATATTATTTATCTTTAGCTAACCAAGTGCTTAACCAGCCTCTCAGAGCATTCTGTCTTCCAATCAATTATTTAGACACCATTGTTCTAACTTAATATTGTTCTGTTTTGTACAGTAATCCTTAGCTTACAATTATCCTGACAAACATAATTTCTCTCCCATTTCAAAAATTTCTGCAAAGTAATCATATTGACAAATGTAAATATGTAGAATTAAATCTGACAGCTGAGAGAATGTCAGTTTTACAGACTGAAAGGATTTTTTCCCATTTTCTCAGCAATGTTCTTTTACTTCATCATTTTAACATTTCAAACATTAATAAAACAGTTCCCTGTAAAATAAGAAGGCTCCTTAAATTTAAAAAAAACCTCTGAGCCTTGTAAAATATTATATTTAAAAAACAAGCCACTTTGCATATGGTATTCTTCACACAAAAAGTTAAAAAGCCATTTGAAATAAAAGAATGTCCTGAAAGCAAATGTGCCTTTTAGACTTTCTTTTATTTGACCACCATGCAAAGCTAAGTGAAAGTGCTTTTGATTGAGCAGCAGTAGCTGCTGCCTTCCCACCACCACCTCTCTTAACCCCTCCTTACTTTAATGGAGGGAACATAATATCCAGAGGTGTTTCCGAGTCAACTTCCATGGATACATCTCAAGCCTTACAATCAAGTTTGCAAGGATAAAATGACATAAAGTGGAAGAAATATTGTTGTTTGTCAATGATGCTTGCAACATTATTATTTAGTATAATTAATAAAATTATCCCTTCCGTTCGAAGAAAAGAGTCAGAGAGGCTCGGTGTAAATTTTCTGAATGCCACCACCATGCAGAGGCCAAGGCAACTCAGCAGTGCTTGAAAGTGAAAAAGGAGGAAAATAACATGCAAGGTAGGATCTCTCAAGTGATCAAGTATTCAGAAGTTCAATTTGAGCAATATACAGATTTACTAATGATTATAAATATACTCTTTTGACTTCAATGGGAACATAGTCATTTGGGGAAAAGGTTATTTTTCTCACAAAAAGTTCAAGTATATTCTGAACCAAAGTCCTTCTAGGCAATAAAGCTTGTCAGAGAAAGAACTAAAATATAATCTCAAAAGGATATTTCAACCATTTTTTAAAAAATATTTTTTAAATCAATGCTAGCTCTGCCCTCTGCAGGTACATGATTCATCAATGTTCCCAACATTATTATTCATATTCAAAGCTTCTCTTAAATAATCAATGTAAGAGGAGTACGTGCACATTAATCCTGTCAGCATTATACTTCTACTTTTTATTAACTTATAAAGAATATTTACATAAACTGACCCAAGCATATTGCAAAACAGACTGATTATTTATTATATACTTGGAATATTTAAAATCAAGGATAAATAAGACAGTTCAAATGAAAACAATTTTATTATGATCATAGACCAGCATAAGAAATATAAGATTGTGTCATTTTGTTTACCCAATTTTAAAAAGAAGCAATATTTATCAATTTCATGTAAAATCAGCAAGATCACCAAAAGAGAGTAATTTAACAAACTATGATTTCTTTTTATGATTAAGAGAAAACCAATCTTTTCCTATCCCAGATCACCCCCAAAAAAATATTTGTTCACAAAAAAATATGATTTTTAAAATACTTTTTTGTGTAAGTTATGCTCACTTTATTTATCTAGAAAACATTTAGGCAACAACACCTAATCTAAATATATCTAACATATTAAAGAAAGAAGTACTAAGGCATCAAAGCAACTCTTTGAAAAGAAGATTTGAGAATTTGTGTGAGAATTTCTGTACCTTGTTCTGGTCCCATGCACATGCAACATGTGGTTAGTACAATAAAATAAAACCAGTGGGAGAAAAATTGTGGTTAGGGCTCATTTACTGGCCATGCTCAGATTCACTCAGTTCTAGGAGTAAATTCTGAATTTCATGCTTCCATAGTTTCCCAATAATGCCTCCCCTCTTCATATATTGTGAACTCTGATTGCACATGATGGATTCAGATGCAATAAATAAGAAATCCTAATTCTAACGCTAAAGGGTTTGTTTGCTTTTTTGTTTTGCTATTTAGCTTATCAGGTGCAAGAAATCAGGAGCCAAGACAGTTCAAAAGAATACAGGTTTAATGCACGCTTTCTACAAGACTCTGAACTACTAACAGTCAAAGGAAAATTGGCAGTAGATAAGAGTCAATGGAATTCAAGGTGGGCTGGATTTAGATCTCTTGTGGGCGAGAAGGGACTCAAGATTGATGATGACGTACTTGACCCCTCCCTCGGGCTCAGCTTGGTCATCTCCTACATAGTTTTCCTTGAAGCAACTGTGAAGCATGTACAGCACATAATTTGCAAATGTTATTAAAGTCTTAAAATATCAGCAATGCCAAAAAAACTACGCTAAAGACAGAAAAGAAGCACTATAGAAATAAATTAGTGAGATATGCAGATTAGCAAAGAATAAATTTGTAACTATAACTTAGAATGCATTGCTATCTGAATACTTCTGCATCAGCACCAAGGGGACAGTAGGTTAAGGACGTGCACTGAGTAAAATGAGAATCCCTTAGTAAAGAGTTAACATGAAGAATACCACTATACAGGGCTATAAGATTTTTTTTCTCTCTTCAGGTTTATACTACCTACTTTGAGACACAATCTTATAAATATCACAATGGCAATTTAATTCCACTTCAATCCACTGAACAGGTTATTAAACCATCCATTGAACCGGAAGTTTGGTATATAAAATAGTAAAAGAAATGCTCCTCCCTCCCCTTCTAATACTAAATTACAGTTAAAGTATTATTTTATATGCTGTAAAGCACTCCAGGTGGTGAAAACAGCATCAGTATTTTTACTTGACACATTTTTATTGTATATATATATATATATATATATATATATATATATATATATATATATATATATATATAAGCTATATATATATATATATATATAAGCTATATATATAAATAGCTACAAATGTATATATGTATACATTTAGCAAACTTAACATGCTCACTAGCAGGGTGTTCCAGGATGCAAAAGAATGAGTGGATGATCTTGAGATATCAGAGAAAGAGATTGCCAAACAAGAGACGCTTAACTGTCAGAGGAAGAAACTTAGGAAGACCTGCCCTAACTGATCAGAGGGTTAAAAGTAACAGAGGAAAGTCTGTACATTCAGACTTGCAAGATTCTATTAAAGTAATCTTAAAATAAAGTACATTTTAATCATCTAGTCAGGTTTCCTGTCTGGTTTACTCAGAAGAGTTGACATCAATCTTGCAAATCTGAAGGTACAAAATTCCTGCCTCTCTTGTCTGATCATTCTCTAAGCAGAATCTTTCCCTCATACCCCCAAGATCATCCACACGTTGCATTACAAAATGATCCAAAGTTATCACATTATTTTAACCATGCTAAGCTAGATATTATACAGATAGTCAAAGTCCAAAATGTTAGAATAAATAGCTCCAGGCCTAAAGCTAGGCATAAAGGGATATGCGCAGAAAGAAGGAAAGAGAAGAAAGTATACCTGTGGTCAATGGAATATACTCTAAAGCAAAAGGGAATTCTGCTTCGGAAGAAAGATCCAGGATCCTCCTCCCCAAGCAATGGCTTTACTGACTTATGCCACCTTATCTCTGTCCTACCCTCTTTTGTGGCTGGTGTCAAGTTGGGCTCCGGTGAGCCATGCTCAGGGGTCCTGAGCATCAGTACGTCCCCCTCTTGCTTGCGTTTGATCCCTAGGTCTGTGGAGCCGTGCAGGATCGGAGATCCGGGAATGCTCATGTCAGCATCATTTGAGAAGTCAAAGCCATCTGGGATTCAACATATAATATTTTAGTGTCTTTCTACTCTTTTCCTAATCATAACCCAGGCAGGGAAATGAAGGTGTACACGGAATACAGAAAACCACACCTGTATTTTTCTCAAAGAAAGTTGAACAGCATCATAAAAATAAGTGGATATGATGTGCCGAATGCAAGAAGACATGAATGCAACACTTCTGCAGTGAAGCTGTACATGATGAAGGATTTGTAAAAATGGGATTAACTGTTTTTATCAGGAAGAATTCAAAATGAAAACAAAAGTGAATCAGTACTACGTACATAAATATTTAAAAGGAATTTAAAGTTTAATAAAAGTTCAAATTTTATGTTTTTGCAGTCTACTATATATTTACCAATATAATTGGTAAAAAAATCAAACCATACCTCCCAGGACAAACTATTATAACAGAAATTGAGATTTGTTTCCAGTTTAACATTTGCTTTTCTTTTTGTTGGCAGGAGTGAATTTAAAAGATTTGAAGTTGCTCCCTATGAAAACTAAAAGATTCTTAAATTATCTTACACATAAAATACTTGAGATTTATCATTAGCTTTGCAGAGCACAGGTCCTGAAAATATTAGTAAGTATATTAAAATACCAGTTATTATTTAATGAAAAACACAAAGATAACATTTTCAATATTATCTAGCTTTTGTTGGAATTTTGAAAGTTTATATATACATACTATACCATTATTTAAAACACACACACACATCCCCAAAAGACAGATATAGATTGTAAATTGTGAAATAGTTTGAAAAAGGAAAAAAAGTCTAAATTTTTAGTGTTACTGTCTAGTTGGATTTGCCCAAAAATTATAAATACAGTCACACCATCAAAATAATTACCTTCCAACAATTTTTTAAAAAGCAGAAAGATCCAACCCACTGAAAGTAGATAGTAATTACTATTAATTTTCATACCATAATATACCACTTAAATCACTTAAGCTTGTTTAGATTTCACAAAATATAAAATAGGAAGAATTCTTGCTTCATTGTAGTATGCAGTCACAATTACATGTTTGAGCTGACATACACAGAGTTGACATACATAGATAATTATTTTCTGTACGTCTATATACCTGAAATGTAATGATCAAATTCAGGCTTAGAAGCTAGCATTTGCCAGTGGAGGGGAATGATACCATATTACAATTTCCACTTTGCATTATAAAGACTTACCTTCTCTTCTCCAGCGATGTCGGCGGATTGAAGCTGTTGTAATAGCTGTCCGAGAAATTCTTGGCACTGTTGGAGTAACCTCTACTTTCAAAACCTTCTGTCCTCCTTGTGATACATCAGGAGCATCAAAAGGTAATGAATTCTTCATTGCATTTGCAACCTATTACAACAGTAAAATGCTGTGTAAGTGTCAGGGACAAAATATCAAGTCCACAAGTGAGGGTCCAATTAAACTGATATATTGCTGCTCCTGCCTACGCACAGGAATATTTTCAGCTAAGGGTTAACACCTGCTAGGAGTTAGATAAGGTCAACAGAATTCAAAGGGGGTTGAACTTAGCTCACTTGTGGCTACATAGAGATTCTAGGCTGAACCCTCTTTGAACTCCACCCCCAGATTCTTCTATTCCTCATGCTACAGTAAGTTGGCAATCAAAAAAGAAATTAAACAAGGACTAAAGAAAAAAATAATAATAACCAAATTTTAGGATTTATATTAAATAACTACAGTCTTTGTTTATTAACATAAATCATTGTATTTTTAAGTTTTGCAGTTCCATGTCAGGATATATACTCTCTCCTATCTTTTGCCAAATATGTGTTACTTTTCTCAAATTTTACCTATGGAGTTGACAAATAGTGTACTGTATTAATTTTGCTATAACCAACCCTTCTGCTACTGTAAAATTCTAGATATGTATGTAAAGCCATTATCAAAGTCTCTTTTTAATTTAGTTTTCTTTATTGTCATTGCACTCGTACAATGAAATCAAACACCATCTTCAGTGCACATCATGACCATGAAAATAAATACAAAAACACATCCTTCACCTTTCACACATTGAACCGAAAACCCCCGACACCACACCAACACTGCACTATACAGCAGAATTCAAAAGAGCTACTGCCCTGGGACAGAAGCTGTTTTTCAGCCTATTTGTGCTTGTTTTATTATTCTGTATCATCTGCAAGATGGTAATAGTTCAAAAAAAGGGTTCCCAGGATGAGATGGATCTTTGAGAATGTTTTGAACTTTCTTAAGGCAGCGGGAGCTATAAAGCTCTTCCAAAGAGGGGAGAGGGCAACCAATGATCTTCTGGGTAATGACATTATTGTACTTTCAGTGTTATAACTGCTGAACATCAATAGTATAGTTTTCTCACTATTTAGGAAAATCACAAATAGTGCCACAACTCAAGGATTAGACATGGAGAAGCTGGCCTTCCATTTCCCCAGACTTCCTTGACATGCACCCTTCTTGCTGCCAATCATGATTTGTTAACCTCACAACAGGATATTATTTTATTTACTCTCCCATTTTCATCAGTCAAATCAGATGAGTAGAAAAATATTAACTATGTTTTATCTAAGAGATGCTACCCAGTGGTGGGATTCAATTTTTTTTACTACTGGTTCTGTGGGCGTGGCTTGGTGGGTGTGGTAGGAGAAGGATACTGTAAAATCTCCTGTCAGAGCTGGTATTTGCCGGTTCTCCGAACTATTCAAAATTTCCACTACCGGTTCTCCAGAACTGGTCAGAACCTGCTGAATACCACCTCTGATGTTAACTGAAAAAACAATTTTATACCAATTCTAGCACAAATGATCACAAAAATGTATTCTTTTCAGTGGTTAAAAGCACTTTTTAGGGTCATGCTAGGTGGTAACTCTATGTCTACCATAATGTCTACCATAATAAACTATGTAGGGTTCATTAAAAATGAAAGGCAATGCTTTTGATTTTCTGGGAGCCGTATGCAGGAAAGATTTAAATAAAATGCAGAATAGAATGGAGAGAAGTACAGCAAATATAAACTTTTTAAAAGGTTGGAAAGAAAAAAATCATTATTATTATATATTAATAATAATCCAATTATTATATTATTACAATATGAATAAATAAAAAAGGACTTTCCATTGGATTATTGTTTGCCCCAGCTTTTTCAGTTTAGTCAAAAACAAAAGCTGAATTCAAATGAATTCAGTCTTTAGGCTGATAACATTCCTATTACAGGAACCTTATCAGCAGAATTTATTTTTTATTAAAAATCGATTTAGTAAAGCATTTAGTTATTTACTAAAGGAATATTTAGTAACAAAATAAAATTCAAATTGTTGTCTTCAGAAGGATACTATTATCTAGTCAGCAATAATTCATCAAACAAGCATTTAACCTAATCTAAAGGGAAGATTTAAAAAATGCCATCTCATTTGGCAAGGTGATTCCCTTGCAAAAAATTTTAACATTTAATTAAATCTGGGCAAAGTACACACATATTTTCTTCCAAATTGTATGAAGTTCACACCCTATGTTTTGTTTTCATAAAGTATGTTCAGGAACTTAACCTCTGCTTTTTATATTACAATGATCACTTCTTGGTAATCCCAAAACAAATCTATTCCTCTACCCACCACCAATCTAGAAGAGAAAGATAAACTGAGCGCTCATGAAGGGGATGATTACTGGGACGAAGTAGCTTGCCAGGAGAAGACTTTAGCTCTTTCAGTGTCTCCTTAAATAGACAGAAACCAATCTGCTGGACATGATTGTGAGTAAAGAAAAACAAATGATATAGGAAAGTGGACATTTTCTATTTTCAGGATTTTGTTTATGTATCTAGTAAAAGGCCAGTGACCTACATTCATAAAAGACGAAGGGGAAAAGGAAGATTATGCCACTTCTTAAAATAATTATCAAGCTGTTCAAGTTCAGAGAGAAGCTCAATTCAAGTTGTACCACAGCTTCTAGACTGTTACCATCTAGCCATATGCTTGTCAAATAATTCTGTAAAAGTCTTCTCAACAGACATGCAAAATGCAGATAAACAAGCATACAGGTAACCGTCAACTTACAACCATAATTGAACCCAAAATTTCTGCTAAGCGAGACAGTTGTTAAGTGAGTTCTGCTCCATTTTACAACTTTCTTGCCCCAGTTTTTAAGTGAATCATTGCAGTTGTTAAGTTAGTAATATGGTTGTTAAGTGAATTGGTTTCCCTATTGACTTTTCTTGTTAGAAAGTTGCAAAAGGGGATCACAACAGTCACAACAGTCATAAATATGAAGCGGTTGCCAAGAATCCAAATTTTGATCATGTGACCATGAGGATGCTGCAACGATTGTAAGTGTGAAAAACAGTCATAAGTCACTTTTTTCAGTGCCATTGATTCAAACGATCCTAAACGAATAGTTAAGGACTACTGTATACATAAACAATATACAAGTGTACACCTGCATGATTCCCAAAAAGCATTTTTAATAAGCACACTGCAAGTAGAGTCAAACAAAGATTGCAAGTAATATGACTCTAATTATTCCTGTTAACCAATATTCTGCTAATCTTTGCTTTATAACAGACTGAGGAACTCTGGATTGTAGCCTAGTGGATGAAATCAAAGTGTAAATTTATCAGGAGATTTTGTTACAATGTGCACAAACTATTCTGCTGAAGGTTCCTTTGGAAGATTTTAGAATATTACATAATTCATTCAAAGGTAACTATTAATATTACAATTATATGCACAATTTAAATCTCATTGAACAGATTACAGCCTATCTCCTTACCAGCAGTGGCTGAGAATAGAGTTCAAGCTGAGCTCGATATATTATATCATCCAGGGCTTCCTGACCAAGTTCCCATTGTCCATTGTAGCTATATATGGATGCAAAGGAAATAACACAGTGCATTATTTTTGTGATCATAAATACCTAACTCATGGGTACAATTCTTCCTTGCTCTATCTGTACATTTCAGTCAGGATAATTTCATTACTAACATTTTTGACATAGCAGGCAGATGTTAATAATAACTGAACCACCTCACCAGTTCACCCATCCCCTGGAGTCCCCAGTTCTGCAGGCATAACCAGATCTTAAGGAACCTTCAAAAGTTCAGAAATGATGTGGCCAACGTCACCTCGGGGGGGGGAAAGATTCCACATCTTGGACACACAACAAAAAAGGCCTGATTCCTAGGGCCTACCAAATGCAGATCCCTAGATGACGGAACCCATAACATGTCATAATGGCGCAGTGAATTCAAAATGCAGTACTGCAGGCTGATTCTGCTGACTGCCGGGTGCCAGCAGTTTGGTAGTTCAAGTATTACCGGCTCCAGGTTGACTCAGCCTTCAATTCTTTTTTTTTTTTTAATAAACTTTATAAAATTTTGCAGTTAAAATATACAAATAACACACACACAATTTAGGGAGGGGAAGAAAAACAAAAAGGAAAAAAGGGCAAATGCTTAAAAAAAATTACATCATCAACAGTTTGTGGTTCCTTATTTATCTCATTATTTTGTGCCATATTTGCAATTAGTCTTTAGTGTGAATATCTAATTACTACTATTGTCGCTCCTCCTCATGTACAATTTTTATTTATTTATTATTATTATTATTATTATTATTATTATTATTATTATTATTATTATTATTATTATTATATAGGGGGCGTGCATAAGCACACCAACGTGCCTACTGTCCCTGTCCTATTGTTTCTCTTATTCTTCTTTTATTTTTCTTATATGTACCCATTTCATGTATTCACAACTATGTATACACTTATACTTATTATCTTGTAAACAATTGGCAAATCAAATAAATAAATAAATAAAAATAAAAATATAATCTATCTTCGGTCTATCCACTCATACCAACAGTTCCAACTCATATAGTACTGTGATACTTCATTATTTTTTAGTGTTAAGAGTTAATTTATCCATTTCTGCACAACTTGATATTTTCTGAATGATCATTTCCTCTGGTGGCATATAGGATTGTTTCCAGCATTGTGCGAAGGCTAATCTAGCTGCCGTCAATATATGTAATATTATATATTTAACTTTTTCTGGGAATTGTCTGTTGAGTATCCCTAGTAGAAAGAATTCTGGTTTAAGTTCAATCTGCTCAGTCGTAATTTCCTCCATCCATTTTTTTATTCTCAGCCAATATTTTTGGGATTCTGTGCAAGACCACCACATGTGGTAGAATGTTCCCTCTTTCTTTTTGCACTTCCAGCATTTAGGGCTCATGTTGAGAAACATCTTCGCTAATCTCGAAGGGGGTAGATGCCATCTATAAAACATTTTCCTGCTCCAAGCTATCATATTACCTTTAACTATTTCTTCCTCTAACTCTATCTCTAATAAATAGTTATAAAATTCTGTTTTTTTGTTTTTTTGTCTGGGCCTAATAGAATTTTATCTAATTGTTGTGGTTTATTATAGATTCCGAAATCCTTCATATCCTGTCTATATCTATTCTGGACTTGGAGATATGCCCACCGGTCAATTCATAACCCTTGTTCCTGAAGGTCTTGCCATAATTTCAAATTCCCTTGAATATCCAATAAGTCTTTGTACTTTAACATCTCATTAATATCCAAATTATTCACCTCCATTGTTGAAATCCAGATCGGGACCTTTTTTCCTTATTTTATTTCAACTGGCCAATAAAGAATCTCTAATTAAATGTCTATGAAAATATTTTTGTTTAGTTTTCCCCATATCCCATAGGAAAGCGTGCCACCCTCTCTGTAAATCATGGCCTTCTAAAACAAGTATTCTTTTATTAGATAGATTCACCCATTCTTTCAGCCATACTAAGGAATCTGCATAGTAATATTACCTCCCCTGCTCTTCATATCCTGCATTGCTTTTAGGTTTATTCTCGTTTTTTCCCCTTGCCAAATAAAATTTGCAATTGGCCTATTAAGTTCCACAAAGTAGTTTTTATGTATTTTAATTGATATTGTCTGAAATAAATAGATGAATTTAGGGAGAATAGACATTTTGATAGTAGCAATCCTCCCTAATAATGAGAGTTGCAGTTTAACCCATATCCCTAGATCTTTTTTTTTTAGTTTTAAAATAGACTTTATTTACAAAAGATTAAAACACAAACATACAAATATGTACTAATAAAAAGAATATAAATAGAACAATAAACATATCTCTTTCTGTTACATTTGATATTAAGATTGATAGCTCATAGTAAACAGTAGTAAGTAATCATTGGCAAGTATTCCTTATCCCTTATCAATTACCTATTAATTAATAAATGATATATTTTTCTGCTATTACTATTGGATTATAACTGTATTGGTTATCCCTAGATCTTTCTTTACTTGTAATAATTTATCATAGTTATTTTCTTTTCTTTTTTTTAATAAAGTTTTATTGAGTTTTAACAAAACAAATAAAACAAACATCTTATTTGAGTACAGCATGGTTCCAGGTTATCACATTTCCACACAGACACAATTTCATATGCATATTCATCTTATGTATTCAACTTCATATCTTATTACTCTTTTTCCAACTTCTTACTATTTCTCCCTTTACTTCTCTTAATTTTCTTTTATGGTTATCTCATTTTCTTCTTATTCAATTTATTTCTTTTACCTAAATTTCTATATCTTTTTATTCATTATACTTATACTTTCGTCTGTCTTGTTTACAATTTCATATGTTCTCTTCCAACATTCTTAAGAAGCAAAATTCCCCCTATGATTGCCAATCGATGTGCAACACCTTTAAATCTTATTGTTATCATATGAAATCTCATTAAACATTGAATTTGTGCATTCTAAAATTATAACATTCAAATTTCTAATATCTATTTTATATCATGTAGATCTCATCATTCAGACTCTGCTTGGTACTTCCCCTTGAAAATGTAAAAAGAAAAATTCTAAAAACATAGCAAAAACAATATATATATATAAACATTAGTAAACAAAATAGTTATTCAAAATCATTCTAGTACTGGTATGAACCTTGTAAATCTTTCACGTTTCTTTTCAATATCTATCAATCTTTGAGAACAACTGAAATGTTTCCCTCCCTTCTTCATTATTACTTAACTGTTAATAAGCATACCATTGGATAGTCATACAGTTTTATAAATTATTTACCATTAATAAGCAAAATAATTATTCAAATTCATTCTAATAACTGGAATAAATTTCCTTATAAATCTTTCACATTTCTTTTCAAGATTTTATCAATCTTTAAAAACAATTGCAATGTTTCCCTCTCTTCTTTATTATTGCATTAATTATAAATAAACATACCATTACATAACAATAGTTTTATCTCATAGATTATTTACTTATTTCATGTCTAACTCATTACAGTATTCTACTGTCACAACACTATCTTTTGTACCTTTGCAGAATCCTCACTTTTAACTTAATTTAACTATTGTCTCTGTTTTCTAGCTGAGCAAATACCTTTAATCCTAGTACAGTTTCCCCTTTTTCTTTATTTCCTGCTTTTGTCCCTCATAAGTTCTTTCCCTTTCTATCTTTCCCCCCCTTTTCTCATCCTTTGTTTTATACCCTTCTCTAATTTTCCCTTCTGTAGTTTTCTTTTCTGCTTCTCCTTGCTGTTATATACATAAACAGCATAAACAACATAAATTTTCAGACTATTTTTCTTTTGGCTGTTCCCTTTGATCTCAAACTTTTAACTCCTTTCCCCCTTTTTCCCCTTATTACCACACTTTGCATTATTTGATCATTGAAAATGGCTTCTTCTTTGTCCCGCCCTTCTTGCTCTTGAAGCTTTTCCTTTTGCTTTTCATAGTTCAGGATCTCCATTTCAAAAAATTCAAATCCGAAGCCAAAGGATCTTCCTCCCCTTTCTGCATCTTCTTTCTGTTTTTTAAGACTCATCTTCAACTCCTCCAAGAGTGATGGCATTTTAAACACTTTAGTGCCTAAATTCATATTATAGATTTGTTGGATTAGAAATTGCCAATTTAAATTATCGAAGGCCTTCTGAGCGTCCAGAAACACAAGGGCTACTTGTTTATCCGGGTGGGCTTCATAATATTCCAAGACATCTAACACTATTCTTAAATTGTTCCTAATTTGTCTGTTAGGGAGAAATCCATTCTGATCTTTATGTATATACTCATTCAATATTCTTTTTAATCTGTTTGCTATGATGGTAGCTAATGGTTTGTAATCAGTGTTTAACAAAGAAATTGGTCTGTAATTTTGTATAAATCGGGGATCCAAATCCTCCTTTGGAATCAGCGAAATCAGTGCCTCCCTCCATGAGCCCGGCATTTTAGCTGAGCCGTCCATACTTCTGAAGTCAGTAAAATAAGGACCCAGATTGTTGGGCACAATATGCTGACTCTGTAAAACCACTTAGAGAGGGTTGTGAAGCACTGTGAAGTGCTATTGGTATGCCCTCTCTGTTGGATCTGGAGAGATGGCAGGTAAATTAAACTGGGGAAGAGGCTCAAATACCATGCCATGAAAGGCTTTAAAGATCAACATCAACACCTTGAATTGGACCTGGAAATAAACTGGTAACTAATGCAGCTTGTGAAGCAGAAATATAATGTATGTTCGCTGCATTTTGCACCAATTGAATTTTCTGGATACTCTTCATGGGCAGCTTTATGTAAAGAGCATTACAGTAGTTCAAATGTGAGATGGCCAGGATAGGAGTGATCATGAGTAAGACCCTTCAATCTAGGAAACATGCAACTGGTAATAATCAAGTAGAAGCTTTCCAGAGTTAAAAATCAACTTCATGGCAAATGTAACTTACTATTTTTCACAGCAGAACATAGTACAACTATTAGAAAGAAAAAAATGAAAAACATGTTAAGTACTCTGCTAGAGGGTTATTCAAGTGGTTCTTTTCCATTCACTGCTGTTTTTTAAACAAGACAAAATATATGTATGCTCACTTGTATTTAGGCCAATGAAATACGGTATTTTCAAACTACAGCTAACTAATAAAGCAGAAACATTGCCTGACAGAAGTCCAGTGTCCACTGTTAATACTTTAACACATAACCACAGACCCACGGTGATAGTGACTGCAACAGTTTCCCAAAATGTTCAGAAAACCCCTATTTTTACAAATGGACTGTTCCAGTTGCGAATAGTTTTTGTTTTCCCACCATTAAGAGTGTATGCAGCAGCACGCTTGCGTGAGTTATTTGGTGTTTTCTGTAGTGGCGTTTGAATTTGAGTTGCTGTCATTTTAACTGCAGATCTTTGTTAACATTTTTTTTATAAAGCTGGGGCCACATTTTCTGCCAAAAAGAGTGTGATTTGCTGATCCAAACTTCGAAGAAACTGCTCTAACGTGGTATGAAAAAGCAGAAAGTGATCTGAGTGAAGTGGAATCAGATTGCAATGGAAATTTTATAATGGACGATGAGGAACCCAGTGGGCCAGTTCTGACATCAGCGATGATAAAGCTCCCGATAAAATTGATGACCAGCTACAATCCATGTCATGCAATAATTTATATGGCAAGAACAAATTCAAATGGTCTTCTGCACCTTTTGGAAGCAATAGATCCAGAACCACAAATCCAATATTGTAGTGCAATTACCTGGACTACAGCTAGCAGCTAGAGCAGTCATTATGACCTCATGTCTGTAATAGCATAGCCGAAACAGTAGGTCTGTGGTTAAGGGTTAATAATTTATGTTATATTTTATTCCTGCAAAAATATTAATAATTTGCTCAAAAACAAGAACTGTTACACCCAAAATTTAGATACATACATAGCATAATAGATTCCAGTGAGTAACTGAACCATGAAGTCAGGATCCAATACTACTCTGCAGCCATCTTCCTTCCAGCATTTTTCATTCTGTCGTGGAAATCCACTCACACAGAGCCTGCAAAATATAAACACATTTCTAAAAATTACATCTTTATCTTTTGAGTAAACACATTTTCTTATTTTAAATTTTGCATACAAAATTCTAAACTACAAACCAAGGTATTTCAGTAATAATATTCATTTTTAGTTTATTTATGTGTTTTTATAGTAGTGGGTAGTATATACTGTTGTGAGAAAATTACTCACTTAAATTAAAAACCAAAGTATTTGTGATGCAATGCAGTATAGGTAACTCTTGTTTAGCACCCATTCACTGCTGCATGGTGACTTACAACCAGACCTCATACTGACAACCAATGCAGCATTCCCACAGTCAGGTGATCAAAATTTGGGTGCTTGGCAAGAGGCATATATTTACGATGGCTGGAGCATGCTGGGATCATATAATTGCTGTTGGCAATCTTTCCAGCCAGCTTCTGATAAGCAAAGTCAATAGGAAAAGCTGAATTCACTTACTGACTGAATGATTCACTTAACAACTGCAGTAATTTGCTTAACAGCTGTGGCAAAATAGTTCATAAAATTGAGCATGATTCAACAACAACAATCTTGTTTAACAACATAAATTCTGGTCTCATGTGGTTGTTAAGTCAGGAACAACCTGCAAATGTTTTAATATATTTAATTCTGTAATATCTACATAAACAATTAAGACACACCATTAAAACAATCCTTTCTCTACATAAAACCACAATGAAAGATGGTTACAATATCATGGGATAATAGCACTACCAGTAGCACTTAGATTTATATATCCAGGGGTAGGATTCAAATTTCTTAACAACCGGTTCTGTGGGCGTGGTCTAATTTGTGGGTGTGGCTTGGTGGTTATGTGACTGGCTGGGCGTGGCTTGGTGGTCATATGGTGGCTGAGTATGGCTTGGTGGTCACATGATCGGCTGAGTGTGGCTTGGTGGTCACGTGACTGGGTGGGTCAAAAGATAGAAACTCACTTTAACAATGCTCTTGGTGCGGGGTTGGACTAGATGACCTCTGAGGTCCCTGGATTGCTGTGCTGTTTCAAAGCATCCTCTGAAGCTGCATCTAGTGCCAGGTTTGTGGTCCTTCCTTCCTCTCCTTTTTCTTTACCTCCCTCCCTCCATCTATCCATCCATCCATCCATATCATTCACATTCCTTTCCCTTCCCTTTTTCCCTTCCCTCCCTTTCTTTCTCCCATCCTTCCCTCTTTCTTTTTCTTCTTCCTTTTAAGAGAAAGAAAGAAAGAAAGAAAGAAAGAAAGAAAGAAAGAAAGAAAGAAAGAAAGAAAGAAAGAAAGAAAGAAAGAAAGAAAGAAAGAAAGAAAGAAAGAAAGAAAGAAAGAAAGCTATGCTGGCTGGAGAATTCTGGGAGTTGAAGTCCACAAGTCTTAAAGTTGGGAAGTTTGAAGAGCTCTGACTTAAACCCTAGTACAACACCCAGATATTTAAAGCCATTAAACATCTTGGATTAATCTTGAAACTTTTTGCATACTTGTACTTAAACAGAAAGAATTTTGTTTTAACACATATGGCTTCAATTCCAAAGCTACTTTTTATGAAGACCAAGTCAAGAAAAGGAGATTGGAAACAAAACAAAGCTTAACCTTCTCATTCTTTCTAATATTTTCTAAATGGCAAGTAGAAGTGAGCCTTTCTACTTGCCATTTTATTACCAAGAATTTACCACCATCTTCAAATTTTAAGAGTTGCCTTCCAACAACAAAAAACACAAGTTGCAAACTGCCTGAATAGTAACACAGCATATAATTTTGTATGTTAAATATCGAGCCACAAAGTGGAAGAGGGAAAATATTTGTGAGAAATATTTACTATGTTTTTTGCTTGTCAAATTTAAAAGGCCATTGGGCTTTATAAAGGTTGTGACAGCAATAGACGTAATGAAGCAGTAGCTAGGCAAACTGCTGAATAGTCTGAATTATGCTTTGGAAATTGTGTAATGTATGCTCTGAAATTGAGCAAATGAATGAGATCTAAAGATAAGCTGTTCTCTACAAAACCCACTCTAAACTTACCACACTACGCCTGGCATGAAAAAGCAGAGCAACTTACTAGTTTTGAAGAGGAGGATATGGAAGAAAGAAAGAAGATTGGCTCCAACAGTTTTAGGAGACTGCATAGTTTTGATTACATGGAATATTCCCAAGGCAGTAATCAATACTGTATTAGCTCCAAATGTTCTTTTGGCTAAACACTGAATTCAGGCATATTGGATGGCTGGATGCTCCCAGGAGGCTGCAGGGAGGCCTCCTTGGCCCAAAATGGGGCCTACAAGCCTCCCTGGAGCCTCCTAGGAGCATAAGCAGGGTGGGGGGAAGCATTTTGGGCCTAGCAAGCCTCCCTGGAGTCTCTTGGGAGCAAAAACAGGGTGGGGGAGCAGCACCGGACCCCTCCAATGCCCCATTTTGGCTCCCAGGAGGCTACCCTACACTTACCTGGGAGCCAAACGGGCCTCGTAGGGACTGCAGGGCAGGGTGGGGTGGGCAGGGCCAGCTGTTCTTCAGAACTACCGGTTTGCCAAACTGGATGTAAGATTAACATCCGGTTCACGCGAACCGGCCCAAACCGGTAGAATCCTACCCCTGTATATACTGCTTCATAGTGATTTACAGTCCTCTCTAAATGGTTTTACAGAGTCAGCCTATTGCCCCCAACAATCTGGGTCCTCATTTTACCCACCTCGGAAGGATGGAAGGCTGAGTCAACCTTGAGCCTGGTGAGATTCAAACTGCCAAACTGCAAGCAGCCAGCAGTCAGCAGAAGTAGTCTGCAGTACTATATTCGATTACTAATGATATAGTAGAAAATAACTATTATTACTCACAATATTTCTTATTTTGCCTGAAAACTTCCTATCATCACAAACTTGATTTTTGTAAAAGCTGCCGATCTATTCCCACTGAAATTCTCTGAAATTATTTCTACAGTTCAGTATCAACATCAATCAAATTACATCTAATCACACTTATGGAAAGTATCCAGGTAACAACCATCAATGTCCACTTAACATTTAACTGCAGCAAGAAAAAATTGAAATCCAGTCAAAGGCAAGGTCAAGATCAATAATATCCTTTTAAAAACAAAGAAATTAAAATTTGCCCACGTAAAGGATTCTAAAGGGAGAAGAGCTGTAAGAATGCACGTTTTGGACTGAAACATCAATTTTCCTCTGAAAAGATTTTCAGCACCATGGCGCTGAAGTGTCTTTTTCTTCTGAGGATATTCCACCTGTAATGCAACCCTTATTGGATTTTTAGAATGGATGAATTAAAGGCACGGATCCAGTATGCGGTTGGCACAGATATTGCAGAACTAGAAGGTAATTATTGATTCATATTAGTTGGAAAAGAATATAAAAAGTGAAATGAAACAGCAAATAAACTAATAACAATAAAAACATGAGTTTATAGGCCTTTTTCATATTGTTTCTGTTCTTGTCATAAATTTATTTAGATCCTTTAAAGTAGTAGTCCCTAACCTTTTTGCCTCCATGGATCACTGTTGGCGGGGCTGGTTTTATGCGCGCAACCTAACCCCACACATGCACAAATAAAGCTTTGCATGTTCGCTCACCACTTGAGCAGCCCAGTTCCCAACAGGCCATGGACCAGTAGCAGTCTGCGGCCTGAGGGTTGGGGACCCCTGATTTGGAGTCAGGCTTAGTAAACAGGCTACCTATTAGTTATTTCTATTGCTAGTCAGGTTAAAAAGGGAAAAAATGATGCTCCATAAGATCCATTTTGGATAATCTTCATTAAAAATGGTTTTTCAGAATGGGACTTGGACTTTTCTCCTGTTTATCTTAATTCACATAAGCATCACATAGAAAAAAAAATCACAATGAAAAGTATATAAAACAATATACATGGTCCAATCCCCATAAGGAAAGTTGGTTCCATGGTTCAATCCCTCCTTAGTGGAAGGTTAATTGATAAAACCTGCATCATGATGTTGAAAGTACAAACTCTATTTTGTACATACATATCTTCAATGTTGTGGCACTAATACAAAAAGACACAACTTGCATCATGATCATCATGATCCATGTCTTGTTATTTGGGATCATCTTGTTTTAAAAAGTATGTTTTATACGTCACCCTCCACTACTACATCTGATTAACCATATTTCACTGTACATCTGCAACCAGCCTGAAGGTCCAAGTTACAAACATATGTATCTCTTGAATGATACCCATAAAATCCAGCTCTGTTCCATACATATGAGAAGCCATGATCCTTTTTTCTTCCTCCAGTAAATTAGGAGAATTTTTTTAAAATCTAATTTAGACAATGTGAAGAATCTAAATTTCTATATCTGTAATAAAACAACTCATTACATTAACATACTCAAATAAAAAAGCAGGATCAAATTATGGCAAATAATCAATATTCAAATATTGTCTCACAGGTACATAAAACCCATATGTTTTTCTTTTTATTATCATTTAAAAAACATTCCCCTGAATGATACAAAGTGCATAATTTCTTACCTAGAACCCATCTTGCAAAGCGACTGATAGGAAGAAGCAGGCATATATACAATAGCAGAATTATAACACAGCATAAGAAAGCTCAACACTTCAAACCTAGAGAGACAAAGTGGAACAGATTGAAATAGTTAATATTCTATTGCAACCATTTGGCTGATGGGTTTTAAAAAGTAACAAAATAGTTCTCTTTTGAGTTCACTTTGTCTAGATTTGATGTAGTAGTCTTGGAAGATACAATAGCACAATTAAATGTTCAACCACAAAATATTTTCAAATAAACAAGGCAGCAGGATGGAACCTGATCTTTGCTGAGAGTCATAGCAGACTTGGAGGATTGTCAAGGTGTATGCTCCAGATGTGCCAAATAAATGTCAGCATTGGGAACTGGCAAACAAATATGTGAGGCTTACTGCCGGCAGTCATCTTTCCACCAGACACCGTAAGGAGGTGTCCTTACAGTGGAACAGCTGTGTAACAATTAGAAAATGAGGATTCCAAGTTACACGAGAGTAATCACTAAGTAGCAAACCTCTGTTGGGAACAAAAAATTCAATCTGGGCTCATTGTACTTATGCCTCAAAACCCTTTCTTTCTGAAATACTTTGACTTTAGACCTTCCCTGTGAACAAAGCAGTGTGTGATTTGCTTTCCAACTCACTATCTGGGAGTTAGAATGATTACAGGCAAGCTTCTGTGTGCTTGTGGACTTTACTAGTAAGTGGGCTCCCAAGTATGCTGACTGCCATACTGGTAAATTTCCAATGTCATGAAGCAAACTACTAAAACCTAATCTCTCTTGGTTTGTATGGTCTAGAATAGGTGCCTATTAAATATAAATCCTGACACTTCCTTATTCACTCATATCAATCATGCTTGTCAAACCCCAAAAGATCAAGATTACAACTAGTAACTATTTTTAAGAAACCAGTAATTCTGATCTGGGTAATCAGTCATTTAGTCTCTTAGGTATAGTTAGCAAACTGTACACAGGACACCTGAACTTGAAGTTGTTGGACTGGTTGATCCAGAAGTAGGTTTTGGCTGATAAACAAGCAGGATTTAGCCTAGGCTAGGATTATCAGTGGTGGTATTCTACTGGTTTGGCCCAGTTCTGCCGAGCCAGTAGCGCCGATGAGCAGCGGAGACCAAACTGGTTCTCTCCGTCGCTCTGCTGTTGGGCCCACCTGCCCATCTGGGCTCCCATACTCACCTTTATCCTCTGCTTTTGAAGTGCAGCTGCTTTGCACGGCACAGCAGAGTGCTGCGCAGCAGCTGCTGAAGCGATCGGGAGAATGCAGGCTTGCAGGAGGTGAATTGGAAAGCCTCCGCGCCTGTGCAAAGTGTGCATTTGGCATGCACGTGCAGGCAAAGTGTGTGCACGCGCACAAAGCGCACCCAAGCCACACCCACCGAACCAGTGATAAAACTTTTTGAATACCACCACTGAGGACAATCCACATTCAGTCACTGTATACAGTTATAGCACTTAATGGAAAGATAATGAGTCAGCCAAGAGACACCCTATATACTGTCTCTCTTCATTTGATTCAATCTCTGAGAATAGAGTTTAGGTGAACCCGGCAATCTTCTCTACTGATCAAAGATTACTGCTTCTGATTATGAAATTACATAAAAACATTAATGCAAGTCAGATGCACTTCAGTTGTCTCTTTGCGTCAAAAAGGAAGGAACCATAGCTGAATTCAATGAATTCCATTGAATTCTCTGCATAATTTAATCTCAGTTCTCCTATGCTGATGAAATAACTATTCTCTCCACAATTCAAGTGGTAGACACATGACCCTTACGGTGTCTGGTGGAAAGATTTACCATCACTTAACTCTAAGACAAAAAAATCTTGGATGACTTTCTCTCAGCTTGGAAATAAAGCACTAAAACAGACCAGAGAGCATAACCTCACAGGGTTTTATTTAATCTAAACTAATTACAACCAATAGAAAATTGAAATGGTGTGCTTTTCATATCAATCTTCAAAGTGATTAGGCACTTTTTCTTTCAGTTATGGAGCTGGCCCAGGTGGAATACTATGTTTCAGCTTACAGCTCTTACTCTCAAAATGTTTTCTTAATGTCTAATCTGTATCTACATCCTAAAACTTTCATACTATATTAGATATAATCATATCTTCTTGAACAACCCAGAACAAGTCCAAACCCCATACAATGTATCAACCTTTCAGATATTTAAAAACAGCTATCATGTTTCCTCTCAACTTCTCTTCTGCAAACTAAACATGTACCTAGGTCTTTTAACAGTTCTTCTTGGTTTTCAATTCTTTCACCTTCTTGCCAGTTCTTCACTGGATATGCTGCAGTTTAATCAACGTCCTTTTTAAACTGGGATGTGCAGAACTGAATATTCTAATGATTCTGATTAAAGAGCTTTGGGTTGATTTAATTCTCTACATTCTGTGGTAATACAGGGGGAAAATCCTTAGTTCAAGGCATACTATGCCTCTGTCAAATGAGGGATATTGAGTTCATTACTAACATTTAATTAATTCCCCTGTTCTTTTTACATTGTTTGGTGCACAAACGTAATAATCCCCCCACTGTATAAACTGATGTACTGAAAACTTGCTTTCATTTAGCTGATGTGCCTCCTGAAGTATTTAGGATGGTATTCAGGTTCTTATAAATGTTAGTGCTATCAGGAGGTTAATGGTTTAGAGTTCTCTGGTACTACATATTAAATGTTCTATATTTTAACTCTTCAGCTTATCTTTTGTTGATTTATTTTACTTCACTATCTTTTTACTTCTCTGTCCTGCCTTACCATTTGCAATCAATATTTTTCTGTTATCTGTCTCTGGACATAACTAAAATTGCAAAAAGTATTAAAGTAAAAACACAAATAGTCTCCAATTCCTTTATACAAATACAAAAAAAAAAATACAATTTGAGTTGAGTTAATGAATTCACAATGATATACAAACCAGAAACCTTAGTTTAACAAAAACATGACTATTTCAAAAGTGCCTATAGCTCTAGATTATTAAAGAGTCTTTCAAAACTTATATATTGGAAGGCACCCATTAGAATCTACCTAACAGACGAATCTAATATTTTCTGCTCTATTCAATTATCTCACATTTCAAAGTCAAGGAGCATTTTTCTTTTAAGATATTTGGATTGTTATGGTAGGACCTACTACATCACTTGCTTACCTGTTTTGTGCAGTGAATGTTTCTCTTTGAGGGTGAAGGTCACTATAAACTACTCTGATGAGGTCATGCTGACACAGGGCTCCCTCAGTCAAAGCCATGGATCCAATTGTAGATGGCTTGGGAATTATAAAATAGTGACAATATTATTTAGGGATAATTTCAAGATCCCAAAAATAAAGTCTAACAAGAAGGAAGGTCTAATTATTATACAAAGTTTAGAAACTCCAATTTAATATCAGATAACAGCTTTCTTTTAGAAACAACTATTAGATTCAACCTACCGTGTTTCTCACAAAATAAGGCCGGGCCTTTTTTTTTTTTGACCCCCGAAAAAACGGCTAAGCCGTCTTTTCGGGGGTGACTTAATTCCCCCCCCCTTGCATCCTCAGGTGGGCGGGCAGCGACAGCTTGGATGTTGACCTAGGCATTGGTGGGGCACTTCGTATCGGGAGACCTTCTGCCACTGTTGCTTTCCCTTCTCCCTTGCTGCTGCGGTGTTTAGAGCAACGCCGTGGTGTTTGGCGCAGCCACGTGCAGCCAGCCAGGGCTCCTCCCTGCAACCGGAGCCTGGCAGAGACACTCGGCTTCAGGCGCTCCTGTCACCGCCTTCCCTTTGCCTTCGAAGGTAAAACCAATTATTTTAAAAATGACGCCCTACTACAACAAAGACTCCCCTGCCCGAGAGGGCAGTCCAACCCCATGTGGGGAGGCGAATCTCCCGGGGCCGCAGCGCAGGATTGGCCCACCTCGGGAGAAGCGCCCAGCCGCCATCCCTGCCTGGTGCCGGGCAGAGTGCGAAGAGCTTCACCTGCAGCGCCCAGCGCAGCTGACAGGCGGGCCCTCCTTCCCGGCAGCAGAGCTCTCATCAAGGCAGCGAGCGCCTCCCCGCCGGACCCTCTGCTCATCCCGCCAGGGCCATGCCAGAGCCGTGCGGGCTGGGCAGAGCCAGGAAAGCGAGCCACAGGTGCGCGCCCACCTGCCAAGCAAAAGAGCCAGGCCGACCTGACCTTGGCTTCCTTCCCAAGTCCCTCCAGCGCGAACCCGAAGGGGCCACCGGGAGAGGCTGCCCAAAGCAGTGATAGTGCCCACCCATCCGTAGACAGGGAGGTGAGGTGATGGCAGCGCTGCTTCCCTGGCCGGCGGAGAGAGCCCGAAGCCGCCCATCCTTTCCACCCCTCACCCAGCCCATCCCCGTCCCCACGAATCTCCAAATGCGCCAGCAACTCCAAACACTGCAGCGGAACGGGCATCAGGCAGAGGCGCTGACTCGGCGGGGCTCAGCTCGGAGGATGCGGCGCAGGCCGTCGCCTTGCCTCCCTGGCTGGCTGCGCCTGGCTGTGCCAAACGCCGCAGCGTTGTTCTAAACGCCGCGGCAGCAAGGGAG
The DNA here is from genome assembly GCF_049901735.1 of Notechis scutatus. Taxonomy (NCBI): domain Eukaryota; kingdom Metazoa; phylum Chordata; class Lepidosauria; order Squamata; family Elapidae; genus Notechis; species Notechis scutatus. The sequence goes on along the minus strand of NC_142009.1, from coordinate 173,644,230 downwards.
AAAGGAAAGCAATGGTGGAGGAAGGTCTCCTGGTACGAAGTGCCCCACCAATGCCAAAGTCAACGCAGGCAGCACCATATCCGGGTATGCAACAAAACTATTTCCTAACGGCAAGCCCCCCCCCCATCATTCCCCCCCATTTCGCATGTTTAATATAAGCCTTAATTTGGGGGGAGGGGCTTAATTTGATTTTATGCCGATAAAACCTGGGCCTTCCTATTGGTGGAGGCCGTATTGTTGGAGAAACACGGTACTTTCTTATCAGAAGTCTAGGAATATGATTGTATTCCTACCTCATGGTAAATTGAAGGTTTTGATAAGGAAGGGATAGTAAAAGATAAAATTTTATTATTCCCATCTTTGTCAGCAATTTCCTATAATATAAAAACATTTGGGAAAGACAAGTTAATATATATAATTATGTCATTTTAATACCAGCAAAATAAACATCCATGAAGTAAAAGAATAATCTTTTAATGAAAGATGAAGACTTTGTTTTAGCAACAGACCAGGCTACAATTTGTAGAGCAGAGGGCTTTCCACAACTTCATTGACAAGAACCTTTTTGCTTTTGCTCAAAAGTCTTGCAAACTCTATTATTCCGTTTATTCAAGCACTTTATTTTGTCTTTACATTTTAAAAAATAAATAATGTGACTTAAAGAAATGATAACATACAAATAACATACAGAAATTGATAAGTTAACAGGCAGAGTAATATTCTTTGGAAACTCATCAGAACCACCAGTCTAGCAATCCAAACAACTGTCAGAAAAGAGAACTGTCCGTGAGATATTAAAAATTCTCACAGAGAGGCAAATAAACTTGCTGAAGAAGATATCATGCAAAGGCCTGGGATTTTTCAGGCAGTAATGCTCAGAAGGAAGGTTCAATTTCATTTTAGTCCTAAGAAGTCTGAAGCCTAGCCTTATCATCTTCCTATTTTGCTTAATGCTGAAATCAACAAGAAATTACACTCTTGTCTTTTGTAGGCTGCTGTCAAATAGTGGCTATGTTATTTTACAGGATTCTTTATGCTGACTGTGGCCTATGGCCTGTCCAACTTTTGAGCTGCATCAATTCAGAAGGTCAGTACATTTTCATTGTAGTCTTACTTACCAAGTTGTAAATTCCTAGAAGTAGGGCTTCGATGCAACCATTGCTCTGCCTATCTTTGCTGACAGTAAGACGCAAATAAACCCAGATGAGTTCTGGCAAGAACTGCAAGGTGAATCTTTTGAGACGAATCTCAGAACTACGGTAAAGTTCAAAGAGTTGGTGGCAGACAGGTTCCAGAAACTGGAGGAGACAAATGATTGTTGTGGTTTACACACTGATATCAATCAATGTTAACTATGACACATTGCCAAAAGAATCATAGCGATGGGAAGTATCATTTAGGACATCAAATTCAACCATTAGTAAGTGTAGGAATCTAAATTAAAGTTTCCCACACAGAGAGCCATGTTGTTTTCATCTGAACATATCTAATGAAAGATGGTTTACCAACAATCTTAGATCTTAGTAAGTGAATTCACTGTTGAACTGCTCTTATGAGCATGTTTTGCTAAACTTTCACCTCAAATAAACTTCTTTTAAGAAGTTTTTCATTTGATGTCTTCAACTATGGAATGACAAATCTTGACCAGAATAGTTCAGATACCTGAAATTACATCCTTTCAGGTATCTGAACTATTCTAGCATATCCTATAACCTCACGTCTTGTCTTCTCAAAGCTAAACACAGCATTTCCCTCCATCCCACTTAGAAGACTTAATTTCTGGAAATTTAATTTCTCACTATCATTGTCATCATCATCTTCATCATTCCTTTTTCTGATCTCTTTCAGTGTGCCTAAAAGTGTAAATAGGAATGATTACAGTATCAAAGCAAGATCTGGCCAATGTAAAAGAGAATAGAACCACTGTTTTCAGTGCTTTTGAACCTATACTTCTGTTGAAGCCATCTAAAATGGTGGTTTCCTTTCTTTTACAGTCATGCCACACTGTTTGTCTCTATGATGGAATGTGCACATGGAGAATCAATGGATAGGAGTTTGGGCAACATAGAGGTTTCCCAGGAAGAAGGGAGTAAATTTAATTAAAGAGAGGCTCAGATTAAGAGACTGCACATTCCCAATTGGATGATGAAGGAAAGAAAAAATTTAGGGTAACTATACCTTAGAATCTCTTAGGATATATCTACTAGATTAGGAGGTTATAGCTTTAGTTTTGCAAGATTGTCCATTAGATGTACACAATAAAGGACTGACTCGATTAGATTTCACTGTATCATTTTTGGCTTTGGACCTGACAGACTCATTATACCATTTATATAGTTTGCTTCTACCTATATAGTTTATAGTAAGCTATAATGCTAAGCCTTCAGAATATTATTATCAAGCCAAGTATTTCCATTAATTAAATAACTCTGCATCTGTCTCTATTAAATTTCAGTCTCTTCATCTTACTTCTCTGAACCATCACAAGTATTCTGATTTTGTTTCTTCTACACTATTAATGATTATATAATAAAAAAGAAAAGAAAATTTACTGTCTTGCCATATAACCTAAATATTATATTATTATATTATTTATCTGAATGTTAAGGGATACTTTAACGTATTATTACCCAGAATTAAGTTATTCATGGTATTCCCACCATTTATGACATACATAATCCAATAAAAATGAGGTGTTAACTTAATAGAACTTTCTGGAAAAAAATCTTCCAATTAAAACTGTATTGTGTAGAGATATACTGCTTTATGATATACTATGGAATATTCCTAGGTATTAGTATCTGATTAACTAGCTTGTAAGAGTTGGAATCTTCTGAAGATAGAAAAAAAAGTTTTCTCCTGGTACTTTGGCATTTTATTGATACTCCAGGATTTCTCAAAGACAATAAACAGTACTTGTCTGGAACACTACCACGTGTTTTTTTTTTTATACTCTGGGATGCAATTTATCCCACTCATTCAAAATAGATACAGTACTGTATTCCCTGATCATATTGTTACCAGCCTCAAGCTGCAATTGTATCCCTTCAAATTATATCTCTTCAAATTGCCTAGAACAGCCAGCCTACAGTTTTGTCAGAAAAGATTTTGACCCTTTGTTTATTACTTGTTAGCATTTTATTTTTATCAAATTATTTATTAAATTGTTTTTACCATGTTATTTTATAAAATCACTTTTAAAAGTCCAATAAAAAAGGAAATAGACTGAAAGCTAAGATCTACAAAGTCTTACAAGAAGCAAAAGAAAGTATGATCTCTGTAACTCAGTTCAGTAAACATACTTGAAATTAAACTATCTTTTCTAATACATCTATTTTTATTTCTGACTGTACTTACATTGTGTTTCTTTCTTCCAACCTTGTAGAGATTCTAACAGATCACATCACACACATTTATTTTCTTAAGAAATACAACAAAACCAAATAGTACAATACTTAGCTCATTTTAAAAGCTAAAAGAGATTTTAAAAGTCTGCTTTCAAAGACACAAGTTCAACTGAGTTTTAACATAGAAATCTTGTTAATCATCCCACCAAAAAGCAATGGAACAAAGATCAGATTGACTGCTGTAGAAAAGTTTAACTTGTTAGTACAAGATTCCTATGAGTCACACATGAACTCTTAAGAACTTGGATCATGTAATGTTATAATTACATGTCTGCTCTAGGTAGCTTGGGTATTCCACCTCTTATATTTTTCACAGGAAGATAATACTTTATGAAAAGAGACAGGCCAATGTTCCAATAGGATGTATGGGATACTAAGGACATAGCGATGCCATCCAACAAAAGGAACCCATAAAGAAACAGCCTTGGAAATAGAAGACCAAGAAAAGGCTAGACAAAAGCATCTCAGTTATTGCCAGATTGCCTTGGATATTCCCTATAGATGGTTAGAACTATTGCAGGACCCACTGTTAAGAGCAAAAGGGGAGCCCCAGGACCTGAATCCTGATCATGGCCTGGTCCAGTGCCAGAAACTCAATCAGGACCACATATAACCAGGCAGCATAGGACTGAGACCCTCCCCTCTCTGAGCATTTTAAAAACATGCTTAGGAGGGAGAAGTTGCATTTTGTCTTTTAAAATGTGCCAAGGGCCAAGGGCATATTTTCCGCAGTTATTCTGAAATAATATTCTTGCAGGTTCCATAATCTAATGAGATATTTCCATCCAATCATACAATTTTTCTAATCTTTCTTATTTCCAAACACCCCTTGGAAAAAATATTTCAACTGTTGGTTCATATTGTATTTAATCTCTTAGAAAAACAAAAATATATTCATTTTAATAATCTTCCTATCGAGTTTCTTTCCTTTATCTTACCCTTCTCCCAGGTGCTCAGATGGCATTTATAGCATTTCTGAAATAGCTTGGGCTAAGAGAGAGCAACTACCTAACAAACATGCGGTGAGTTTCCAGGGCTTAGCATGGACTAGAAGTCTGGGACTTTCTGATCCTACTTCATCACCCTAAACTCTTTATCACGTAGGCTCTCTTTCAAATAACCAACTAAGAAACAAAAGGTAATCATGCTTATTTAACCTGAAGATACAAGTAAAGTCTTTGTTCAAGTGAGCACTAAAGTGGGAAATGTTTAACAATTAACTCTGATAGCTCCATTGCCATTGTCATGCAGCTAGTTGGCAAATGGCTGATCAGCATGCCAGCATTTGTAGCTGTGCTCTGCTCTCGAGAATCCAGAAAATTTAATAATCAGCTCCAGCACAATAGTCCCATCTGCAACAAACTTTCTACAATGCAAAAAATTTAATATTTTACTCCATCTTATTCAAGCAGCAAATCTTGAGTGTAATATAATATTTCAAATATATAGTGTTTAACTTGAAAACATTTTCCTGATGAAGACAAATGAAATAGAACAACACAGAATAGATAGAAGCAAACTGTTATTCATACTAATTTGTCAAAGAAACAATACATAAGGAGTTTCTATATGAACTGTATTAACAGCAATAGCAATAGCACTAGTTATATACCACTTCACAATGCTTTTACAGCCTCTCTAAGCAGTTTACAGAGTCAGTAAATTGCCCCCAACAGTCTGGGTCCTCATTTTACCCACCTCGGAACAATGGAAGGCCGAGTCAACCTTGCAGCTGCTGAGATTCCAACTGCCAAATTGCAGACAGCTGGCAGGCAGCAGTAGTAGCCTGCAGTACTGTATTCTAACCACTGTGCCACTGCAGCTCTTGTACACATAATGTACATATTGTTGCCCTTTTAACAGTGATTTGATTGTTTCATACCTCATTATTTGGATCTTGAATAACTTTATAAAGAGCTGGCACTAATATTTTCTTCCGATGAAGTGTTGCTGCATAATTGGAAATCTGCATTTCAGGTAATGCCTAAGAAAAAAAAACAGAAGCAAGAAGAACGTGTTCCACATCAAGACTGGCTTGAATTTTCTTATCATTATCATTCACTGAACAAGCTATAGTGACCTAAATCACATTGATGAGATTCATACATTACACTAAACAAAAAACAAAAACAAACAATCCATATTTTGGCTTAGTGTTATTATCTATTCTGGATCACCACTGTAAGCTAGGAAAGAAAATATTATCTATAAATCCTCAGCAAACAATTGCAAAAGAAAAATTGGGTGGAGGGGAGACAGTGATATCACACAAAATTTCTTCAGATTTAGCAGCCAAATATAGAAGTTATTAAAACATATTCACCTTTTAAAATTCTCACCTTGAATTCTGATAGCCATTCCTCTACCACACCACGTTCTGATCCAAGCATTTTCATAAGACTTCTATTTTTTATTACCTTTGAGGAGGAAGAATATTAAAAGGGAACAGTGTTAGTGTCTCAATTATGTAATTTTATCTCTGAAAATCCATATGTTCATCATCCCTTCTAATAATAAATCTGGCTATGGTATAATGGATTCATACAAAGGATGGTACAAAGGTTTCATAAATGTAGTATCATTTGAATTCAAGAAACTTTATTTGCTGATGAGCAATTATAAAACATCTATTAAATAAATAATGAGAATGAAAAATACACATGTAGAAAGACTAGAAAGGAAATTAAACAATATAAGAATGTTCTGTTTCAAGTCATAATACTGACTTCTCAAATCCATTGTTTATTTTATTTTTATATTTAACCACCAGTCAATCCAATATTTAATTTGAACCAAATTATAAAGTTTTGTAATTATGTTATGTAAATGTTCTGAGTTTTTGCAGAAGTAAATGTTAGATAAGCTTAGAATGAGTTTAAAAGATTAGAACAAGTGGAACAATTGTTGGAAACTGAGCCTTTAAATTAATTCAACAGTAATGTAAATGAAAAATAATTGCTAGAGGTTAAAATAGAATGCTAAAGATTAATATTAGTGCATTAACACCAGAGAACATTCTGTTTACGTACTGTATCTGTAAATGTAACTGGAAAAGGCTGCTCAGCTCTGTCCTGATAAACTACTGTATTTGCATTCTATTTATTTTCTTTATTTTAAATCCTCTTTTTAAAATAACATTTTAGTAGTTTTTTTCCTTGTTATTTTGCTTGCCAGAATATCAAACAATAGTAGATTTAAGGCAATAGGCTACACAAATAGATAAAAGTTTTAGCAAGATAAACTTCTCTTTGCCTAACTCAATATTTGTAAACTTCTCGTTTGGTAATAACTGAAAGACTGCATGGCATTTCCTTTTTGTTTGAGACTATATTGTTGGCTGTAGGGAGTTAACATGAAGATCTGTTAAATGATGATGGCAGTGTATGGTATTGAAAAATTTCCCTTTCTCCTAATCTAACTTCCCTAAGCCAATTTCCCCTCAAATCTCCTGGATCCATAAATGTCTATGCATACATCTCATCACTTAGCAATAACATCTCAATAAATTACGTGCAAAACTTAAATGCTATTAATTCAATAATCTAATGTCATTGGCTAGTCAAATCCAGTAGAGAGGAATCAAATAATATATGATCACCTAGTTTTGAATACATTTTAAGAAAAGAAAGTTGGAGAGTACTTGCCTTATCACAAATAGATTGCCATTGTGGAGTCCTTGGTGCTTCTTGAGCTTAGTTATTTAAGATATTGTTTAGTGACTGATTATTTGTCTGGTATTAATCCTCGAGATTAACAATTCCTTAATCAAGGACCTACCAAATTAGACAATCAATCAATCAATGAATAACTGCCTAATCAAGGAACTACCAAGGAGAAAACAATCACCCCATCAAACCCTTCTAGTACCGAAGATGTTGCCTCATTGGGAAATATCTGCAGGGAAAAACCCAACCTTAGAAAGAATCAAGGAGTCCACAATTCAACCTCAAGCTATATATATTTTCTTCTATTGGTACTAAGTTGTCATCATTTAGCTCCCCTTTAAAATACATTTTAACAGTAAACAAGATGTTACAATCTACCTCTATTTGGATAAATTAGTTTTCTAATTGAACTGGTGGGTGAATGCTGCCATTTCCCAGTCTGGAATACATCTGATAGTGCTTCATCAAATCATGGAAACTGTCAAAAACAAAAACATGAGACAAACACATTTTTAAAAATACAAAATATAAACAAAACTATGCTGCTATACTTTTGGCTTTCAAATTCTACAGACTTGAAGTTAAAGCATATATTATAATATAATATAATATAATAAATATAATATAATATAATATAATAAATATAATATAATATAATAAATATAATATAATATAATAAATATAATATAATATAATATAATTAATATAATATAATATAATATAATATAATATAATATAATATAATATAATATAATATAATATAATATAATATAATATAATATAATAATATAATATAATAATATAATATAATATAATATAATATAATATAATAAATATAATAATATAATATAATATAATATAATATAATATAATATAATATAATATAATATAATATAATATAATATAATATAATATAATATAATATAATATAATATAATATAATATAATAAATATAATATAATATAATAAATATATATAACATAACATAACATAACACAACATAATATAATATAATAAATATAATATAATAATAGAACTCTTCAACTCAGTGGTTTTCAACCATTTCTTCACCCTTTAAATACCTTTTGTGGCCACGGAACAAAAGAATGCTCAATAGCAAGCACTGGAGAAGAGACCTTGTGTGTTTCACCCACTCTCTGCCCATCTTCCAAGTCACTGAATTTGAAGAGGTAACTGGCAAAAACAGTGGTGCTATAACATCTGACTTTCCAATAACATCTGACTTTGGAGGAGAAGATATATAATAGGACAACAATTCCTATTTCTCTCATGCTCCTCCTTTCTGTATTATTCCTTTTCTACAGCCTCTATTAGGGCTTTATCTACAAGTTTAGGTTTTGTGAAAGGCACTGTCAACAGTGGTCTCTCCCAAGGCAGTGTTCTAGGACCTACTCTCTTCATACTCTACATAAATGACCTCTGTGATCATATTAAGAGCAACTGTGTTCTCTTCGCTGATGATGTAAAGCTATTCAACACCGCAGACAATACTACTACTCTCCAAAAAGACCTTGACTATGTATCAGAATGGTGAATCAAATGGCAACTTCAAATCTCAACAAATAAATGTTCTGTCTTACATATTGGCAAAAAAATCAGAAAATAAAATACAAGCTAAATAGTCAAGACCTTGTTGAGAATCCAAACTCTGTCAAGGACCTTGGAGTACTCATCTCTAATGATCTAAGTGCTAGAGCCCACTGTAACTACATAGCCAAAAAGGCATTAAGAGTTGTTAATCTAATCCTATGTAGCTTCTTCTCTGGTAATATCACACTACTAACTAGAGCATACAAAACATTTGCTAGACCTGTACTTGAATACAGTTCATCAGTCTGTAACCCATATCATGTATCTGATATTAACACAATTGAGAAAATCCAGAAATATTTCACAAGAGTTCTCCGCTCCTCTACTCATTGCAGAATACCTTATGCCACCAAACTTGAAATTCTAGACCTAGAAAACCTAGAACTATGTCGCCTTCGGTCCGATCTAAATATAGTATATAAAATCATACATCGCAATGTCCTACCTGCAAATGAATACTTCAGCTTCAGTCATAACAATGCAAGAGCACACAACAGATACAAACTCAAGATTAAAACTTGATTGCAGAAAATATGACTTCAGCGGCAGAGTGTTCAATGTCTGGAATACTCTACCTGACTCTCTTCCCCAAACCCCAAAAACTTTAACCTTAAACTGTCTAATATTGACCTCATCCCCTTCCTAAGAGGCCTGTAGGGGGCGTGCATAAGTGCACCAATCGTGCCTACCGTCCCTGTCCTATTGTTTCTTTTTATTTTTCTTATAAGTATCCATCTCATGTATTCAAAACTATGTTTATTCTTATACCTGTATCTTGTAAGTGATTGACAAATCAAATAAATAAATAAATAAATAAATAAATAAATAAATAAATAATAAATGAATGAATGAATGAATGAATGAATGAATGAATGAATGAATGAATGAATAAATAAATAAATAAATAAATAAATAAATGAGACATTGATCCAAGGGGAACCAACAGGCCCAAGGCTGTTGTTCTCCCTACCCTCAGTCTTTGAATGTACCAGTTAAAAAACATACTTATTGTAATAATAAAATACAAAGCTCGTACTCAATTCTGAGAATGAATGATTTCACACATTAAAGAAAAACTAATTCTTTTTTTTTCTAGCTATAATTCAGAGTTACAAACAAACCCTAAATTTTGGTTAATTTTAAGGAAAGTTTGGTGAAATGAACCAGCTTCATGTTTTAAGCTGCCTAATCAACTCCAATTTATCAAATCCAATCACTATACTAAACTGTAATTGATAATAAAGGAACAAAAACTTGTAATATTCTCTTTATAGCTATGCCATAAGGCGTGTGTCATCTGAGATTTGCTAACTCTTGCTCCTGTAACAATAATCAAAATTTACTGTAACATCCAAAATGACCTTATGCAGTGTAAAAACTGTAGTGTAAAAACAAGTACAATGTTTGTTTTCCAAGAATAAAATACTTTTCTAAGAAGAGTATCCTCCCTTCCTCTTTTGTTTTGTTTTTAAAATATCCTTCCGACATATCAATCCTTTTTTTCCTTTATGTACACTGAGAGCATATGCACCAAAGACAAATTCCTTGTGTGTCCAATCACACTTGGTCAATAAAGAATTCTATTCTATTCTATCTATTTAAAACATAGGATCCATTAACAGGAATTTACAGAAGCAAGTTCCCCATATTACGGTGTGGGGGGGGGATCATTTAACAAAATGATAAATATTTTATTGGATGTGAAACAATAAACCCATGCTCAGAAGCATGAATACTAACAGGCTATCTCAAGAGTTTCATTTCATATCATTCTGCTTAACTTTATATTTTATCAGCATCCCTTACAGCTTCAGTGAAGCTAGAACTAGTAGTACTCTTCTGTTCTCAACCAGCACATATACTACGGAAGCATCAGCACTTGGTAACATTTGTACTCAACTGTGCTTTAGAGAAGAGGCCTATATTCCAATGATGTTGAGGTGTAGCATTCATTAGAGACTGAAATCCCATTACTGAACACCTAAGATAACACAGAATATTGATTTGTCATAAAGCTAAGAAGTACATTTTAATTTCCTATTCCAAACACAGTGAAAAAATATATTTTACAATCAGTGTCAAATTGCCATTTAAATTTTTCCATGTTAGTATAAAAGTACAACTAAATACCAGTTGGCATGTACAGGTAGTTCTCAACTTATGATCACAATTGGGACGAGAATGTCTGTGACTAACAACGGTTAAGTGAGTCAAGCCCAATTTTACGACCTCTTTTGCCATGGTTATTAAGCAAATTTACTAGAGTTGTTAAGTGAATCTTGCCTCCCCCATTGACTTTGCTTGTCAGAAGCCATCTGGGAAGATCGCAAATGGTGATCACACGATCCCAGGACACTACAACCAGTGGTGGGATTCAATTATTTTTGCCACCGCTTCGGTGGGCATGCCTTGGTGGGTGCGCTTTGCGCATGCACACCCTTTGCATGCACGCACACGCCAAATGTGCACTTTGCACAGGCGCAGTGGCATTCTAACTCGCCTCCTGCAAGCCTGCACGATCCCAGTCGCTCCAGCAGCTGCTGCGCAGCACTCTGCTGTGCCACGCAAAGCAGCTGCGCTTCAAATTCAGTGGATAAAGGTGTGTATGGGAGCCCGGGTGGGCCCAACAGCAGAGCGGTGGAGAGAACCGGTTCCGTCTCCACTGCTCATCACGGCTACTGGCTCACCAGAACTGGGCAGAACTGGTAGAATATCACCACTGACTACAACCATCATAAATACATGCTGATTGTCAATACAACTGCATACAAACAAGTGATCTTTTAGTATGATGCAAGGATACATTTAAGTAAACGGACTTTAAGCAAACATAAGCTCAGTCTATGTTTTTTATAAATTCTACTCTGTTCAATGGACATTATTTGCACCTATGGGCTTTATGCAGGTTTTCATGAAATATTCAAGGCAGAACAATGTATCTTATAGCTTAATAGAGGTGTGAAACATTGATAATCACTGCCTTAAAGCTTTTATTTACTTGAAAATTTAGCACTGAAGATAAATTTGTGCACTTATTCAAGAAAGATAATATATACTATGTACTATATTTGTATTACCGTGTTTCTCACATAATAAGGCCGGGCCTTTTTTTTTGACCCAAAAACGGCTAGGACGTCTTTTCGAGGTGACTTAATTCTCCCCCTTGCATCCTCGGGTGGGTGGGCGGGCGGCGACAGCTTGGATATTCGGGAGACCTTCGGGTTCGGCCCACCGTTGCTTTCCCTTCTCCCTTGCTGCCGTGGCATTTGGCGCAGCCACGTGCGGCCAGTCAGGGCTCCTCCCTGCAACCGGAGCCCTGAGGAGACACTTGGCTGGCGCTCCCGTCTTCCCTTTGCTTTGAAGGTAAAGCGAATTATTTTACAAAGTCTCCCCTGCCCGAGAGGGCAGCCCACCACGTGGGAGGCTAATCTCCCGGGGCCTCTTCCGTTCCTCCCGACCTCCCTACACTGCGCGCCTCTGACGCGCCGCTCCTTCAGCCCAGCGAGCTCTTCCACCTCAAAGAAAGGCCAGGCGGGTGGCTGCGGAGCAGCAGCAGCGGAGTCTGAGCTGCTCGCAGCGAAACAGCCACCACCCGTAGCCGACGCTGGGAGAACGGCGAGGTTAGCGCCGCCAGCCCGGGTGAGATTTGGGAACGAGGGGCAGGAGGAGCGTGCACACACCGCGCTCACTTTCCCAGCTTTGCCCAGCCCTTACGGCTATGGCGCGGCCCTGGCAGGATGAGCGGAGGGTCCGGCGGGGAGGCGCTCGCTGCCCGCCAGGGCCGCGCCAGAGCTGTAAGGGCTGGGCAAAGCTGGGAAAGTGAGCCGCGGGTGTGTGCGTGCCTCCTCCTGCCCCTCGTTCCCAAATCTCGCCCGGGCTGGCGGCCGCTAACCTCGCTCGTTCTCCCGCGTCGGGCTACGGGTGGTGGCTGTTTCCGCTGCGAGCAGCTCAGACCCGCTGCTGCTGCTCCGCAGCCACCCGCCTGGCCTTTCTTTGAGGTGGAAGAGCTCGCTGGGCTAAAGGGAGCGGCGCGTCAGAGGCGCGCAGCGTAGGGAGGTCGGGAGGAACGGAAGAGGCCCCGGAAATTAGCCTCTCCACGTGGGTTGGGCTGCCCTCTCGGGCAGGGAGGCTTTGTAAAATAATTCACTTTACCTTCGAAAGCAAAGGGAAGACGGAGCGCCTGAAGCCAAGTGTCTCCTCAGGGCTCCGGTTGCAGGGAGGAGCCCTGACTGGCCGCACGTGGCTGCGCCAAACGCCGCGGCAGCAAGGGAGAAGGGGCAGCAAGGGAGAAGGGAGAAGCAACGGTGGAAGGTCTCCCAATATGAAGTGCCCCACCAACGCAGGCAGCACCATATCCGGGCATGCAACAAAAGTACTTACTAACGGCAAGCCCCCCCCCCCCGCTCTCCCCCCCCCATTTCGCATGTTTAATATGGGGCTTAATTTGGGGGGAGGGGCTTAATTTGATTTTATGCCAATAAAACATGGTGGGGCTTCCTATTGGTGGAGGCCGTATTGTTGGAGAAACACGGTATTTATATTTAGTTATAGACTGTATTAAATTATTTCAAAATTTATATCAGTGATATATAAATGTAGTTTCTACTGAAAAATAATGGAAAATTAAATCTCTCAAAAATTTTCATAACTGAGATGAATGGAAAATAAAAGTATAATGGGAAATAAAACCTCCACATCTGTAGCATTAAAAACTAATAATCAAAAGAAAGTAAGTTTTCCCTTTTAATTTATGAGGCTAGTTTGTATTAACAAATAACTGAGGATAATTTAATTTTTAAAACATCCAACATATTCTTTATCGGGCAGAAAATGAAAATCTCTTTAATCTAATATGTCCCTATTCACAGGTTATCCGCTTACAAAACAATAGTTGTGTAAACTGAAATTACATTAGTGAAGCTGTTTATACTGTTGATATATTAGCAAATACAAAAAGAAATGCTGTCATGGTGGCACTATGATAAACCTGCTTAGATATTACATTATCAATGGGGAAATATTGCAGGTCCCTATAAAAAATGAAGTGCAGAAACACAAGTTTCAATTTCCACCTCATCACAAAGACATAATTGTTCTTTAGACATCTTACAGAATCTTCCTTCCAAAAGATAGAATGGAGGGCATTACAATGGGCAAATGTAAAAGCTTTTCTAGAGTTCTTATGAGCAACATTATATAAGAATGAGCAGGTACAATACTTTTTCCCAAATTCACTGGGATAACCTATGATAGCATCTGGCTAAGATTGTTTTGTAAGGTACATTGTTTGAAAAAACTTAGGTCTGATGAAATTCCATTGAAAGCCGCAATGGCTTACGGTCACCAAGAAATTTCCATCAAAACGGCTGGAATGTATTTTTGAAGAGCCAAATACACAAGGCAGTTTGAATTAGTCTGAGCCAGTAAGTAACATAGGCTACCGAAATATTAATTTTAATTGGAATCATTCTAACGTTAATTTGAGGCAGAACAAGGAACCAAAACAAGTTCCTTGAGAAGCTTGACTGAACATCTTCTCGTGGTTCTAAATTCTCATATGCACATATTTAGAAGCCATAACACAGCTGTTACTACTCTAGCCTCAAGTACTTTTACTTTATCAGATATATGATTACCTTATAGCTTTTTAAAATGTAGGTTGATGGCTACTGTTTTTTGACCTTCTCTTCTAGTGATTAAAATTGGGGCTTCCATGACCCAGCAGCATGAAAAACAATTCCAATGTATTTGAAAGCCGAACCTGTTTGAAATTGTTCCCATTCATTTGCCACCTATAAAGGGCCTCTATCAAAACATTTAGCTAATAATATACTACAGCTAGATAATGAGTCATTCATTTACTGGGTTCTGCTCAAAGCAATGTGGATACATTTTGTACATGAATGCCAATTTTTCTCTCTTATATGAAGTTTCCACCAATAATACAATATATGAATATATAGGTTAAGCTTTAAAAATAAAACTGGTCTGTTGACTTTTTCTTCTTATTAGCTATTGATTTTTATGGGTATCTTACAGATTGAAAAAAAACGCTGATTTCCTCAATCAGAATCAACCAGATATGCTGGACTGCAACTTCTATCATCTTCATACAACACAGCAAACAACGTTGTTCATCAAGAGATTATAAAAGTTTAAAAACATCTGGAAGTACTAAATTGGAGAAGGTTGTCCTAATATATCCTATTTTAGGAACAGCAATATGATAAAGCATCATTCTCATTTATGCAAGCAATATGGAACACTGTAATGATATATAGCTCTGTGAATAAGTCCAGCTAGAATAGTCATTCTTTGCCTTCTTACCTTGTCATTTAAATATCACAAAATATGTACAGGAAAAGATGTCTGAATATGATAGGTCCCATTGTGTCACCAGTCACTCCAAGACATAGAATACTGTCTTATAAATAATAAATGACAAAAGGTAATGGTAATTGTAAGCAGCATCCCGTATGTACAGAATTTATATTGAATGCCTCTAACATTTTATTTTAAAGTAAGATTTTTTTGTTTTAAAACATTTTTAAAAACAAGAATTTTTTGTTTTAAAAAATTTGAACAGCTACTGGACAGAAGGGAAATGCCACAATGTATGATGACCCAGGGCATGGAACAAAAGCAATAAAGTCACAAAAATAGGTAAAGTTCCTTTAATACCTCCAACTTGGCCCCCAGTGTCCAATTATCATCTGCTGGACAAAAAACTCTCCTAAGAACAGTTTTTAAAGGGAAGAAATTCCGTCAGAACCCAAAGTACATATAAATTATAAATAAAAATCAACACAAACCATGCTGCAGCAATTAATGAGATAGGACAGGATAAGGAATTGAAGACTTCAAAAGATAACAAAGCACACACAGTTGGGAGGATGCCAGAACTCAGATAAGACTTGACAAACCAAAATAATTCACGCTTTGCTTCCAGCAAAGGAGCACTTTATCCTGTTTTCCCAGCTGCATTTAATTAAGGGAATCAGGGCCTTTTTCTCCCCCATAACCCACGTTGCTCCCTTATCCGTTCCTCCCTGCGTGCCCTAGGATGAAGAGGGGTGGGCCTAGGTCTTCCTCTGAATGCCCAGCCAGACTGTGCCCTTCCCCAGTTTCCTCCACAGCCACCGGAATCACACTTCCACTCCCTGTCAGCTGTTCCACCTCTCCCTTGGAATCAGATTCCAACAGGGGCATGACACAATGTAATTGAAATTAAAATAACTACAGAGATCCATAATTAGTATATCTATTCTATCATGTCTTGTTCATATAAGATAATAACTATTACAGAAGCTTCTGTTTGATTATTATCTACATCAGCTTTCCCTAACCTGAACTCCACCCTATTGCTAGGGATGATGGGAGTTGCAACCGAAAACATTTGGAAGGCTCCAAGTTAGAAAAAACTGTTCTATACAAAAAAGAGGGGAGAGGATCCTATTAATTGATTTGCAATAGCATATTTCACATTAAATACAACAACATCTAAATATCTCTGTCCTACACATTGGCAAAAAAAATCAGAACACCAAATACAAGTTAGGCGGAAGCGATCTCGTAGATGACCCTCACTCTGTCAAGGACCTAGGAGTACTTATCGCAAACCCCAGAGCTCACTGTAACAGCATTGCCAAAAAGGCTTTAAGAATTGTTAACCTTAGTTTGCGAAGCTTTTTCTCCGGCAACATTGAATTGTTAACTAGGGCATACAAAACCTTTGCCAGACCAATTCTTGAATACAGCTTGTCCACCTGGAACCTGCACTGTATATTGGACATTAACAGAATTGAGCAGGTTCAGAGGTATTTCTCGAGAAAAGTACTCCACTCCTCCACTCACAATAGAATTCCCAATGCCTCCAGGCTTGAAATTTTGGGCCTGGACAATCTGGAACTGCACCGCCTGTGGTCCGAACTAAGCATAGTTCACAAAATTGTCTTCTATACCAACTTGCCTGTCAACGACTTCTTCAGCTTCAATCACAATAATACACGGGCAAACAGCCAATATAAATTCAAGGTAAACCGCTCCAAATTCGATTGCAGAAAATACTTCAGCAACAGAGTGGTCAACACTGGAACGCCCTATCTGACTCCGTTGTTAAAGCCTCAAACCCTCACAGCTTCAACCTCAAACTGCTTTCCCGTGTACCTCACCCCATTCTTATGAGGTACTAAAAGGGGGCGTGCATAAGCGCACCAGTGAGCTCATCCCTGTCTTATTTTCTCTATTTATTTATTTATTTATTTATTTATTTATTTAGTTAGTTAGTTAGTTAGTTAGTTTATATTGCGGTCTATTCGCCCATGGTGACTCGAGGTGGCTTACAGAATGCAAAACCATATTTAAAATAAAAAATAAAAACTAACAAAAAGAATCAAATAAATTAATAAAGTACAATAGAACAAAATCTGAAAAAAAATAATCACCCCTAACTCCCACCCCCTGCCCGATGACAGCAGATCACATGAGCCATTTGATGGGCTCCATCCTGGTCTGGGTTCCCAGGCCAGCTGGCAGAACCAGGTCTTCAGGGCCTTCCGGAAGAGTATTAGAGAGTGGGACATTCTAATCTCTGGGGGAATGATGTTCCAGAGAGAGGGAGCCACCACAGAGAAGGCCCTTCTTCTGGGTCCCACAAGGTGTATCTCCCTCAGGGATAGGACAAACAGCATTCTCTGCCTCCCCGCTCTAATGGGTCAGGTAGATGTGACTGGCAAGAGACGTTCCCTCAGATAACCTGGTCCCAAGCCATGAAGGGCTTTAAAGGTGACAACCAGCACTTTGAATTGCACCTGGAAGCAAATTGGCAACCAATGCAGTTCCCGCAGGAGAGGTGAGGTGAAACTGCACATCGGGGTTTGAACAAAACCATGCAGGCTGCTGCATTTTGCACCAACTGGAGCTTCCAGATGTTCTTCAAGGGCAGCCCCATGTAGAGCATGTTGCAATAGTCAAGACGGGAAGTGTCTAGGGCATGAATGACTGTGAGTAGGGACCGTTGGTCCAGTAAAGGGCATAATTGGTGCACAACCCACAGTTGTGCAAAGGCCCTCCTGGCCACGGCCGCCATCTTCATGTAGGAATTGTGAGTCCAGGAAAACCACTAGATTATGAACAGGGTCTGTTTGGGGTAGTGCCATCCCATCCAAGACCAAAAATGGGAATTCTCCCTGAGCCAACGAACCCCAAACCCAGAGCCACTCAGTCTTGCAAGAATTTAGTTTCAACCTGTTGCTCCCCATCCAGCCCCTAACAGCCTCCAGGCACTGTGAGAGGGAGGACACAGCAACACTTAACTCAGCATGGCCCAAGAGATACAGCTGAGTATCATCAGCATATTGGTGATACCTCAGTTCATGGTGTCGGATGATCTCACCCATTGGCTTCATATAAATGTTGAACAGGAGTGGAGAGAGTACCAAGCCCTGCGGAATCCCGTAAACCATAAAGCAGTGGGCGAGGGCTGGATCTCTCCCCTCTTATCAACACTGACTAAGAGCAGTTGCAGAGGAAGGAAGTGAACCAGAACAGCACAAAGCCTCCCACTCCCATCCTCCGAAGCCATCCCAGGAGAATCCCATGGTCAACGGTGTTGAAAGCTGCCAAAAGGTCAAGTAGAGCAAGGATGCACGCACTACTCTCATCCCGCTCCCGCCAGAGATCATCTAAAAGTGCAACCAATGCCATTTCTGTCCCAACTCCAGGCCTGAATCCTGATTGGTAGGGGTCGAGATAATCCATTTCATCCAGAAACCTCTGGAGCTGCTATGCGACCAACTTCTCAACAACCTTTCCCAAAAAGGGAATATTGGAGATAGGTCAGAAATTATTCAACCAGGTGGATTCCAGCGATGGCTTCTTAAGAAGGGGGTGGACCACAGCCTCCTTAAAGTTCTGGGGCACTGTCCCCTCCTTAATCACCCCCAGAGTCCACCTGCCTGTCACCTCCTGGGAAGCTTTCACAAGCCAAGTGGGACATGGGTCTAAAACACAGGTGTGTCAGGCTTCCAGCAGTTACCCCAATTAAATCATGAGTCTCGAGTCAAACTTCCACTCAGGCAAAAGGGGTAGCTTCCCACTGATTCTTCTGAATTCATGAATGCGTTCCTTGATGGGTCGCCCTCTATGCTTTAGGTTGCTGAGCTCATGTCAACTCATAAAATATTTCTAGAGTTGCCAAGGTGCTTGCGCACATACTCCCTAGGATCCTGTCCACTTACTCAGGAGCAACAGAGTCAAACCGTTCCCAGATAACAGGGAAAGAACCTGCCTCAGAAGCTTCCACCGGACCAGCAACCATGCCAGCATCTAACTGGGAACAAAGTTGAGCGATTTTGTCTTCCAGAAAATCCGCAAATTCCTCAGTGCATCCCTTGAGGTCAACCTCAATCTCCTCCTTCCCCAGGAGGATAAGGCTCACCTTAAAGAGGGTCGCTGGGCAATTATCTGCAGACGCAATTAGTGTGGAGAAGTATTTACACTTCGCCACACGAATCGCAACGAGGCAATTATTTATCTGTATTTACTTATTTATTATCTGTATTTACTTCCTTTGTTCTTGCTTATGTTCATACTTATACTTGTTATCTTGTACATGTTTGACAAACAAATAAATAAATATCTCCTGCTTCAAATATATAAAATGGGACTGTATTTCTGATGAACTCATGATTAATAATATTATAATGATATCAAATTAACAAGCCACTACTTTATTTTGAGGTACTCTTCTTTCACAATTGGAATTCATTGGTGATGTGTAAACAGTTTTATATAACTCTATGTTATGAATCCATTTACTCACTCCCAATAGCATGCAAAGTGACTTGATGTAGCTACATTGAGTTAAATAGAAACGTTCAAATTCAGTACTATTTCCAACTTTATGGTACAGATGATTAGATATCAACTAAATATCCAGATTTAATACAAGCATGTTGATAAGCATAGTAATGCTGGAAAGCAGAACAAAATAAATAAGGTATGATGGCATAGCAAAATACAAAAGAAAAGAAACAACTTACAGATTAACCCAATGCAATCCAAGAATAATTTTAAGTGTTCATCTTCAGAACAGATTTCTTTACCTTTTTTAGATGTTCCCACCACCAGTTTCCCTAGAAACATTATGTAGTCACCCAACACCAAACCTGAAGCACTCTCATCTACTAAGCGATAACTCAACCAACGCAAAACAAGACAAATTACCAATCCATCTTTCATCAGTTCCTAGAACAGAGTCAGCTCTACTTACATTCAGCTGAATATTGCCTCAGCAGGCTTTATGATTCTCACACTTATACTTTTACCCCAGATTTATTCTCATTTCCAGATAGAAGGATTTTTACACACCCAAGTTCATTTACTCAGTTACATAAAATCTGTTGAGAAAATTATTTTAAAAAGGACCTAAAAATGGATGGTTTTTCTCCAATTTCCCCATCATAGTACAGTTTCTTTTTCAGACACGTACACTGATATAAATAACCAATTCCAGCCACTCCTTTTCATATCTTAAAATTGTATACTGTACTTGTTAGTCTCCTAAAGCTTCACATAGCTGCAGATGGGGAAAAGAGAGAAAGAGAGGATTCCTACTGAATCCTCAGTCTCCTTTTGTAGTCCTCTCCCTGCAAAGGGCTTGCACCAAAAGCCATAAAAATCTTCCACTGTATTTCAGGCTACAGATTTATGATTCTTCAATTTCATTAGTTACAGGCCCTCAAATCTGTTTGCATTGGCCATGACAAATTCTGGTTCTCAAAAAAATATATTCAGAAATTCTACATGTCATATATGTCCTTTTATTCTTCAGTTCTTCATATAGAAGCCATTCATTATATACAGCTCTTTAAAGAACTTATGGACATATCTAACTTTTCACAGTGGCATTTGAATTCAGCAACAGTAGGCCTTAGACATTTTTCAAAAGACAGCATTGACTGCAAGCATGTTCAAAAGAGAAGCACAATCTACACTCCAATTTCTCTTTGTAGAAATGTTGGAACACTCTCTGAACCCATTTATAATACAGAACTCACCTAGGTATCAGTTTCAAAGTAGGTCATATGAAAATGATGATTTAGGATTCGCCAAAAGCAAGAGGAACAGTGAAATGCTCTTCTTCAGACAACAATAATGGAACAAAGCCAAACATTAAACTTGTCAAGTATCATGTTACCCACATATTTGTGAAATGGATACACTGCTGACCTGCCAAAGCAGAGTCTGTCCAAGACAAGGGTTCTATGGGAAACTCCTAACAGAAATGGGGAAGAAATAGAATAAAATTGCTGTTTTATTTAAGTGAATGTAAAATTATGCTCTTCAGATTACTGTAAAATAGCTACAGTTTTAATGTAACATATTTATATACTACAATTTTCCCATCATAGAATTGTAGTATATGATATTATGTTCTCTGTCCAGATATTGATCAAATTTAAACTTATAAACTGAAGCAAAATAGCTGCATAATTTCATATAAAATATCATGAAGGCAGGGGTGGGATTCTACCGGTTCTGTCCACCTCTGTAGATCCAGTTGTTCTGAAGAGCAGCAGACATAAAACGGGTTCTATGTCTGCTGTTGTTTTGGCCCACCTGCCCGCCCTGGCTCTTACCTGTCCTTTATTTCCTGCATTTTCAACCACAGCTGCTTTGTGCAGCATAGCTGCAGTTGAAAAAGCAGGAAAAAAGGGCTTTTCCAACCACTGTGCACCCTCATGCAGCACTGCTCAGCTGTCCAGGCAGCTCAGCAGGTTGTAAATTGCACTCACGCAACTCGCGCATGCGCGAGCGAGGCAGAGCAACAGAACCGGTAGTTATACCAGTTGGATCCCAGCCCTGCATGAAGGTATAATGTCAAGGCTATTAAAGTTAGATAGTCAACATGATGTAGCCTTTTTTTGTCTTGAAAATAGATTTAGCCAGATAATGTTTAATATTGAAGATCAAGTAAAATAAGATAGTAGTCTGAAAGCCTGCCATTCTGTACATTATTAAAGAGAAATGGGCATGTATGTATGAATAATGTAAACAAAATATTTCATGACTGTTGGTAGCTAACATTGCAGCATAAAAAATAATATACTATTAATAAAATTATTTTAAAACTGAAAGAAAAACACAATGAAATATATAATATGTTTGATCTCTTTGAGATTACCTCTAAAATAAGTGTTTTATATATCCAGGTATCCAGATCTGTGTTATGAATCAAGTGAAGTATAGTGGTCCACAAATAATAAATGCTCCAGCATAAGCAGTAATCTATAAAGAAAGCAGAATAGCTGTCAAATATCTGTCAGAGTAACAAATTCACCTTTCATTTCAGACGGATATGACAGATGTCCACTTTGGCTAGACAGTGAAAACTTACAAAGCAAGTGAAGCAAACATCCGAAACTCTGTTATTATTGCAAGAACAGCATGCACCTTTTCATAATGCTTCTTTTATATTAATATTTGGGCATAATCCCCAGAAACCTCTTAAAGAAAAACATGGCACCAAAAGCTGTGTAAAAATAAAAAGTGAATAGTGGTCCACAAGTATTGACAGCATAATGGCTAGCTTTAAAAAAAAATCCTTAAGTGCATTAGTTGAAGTGGATAATCCAATATGAAGAAATAGGGAAATGCAAATAGAAATTATAAAGCAAAATCAATAAGACAAAATATACAGGTAGTCCTTCAGTTACAACAGTTCATTTAGAGACTGTTCAAAGTTACAGCAGCACTGAACAAAAGTGACTTATGACCATTTTTCACACTTATGATCACTGCAGCATCCAAATGGTCAGATGATTTACATTCGGATGCTTGGCACCTGACTCATGTTTATGATGGTTGCAGTGTCCCAGAGTGATGTGATCTCCTTTTGCGATCTTCTGACAAGCAAAGTCAACAGGGAAACCAGATTCACTTAACAACCGTGTTACTAATTTAAGAACTGCAGCGATTCACTTAACAAATGTGACAAGAAAAGTCATAAAATGGGACAAACTCACTTAACAAATTTCTCACTTAGCCACATAAATGTTGGGTTCAATTGCGGTCATAAGTAGAGGACTATCTGTATTCAAAAATTAGTAGTGTTGTAAGTTATCACTTTCCTTAATGCTATGTTATTTCCCATGCTAGATCAAAGCTTACACATTCTCTCTCAGAAGTATGGAAGAAATTCACAGCTTTTTGAGCTATACATAAAACAAAGGGTTTGTTTAAAGTATCTATAAAATAGCAACCTAAGCCTCCAAAAATGAACTTTGCGATAGAGATGCAGTATAATAAAAATTAGTACATTAATAGCACTTCTGCTGTTTCTACTACATGTTGTGAAACAATGAAGCTGTTAGTAGTTTGAACTACTATAGTTTCTTCTTATAAGATATAAGATGCAGATTTACTTATGACACTAAATTATAGGAGTTTTTTATTTGTTTGTATTTGTTAACTGTAATGTGCCTATTGTGGTTGGTAATTCATAAACTATCATGCTTTATGTAAGTGTGGTACAGGCTTTACTTTTGTTTAAACCATGATCAACTTATGCATCTACTTACTCTACAGTACTTAAAAGAGTTTAAAAATTAGTACATTTATTTTAAAATACTGGCATAAAATAAACTTAATCAAAAGTATCAACCTCTTTAAAGATGTCTTCCTTTTTTTAAAAGAACTTCAAAGTCATAATTTCTTCAAAGGTCAATTTTATGAGTTCATGTTTGCCATTGTTATTTTACAATCAAACTGTGGACCCTTTCCACCATAAAGGAATTATTACCTGCTGAATTTTTAAAGGGGCCTAAACTAATTGCAAAAACTGAACAAAACATACAGGAATAACAGAAGACTTATCAAATGCTATACAAACACTTTAACTTTGTTATAATATCTGTCTTTACACTAACTGAGAATCTTTTACAGAGATCCTTCCCACGTTTGCCTTTGAATGATCGCAGGACTACATCATCACTAAGCACCATAAGCATTAGCCAAAGACTTCATTCATTACTGAGGATCTACAGCTAGGGAAATATTTTCAGTACTTTCTGCAGAGGTTTTCCTTTTTTAGGGTTTTACCATCCAGAGGATGGTAGAGGACAGGAAGGCCTGGAGGAACATTGTCCATGGGGCCGCGATGGGTCAGACATGATTTCACAACTAACAACAAATTGTATAGCCATTTTAAATAATGTATATAAAAAGCACCAGAAACAAATCATCATTTGTACGACTTGCCAGATTACCAGAATCTCCTGCAGAAAAAAAAACATTTCTTGTTAAAGGATAAACTTCTGTCTTTAATAGTCTACTGAATTACTGAAGAGCTAAATACAATACTATGTAATATTTATATACTATAATTATAGTATTCTTCATAACTGAAACCAATAATGCAATTTTTTGTACAAAACTAAGTAATGTTGTAGCCTAGAACAGGGTGTCAAACTCGCATTGTCTTGGGAAGATGGAATAGAGGAAGAATAGGACATGTTAACTGAGTGGTCAGAAAAATTTGTTTAGCTTTATATGAGCTGCACACAAATTATGCCTTTAGTTATTTCTGCTACAACCAGAGCTTTCTGAACTTCACATTAACACAGTAATTGTAACTAAACTCTTGGTTTTAGTGTTCCTATCTTAAGGTAATGGTAAAGATTCCCCTCGCACATACGTGCTAGTCGTTTCCGGATCTAGGGGGCGGTGCTCATCTCCAGTAAACACAGAGTCAGCGCTGTCTGAAGGCGTCTCCACACCGAAGGTGCACATAACGCTATTACCTTCCCACCAAGTGGTCCCTATTTTTCTACTTTCGAACTGCTAGGTTGGCAGAAGCTGGGACAAGTAACGGGAGCTCACTCCGTTACGCGGTGCTAGGGATCCAAACTTCTGAACTACCAACCTTTCTGATCGACAAGCTCAGTGTCTTATCCACTGAGCCACCACATCCCTTAGAAATTAGCCAGAGCATCACAAAATAAATATGACCAACATTTAACAAAGCTGCTTATTTCAAAAAAGTCCTTTATTGAGTAGAACTTGTCTGACCCACTTCACAATATTTTTCTTCTATTAGCTAATTTGAAAGAATTACATTTTTTTTTTATTTTTAACATTCTTGTTAAGCATGAGCAGGGAGGCAGGAAATGCTGTGGGTCCCATCCCTGAGGGAGATACACCTGGTGGAACCCAGAAGAAGGGCCTTCTCTGCGGTGGCTCCCTCTCTCTGGAACATCATTCTCCCAGAGATTAGAATGTCCCACTCTCTAATACTCTTCCAGAAGGCACTGAAGACCTGGTTCTGCCAGTGGGCCTGGGGAACCCAGAGCGGGATGGAGCCCATCAAATGGCTCGTGTGATCTGCTATCGTCGGGGCGGGGGGGTGGGAGTTGGGGGGTGATTTTTTATTTATTTTCTTTCCATATTTTGTTATATTATACTTTATTAATTTATTTGATTATTTTTGTTAGTTTTTATTGTTTTTTATTTTACATATGGTTTTACATTCTGTAAGCCACCTCGAGTCACCATGGGCGAATAGGCAGCAATATAAATTCAATAAATAAATAAATAATAAGGCACCTGGTTGGTACCCAGCAGACCCCGAGTTCTAGTTCTGCTTTTGACACAAAGCCATCTGAGTAACCTTGGATCAGACACTTTGTCCCAGCCTTAGGAAGAAGGCACTGGCAAATCACTTCTGAAATCTTGCCAAGAAAACTGCAGGAACTTGTTCAGGAGTCAAGACTGACTCAAAGCAGAAGAAAATGAAAATAAAAAAAATTATACCACCTTTGCACTTATGTAAACATATCATACATAAATGAGCTAGTAGTGTCCAGTACTCATCAGCACAAGCAGTAAACAAGTATTTCTGTTGTAATTAAAACTATAGATTTAATATTAAATTATCTGATATATTTATACAGAGCTCATTGTTCTTTAATTCTATTCTCCAAAATGGCAAAATATTTTAGTTACTGTTCCACAAAGTTAACATGTTAAATTTTCTAAGAATTTTGATTTATTTTTTTTCTTTTCAAACACAAACTTTGAATTTTTAAAAAATGTACTTATAAAAGCCATTACACTATCATTTGAAAATCCAGTCACATCAGTAGACTTTACCTCTAACTTCAAAATTTCCCGAATTGTTTTGGTACAGTTCCTTCAAAAGGACAAATGCAGAAGAGAAACTGAACAGTATATACTATTACACCCTGCAACTAATCTTTTTTTTTTTGTTCAAACACAATCACTGCAACAAGACAGGAAGCAGCAAATGGGTAGCAGCAATAATGCGTCACTACAATGAAATCACCAATGGAATAGGGCAGTGGAATAAATATACCTGCTCCCTGTGTCAACTAAGTGATTTCTATGCATACTATCCAGTTTTATTCTTTTTAGAGAAAAGGGAACTTAATTTTTTTAAATGGAAAAAGAATAAAGATCTGAACTCAAAAAGATCATGATATAGCAGTAGGTATTGCATATATTTCATCTTTACAACATCAGTCATGCAACTTACTTAAAGATAACTTTGTCATACATGAGCCGCAAAAACCCACTAAAGAACCCACAATAGTTAATAGTTAATCCCACTAAAGAACCACAATAGTTCAACCTCTTTGCTGCCCTCTAATATTTATCAGCTAGATGTTTGCAGCTGGACATGGTGAACCCTGTTTACCAATCACTTTCAATACTGCTGCGCAATCACTATAAGCAAGATGGCAAATAACTTTAGATTTCCAAACCTTGTCACTTATTTTTATTCTTAATTACATAACAGCACAAATGTGTTGCCTGCCAACTTAAGTTGTTAAAAATAATGTGAAGCTCTCTGACATTTCCCTTCATTGTCTAGAATCTAGATACAACCTTTACATAAATTCAGGCAAATGTATGTTAACAATAGTATCCCAGTCTAAGAATGTCAGCTTCACACAAATTCAGTCTTACAGCATAGGCATAGCTAGCATCCTGAGGCTTAAATACTAGGATTGTTCAAACATTTGCAATTAGATACATCTCTAATCAAAAAGTCTGCTAAAATTTGTAGGTCAATTGTTTTGAGCAAAAGTAGTAGGAAACTTAAATTCTCCTATGACAAAAGATAGGCACTTTATAACTCTTCCCCCCGCCCCACACACTTTTTGTCATTTTCAGATGTGTTGCTGAGTTTCAACAAGAGTTACAGTTATATAGCAATGGAGTTCCTGTCGGTTTTAGAAAAGAAATACAAAAATGTAGTATAGAGCCTAAATATAGAATGAAGTAGGAAGAGGGGATTCAGGTCACTGATTCAATTCCCATTCAATTTAAGAAATCAGCCACTGTTTCAATGTGTCTACTGTGGTGACCAAGTCTTAATGTATGAGCAGTTGGTGCATGCCTGATTAATGCTATCACATCCCCATCATAACACTAAGTCCATTCAATTCTCTCAATCCCCTTTACAGGTTAGTTTTAACTATTCTAGACAAGTTCTCTGAAGCTGTTCCAGTTTGTCCAAATCCTCCTAAAAGTATGATCTCCAGATTTGGGCAAAATACTCAAAGTAGGATTAATCAGAGCAGGGCACTGGTACAATGCAATAAATATTTTCTTTGCCCTAGAAAAATGTTTTTACTGATATAACCTAATACTTACAGCCCTTTTTTAAAGTCACATCATGCTGTTGAGTCACATTCGGCAAGTAATAAATTATAGTTCTAAGAATCTTATAAAAAGTACTTTATTTACAATTAGTAAAAACTATAAGTGTTAGAATGATGCCTAGGTACAGCCATAACATTAGTTTAGCTGAAAGAATTTCTGAAAAAATAATTTGATTGACTATGATACATTCCTGCCAAATTTGTTACCTACCATCTTATACAAGATAAAGATTCCATCACATTAAATTCAAACGAGATTGAATACACATCTAGCAACAAAACACTGAAGTATAAATTTACCATAAAAGTCAAAACCAAATATAAGGGTAGAGTTTCCCTATAAAATACAAACATGATGATAGAGGACAGCAAAGGAGTACAGGTAATTCCTGATTTATAACAGTAATGGAGGCTGGAATTTCTGTCATAAGTCATGACAGTGGTAAGTCAAGCAACACATGTGATTGAGCCAATTTTATGACTTTTTTTGCAGCAGCCATCAAGCCAACACCACAGTTGTAAAGCAGATATGGCGGTAACTAAATCAAGTCTGTTCATTCCTATGGGTGATGTAAAAACTGTAAATTGAAGAAGTCTCATGACCACAGAATGCTGCAACAGGCTATGAAAGTGAGCTGATTGCTAAGCACCCAAAATGAAATCATATGACTGTGGGGGAGTTACTGCTGCCATCAGAGCTCCAGAATTGGGTCATAAGTACCTCTCAGTAGATCCATCATAACTCTGACTGATCACTAAGCAACCAATCATTAAGCAAGGACTACCTGTAAGAAGAAAAATGGTAAACGCAGGAAGGCATAGCAAAGGATGAATAAACAAAGTATGTCATATAACTTAATTCTATAGTTACACTTAAATTGAACAGAAAAGAAAATTGGAACCAAAATATTTCTAAACTGTTTGTTTTATCATAATATTTATTCAAACAGAACCTAAACAGTACATTTAAAGCAGTATCTCTTTACTTATTATACCTTAATTCCTAGCAACTACTCTGTCAAAAAATCAGAGTCCAATTAAAATAGAAACAACAAAACATCTTTTTTCAGGAAGGTATACACATGTTTGGTGATTCAGTGTCTGATAATTACACTTACCAGCTGTGGTAATTTTAAAAACATAACAACTTCAATAATACTGTTGACAGTACTGTATCAGAGTAAAAGAGTAAGAAAGCTAACTGGGGCTGGCAGTTTTTGTCACTAAGTCCAATCAAGAAATATATCTAAATGATGAGTGGAATTAACTAGGGATGAAGTAACATCCACTACAGTTGTTTTCTCCAGATAGTCATGCCCAATTATATCCACTTTTCTTTCCCAGGAAATCATACTAATGCTTTCTATAATAAAAATGAATAAAACTACAACTTAAAAATTAACACATTATAGTTACTGGCTATTCATAACTGTAACACTATTTGGAAGTTCGGCAAAACATATTTTTGTTATTTGTACAAAGTAAGAGTCAAGAATTTATTTTGGGAGTTAATGTGCACCAGCGCACAGGATCATACAAAATTTAACTATCTGAACTATCTCTTGTAAAAAATATAGATTGAACTGAAGTTTGTTGATTTGGGGGACTGATCCCAAAAGCAAATTTCTGCAAGCACATTACTTCATTGAGTCCAAATTTGATAGTTCTGAGATAGATAAGTCCTTTAGATCTTTTCCTCAGGATCCGAATGTTCTTTTTCTCAGTCTGAACAAATGGACCACAAAATTATTGGGTCTATGAATCTTCAAGTATATAGCAAATTAAATGTCAGAAGTATGGAAAAAAACAAAAATTTGCTTGTGAAGATCAATTAAGTTAAGTCTGAGAACAAAATATAATACTTTGTACAATAACATTTCATTTAAGTGAATTAATGAGGCAGGGAAAGTGTCAGTCCTTTAAATTGAGCCTACCCATGCTTATGTCATTACGCAAAAGTTATAAAATGATATAAAATGAAATGCAACGGAGATTTCATTTATTGAATCCAGGTTTCACCGTATTGACATCTGCATAAGAAAAGCCTGCTTTAAACTTTAAAATCCAATTAAATAAAAAACAGAAACAGCAGCTTTAAAAATACACATTTTTACTGCATTTATATTTCACTTTTTGTCTGAAATTTTAAGGGTTGAGTTACATTAGTTTTTACATGAGGATTTCCTTCATTCTATTCCTACAAAAAACAGGCCTGAGAGTGAATGACTGGCTCAATACAGGTAGTCCTTGGCTTGCAACAGTTCATTTAGTGACTGTTCAAAGTTACAATGACACTGAAAAAAGTGACATATGATCATTTTTCACAGTTACCACCTTTGCAGCATCCCCATGGTCATGGCAACTGATTCATATTTATGACTGTCACTTTGTCCCAAGGTCATGTGATCACCTTTTGCAACCTTTTGACAAAGTCAATGGGGAAGCCAGATTCAATTAACAACCAGGTTATTAGCTTATCAATTGCAGTGATTCACTTAACAACTGAGGCAAGGAAGGTTATAAAATGGAGCAAAACTCACTTAATAAATTTCTCACTTTACAACAGAAATTTTGGGCTCAATTGTGGTCAAAATCAAGAACTACCTGTATTGTACAGCAGACTCCACTGATAGATAGAAACTTTAATTGATCACTCTTAGCTATTACACAACATTGGGCTCTTCAGGATGTAAGCTCTCATTGTACTTTTAATTAGATGGCAGTTTGAGAGTATTCTCAATTACTCCATGTATATAAGATAGTTACTTTCTTATTCATATATTGCAGAATTTCTTCCTAATATAAACTTTTTTACTGACAGATCTGTAGAACAAATAAAAGTTACATTTTCAAAAAGGCATTATGATTTAACAAAACAAATTTTATCAGATACTTTGAGAACCTTTACTAGCCTATTACTTATCAATGTGTTGAACTACATATCTGGCTGGGTACTGAAAACTAACAAAGGAAGATTTATAACCTTCCTATGTTAGATTCATGCACAATCTAACTGCATCCAGTTTTGGTCACCACATTATTAAAAAAATGTTGAGACTTTGGAAAAAATGCAAAGAAGAGCAACAAAGATGATTAGGGGCTGAAAACTAAAACATATGAAGAACAGTTGCATGAATTGGGTATGGTTAGTCTAGTGAAAAGAAGGACCAGAGGAGATATGATAGCAGTGTTCCAATATTTGAAGGGCTGCCACAAAGAAGAGGTCAACCTATTTTCCAAAGCACCCAAAGGCAAGAAAAGAAACAATGAATGGAAACTAATCAAAGAGAGATCCAACCTAGAACTAAGGAGAAATTTCCTTGACAGTGAGAACAATCAACCAGTGGAACAGCTTGCCTTCAGAAGTTGTGGGTGTTCCATCACTGGAGCCTTTTAAGAAGAGACTGGACAGCCACCTGTCTGAAATAGTATAGTCTCCTGCTTGTGCAGAGGGTTGGACTAAAAGAACTCCAAAGCCTTCCAACTCTGTTATTCTGTTATAATAAGACAAATAAAACTGTTCTCCTCTAAAATGTTCCCTTATTAGCAGGTCTTTGGACACTATAACAGTTAATCTTCAAAGATATTCAGAGTTTTCATCATTAAAATGTTTAAATATGAATTCTAACTGTTCTTCAAGAAGACATTATATACAAATAGGAACACTAAAATAATGAACAGATGGCATAAGGGCAGAAAGCATATTATGAAACATTTTGCTTCAACTATACGTAAGAAACAGAATCAATCTAATTTTCATGCTTGGAAGGAATTTCACAAATTGTTTGTCTTGTGATATGCAGGGGCAGCATCTGAGGACAAGTAAGTTTAAAGCCTCTTTGGGTACACAGAGTTCATTGTTTCTAGACTAAAGTTCATAACCCAAAAGGACACGTGCAACTATACATATATAACTATGTTTTGTGAATTTGCCCCAAGCTTCTCAAAGCATATACCATACTGTTACATACTAACCCCCACCCCCTACTGAAATATGGACAGGCAAAATACAGGTATAGCAGAGGCTATGCTGTGTCATGGAGGAAAATGTTTGATGGGCACTAGCTTATAAGGTGCGGTCACTTAATAGCACCCAGCAAGCTGCTCATCTATCACTGTAGCTACTTCTTTATAACACTTAATTTTTATAATTTTGATAGCATTGAATTGTAGCTTCCTTTCCACTTAAAACCTCTATACTTAAATTCATGTGGGATTTATAGTAAAATCTTCTTTGTAAAAAAAAAAATGCTCTTTAGCACTATTGTGCTAAGAAAACTATATTTTTGCTCAACCTTACTAGAGTCCAGAGACACATCAAGCTGGTGTACAATATCTTGATTACCATAATTCGTCCAACTTCAAGAAATAAAAATAACTTGCACTCCCCAAGATCAATTTGTATAATAGTCAGATCTTCCATTTATGAAGTACTAAAATCAAAATAAACACTAAATAAAAGTATCTTTAAAATCAGTTATTACCAAGCAGAAGTAAAGTGTTTCTGAAATGGTGGCAAATGATATGTACATTTAACAGTAACATTAAACTGTATGTCTAACACCATTTGTATGACATATAAATAAGCTCAATTAAATATTTTATAGTTGAAACTCTACTTTTGTCCATGGAAATACTACTGATTGGCTTTTCCTCCTATGTGAAAGGAAGTCTGGAGAATAAAAACAATTTTACTGTCATCAAGCTTGTTACCATATCCCAGGAAATAGAAAGGTCAACCATCTGTCAAATCTTATTTTAAAGAAGCAATCAAATATGAAAAAATAAAAAAAATAAAAATAAATGGTATTAATTTAACCTTGCTGTTTTTCTATTCTTTCCTTAATCTCTAATTATCATAAATTTCCCATTTCTAAGAATTTATTAAAATGTCATAATTGACAAAGAAATTGACATTTTTAAAGCCCACCATTAAACCTATGCTTTTATGGAAACTAAATACAATAATGTGGATATATATAGTTTTTCTACTTTACCTGTTTAAGTTGTGAAACTGAAGCAGAAGTAATAAATATTGCGGGGAGGGTGTTTTTACATGTAGATAATGTGCAAATGTGTTCATTTGCTTACCTGAGTTAATTGACTAAGTGAATATTTGTATAAGCAATGTAGCTAAAATGTTACATAACATCTCTTTGTCAGATTTATTCATATATCTATTTACTATATTCTTTATCTTATTATTAACAACCATAAGACAACAACTGCCAAGAAGCAATCAGGGTAGAAAGAAATGTTAGTTAAAGGGACTTCATTGAAGGTTAGAGAGGGAGACTACTAAACAACTCCGGGACGAGTTCAGACCAGATCAAAACAAACTGTAGCTGGAAAGGTGGCTTACGTTTTATCTTGAGAAGAAAGAAGAAAAACGTATTGCTTGCTACTCCTTCGCAAAAGCTCTGATTGTAAAGAAGCAAAGGGGCCTCATCCTCTCAGGAAAATACAACGTCACTTTATGAACAGAAAACGGTTATGAGACGGTTGTAATTTATCCGGAAACGAGGGAAAGCAGCAGGATCGGCGGGAGCTGGACCGGGACTTTGCTACCGGTGTTATACGGAAAAGAGGAAGGCAACCGGTCTTGGCAGGAGAAGAAAGAGGGCGAAAA
Source organism: Notechis scutatus (assembly GCF_049901735.1). Lineage (NCBI taxonomy): Eukaryota > Metazoa > Chordata > Lepidosauria > Squamata > Elapidae > Notechis > Notechis scutatus. The sequence goes on along the minus strand of NC_142009.1, from coordinate 173,611,232 downwards.
GCTTCGTCACATCCAAGAAGTGCGTGGAAGAGCTGGAGAGGATAGTGGCAATCTGCTGGCTCTGGCGCGGAAGGAAGGAAGGAGGAAGGTAGCGCAATGACCGCTCAGGAGGAGCAGGGAAGCAGGAAGGGCGAAGAGGGGAACCCGAACCCGCCTGGAAAAAGCGACAAGTGCCCGGGGCGGGCGGGGGAGGCTTCCAGGGTGCAAAGGGCAGCTGTCACTGCAGCTCGCGAGTCCAGCGAAGAAGCGGCAGAGTTCCCGGCTGCCTGAGAGTTGCTGCCCCGTCCCTTCTACCGAGAGCGAGGGGAGAGCGGGAGGCGACTACCTACCGACGTCCTTCCTCTGCTCGCGGCGGCAGAAAGCCGGCCGCCAACTCAGGAGCGTCTCTTCCCCACAGCAACTCACCACCATTGGTACCGGCGCTACCGCCAATCCCTCCCCCTCCAGCCGCCTCCGGCCCGTAAGCAAGCACGGCAAGAAAAGAAGGAGGCCGCCCATTGGACAGCAGCCCGCCCCTAACAATGACAGCCTTCATTGGCTTCCTCCGATTGCGCGCGCCCGTGGGAAAACACGTGTGGGGGAGGGGGAAGGACGAAAAGAGGTCTCACCGCCGGCTGGGAATAGCCGGTCGGAGTCCGCGCGAAGTGGGCGGAGACAAGTAAAAGGCGGAAAAAACTTTCCTATGGAACCTCCTCAAGCGGCTTCTTTTCTCCGGGTAGATTAGCGGCAGCGAACCGTTCCAGTTTCCGTTTCCGCTTTGATTTCTTGACATTGTGAAGAAGGCTCGCTGAATATCAGGTATGAGCTATTTTGGATGCAGGTTCCTTTCTTTTCTCAATCCCAAATCTCGGTATTTTCTTTCCATAAATACCTGCTTCTGTTAGGAAAAAAATTTCATCGAAGAGGCGAGAGTCATGACGTCTTTGAAGCAATGGGTAACTGCAGTTTCCTCTCTTCTTGAATGGCCACTGACTATATCGTTAAAAGAAAAATAGATTACTGTAGGCCTATTGCGCTTTTAATAAACCGATTTTCCAGATTGATCAGACAGATAAGGCTCCACGGGACAACCCTTGCAGGAAAGGCAAGGTAATATTGCTCTGTAATTAATGTACTGGGGTGTAAAGTTATACATATTGACAGGCGCCTTTTAAACAAGTATGCATCTAAGATAAATTTATATTGACAAATGTAGCAGTGGTTTCTGAATTGTTTTAAATGCTGTTTTTAATTCAGGATTTGTTGACTTAATATGTCTTAAATAGTAATGAAAATGGACACTTTAATTGCCATTGGAAACAAGTATGTTGTACAGAAACATCCATTGTGAATTCAAAGATACAGGAATGTTTTTTATCACAAAATTGGGTGATGAGAAGAAATTGCACTGCTGTGATGTATCATAACCTTTAACCTTTGCATATCAATGACAGTGGTCCAACTATTGTGATGCAATAAGAGCTGAGGATGACAAGTAAAAAGCCTGAGATCAGACAAAACACTCTGCAAGTGCTCTCAACATCCATGGTGGAGGAATGGGTGGCATGACATTGGTTACCATATAACAAAAGAGGAAAATGGAGAAAAGATGGTTCCAAAGGTGATTCAGTGAAAGGGCATGGGAAGAATGTTCCATTTTCTATCTCCTTCCTGTAGTAGCCACTTTAAAAACAGCTCATGTCAAAGAAGATTGTTTGTGACAGACAGAATAACAGAGTTGGAAGGGATCTGGAGGTCTTCTAATAGTCTAACCACTTGTCCCATAACATTTCAGACAAATTGTTGTCCAATCTCTTCTTAAAAACCTTCAGTGTTGAATCATCCACAACTTCTTGAGGCAAGTTGTTCCACTGGTTAATTGTTCTGTTAAGAAATTTTTCTTTAGTTTTACGTTTGCTTGATTAGTTTCTATCCATTGCTTGTCCTGCCTTCAGGTCCCACAACTTCTTTGTGGCAGCATCTTAGATATTGGAATACTGCTGTCATGTCACACTAGTCCTTCTTTTCATTAAACTTGACATACCCAATTCCTGCAGCATTCTTCATATATTTTAAGCTTCCGGTCCTCTAATTATCTTTGTTGCTCTTCTCTACACTTTTTTTAGAGTCTCAAAATCTTTTTTATATAGTGGCAACCAAAACTGGATGCAATATTCCAAGTGTGGTTTTATCAAAGCATTATAAGGTGTTATTAACACTTTGCTTGATCTTGATTTATACTTCTGTTAATGCAGCCTAGGAATGTGTTACCGTTTTTGTCAACTGCAGCACACTGCTGGCTCATATTTAAGTGATTGTCCAGTAGGACTTCAATATCCCTCTCTCAGTTACTACTTTTCAGCTAGGTTCCACCTATTCTATAACTGATCATTTGGTTTTTCTTGCCTAAACTTTACTTTTGTCACAGTGAATTTTATTTTGTTAGATAAGGCCCAGTGTTCAAGTCTGTCAAGATCCTTCTGTATCTTGAGCTTATCTTCTAGAGTGTTGCCTATTCCTGTCAGCTTGGTGTCTGTCATCTGTAAATTAGATGAGTTCCCCTTCTATCCCCTCATCTAAATCATTAATGAAAATGTTGAAGAGTACTGTGCCTAAGACAACACCTTGGGGTACCCTACTGCATACTTCTCTCCATGTAGATGCAGTTCCATTACGGACTACATGTTGAATGCAGTTGAAAATCCAGAAAAAAGTTGAATCTAGTTAAAAATCAATTTGGTAGTGATGCTGTCTAACCCATAATTTAATAAAGTAGTAGGTTGTGGTCTATTTTATCAATAGATTACTGAAGTCCAAGTAAATTATATTCACAGCATTTCTCTGGTCCTCTTAATTTTGTCACATTGCCAAAGAATGCAGTTTCTCTGGCATGATCTGTTTTTGACAAACTCATTGGCTTTTGGTTATGATTTTGTTTGTTCACAGATTCATTGCTTGATTATCCTTTCCAGAATCTTCCAATGTATTGATGTCAGACTGATAGGTATGTCATTTTCTTAAACCCATTTTTTTCCTTTTTTGAAGATGGAAACTACATCAGCCCTTTTCCAGTCATATAGTAGTTCCTTGGTGCTCCATCTTTGAAAGTCAGCGGTTCTGAGATCACATCTACCAGTTCCTTCAGAATGTTGTGGTTCTGAAAGAGAAGAGGGGAAATAATGACAAGCAATCTTTTTTTTTTATCATTTTAGAGTTCCTGAGATAGATTCCTGGTTGCTCATACTGCTCAGTTCTGACATATGCCACATTTTGAGGATAAGAAATTATGAGCATATTAAATTGTTCTTTTAAAAAACCTCTGCTAATTTCACATACTGTTTTTTCATGTTTAAAACAGACATCTCAGTCACAATAAGATTCCTTACATAGTGGTAGAAGATTTGTTCAGCTACATAGCTGAACTTTATTGCTTATTATTGCTTAAATCATTCATTGTTATTGCTTAACAATGAATGATTTAAAGTCACTTTTATAATCTGGAAGTTTCAGTAGCCATTTTAGATCCCTCTTCTCTTTAACCTAGTTACATCAATTTTTATTTTGCTTGTTTTATCTTAATGTAGAATTTGTTTAATTTTATTTCACTTTTCTTTATGTCTGGTGATTCTTATAACATTTTGGTCAGTAACTTTAATAAGATTTTGATTGATTGATTGGTTGTCTTGGAGGAAAGTGTTTTCCAAAAACAAAAGCTATTTATATAATGGATGCAATTTTTTTTCAGTGAAAAAGACAGTTGGACCTCAGACAAATTAATCAGATAATGTGAATAAAAAAACTATGCCTGCAAAAAAGAGAGAAACAGAAACATTACTTTTCCTTGTCACTTACTGGAGGCTATTAAGTGAATTAAATTATTGCATATGCTAGTGCAAATAGAACACTTCTTTTACTCCTTATGATAAAATAAAAGTATGTCAATTGTCAATATTTCTGAAATGCTGTTAGATGTAGTTTCTTACTGTTATAACTACAGTAGATAATTATTAATGTGGAACAGCAGTTTTTCTGGTCCATAGGAAGTTAGGTAATACATTTCCATGTACATGATAGAAAATTTTGATTTTCAATAGAAGACAATATATGTAGTTCAGGTTTGAACTGTAGAATCCTTGGTGCTCTCTGAGCTTGATTGTGTGCTTGCATGCATTTTATTATCAGTACTAGTGAGTGTGGGATTTTTTTCCTTTTTTATATATAGTAGCTTGCCCTGCCAGTGTTGATGGAAGTATAATTTTCTCCTTGGAGTTCCTTGATAAGAGTGTTGTTTTCTACTTGATAGTTTGTCTGGTGTTAATCCCTGCTTATCTGGGTGTTGGCTGCTGCAGAGGATATGTTGTGGTCTTTTTGTTATTCCTTGCTTTTTTATTGAATTTTTGTTTATCTAGCTGTCTGTCATCTATCTATCTATTGAATTTATTTGCCACCTATCTCATACCTATCAACTCTGGGTGGCTTACAACATTTACACATGTCCTTTGACTGTGTGTAAATATGCCAAGTAAATTTAAGATCAGAATGCCCAGAATCATGGACCTCATCAACTTCTGCCACACTTACCTACTTTCATTCCGATGGACAGATATTCTAACAAACCAGAGGAATATCCATGAGATCATCATAATCATAGCAGAGGTTGTAATGCGGCATCTAGAAATCATAGCAGTTCAACACATTCAACAAAAATATGGACACCTAGAAAATTAGAAAAAGGAAACAGGTTGCCTGAATATCTCCCAAGAAAATAGATAATCACACAACTTTATCAAAAAGTGTGTGACCATTCAAACCACTATAGCACAATCCAACACAAGCTATGGAAAAGAAAACTCTACATTACGTCAAAACAACCAATATACTACAACTACATGCCATTACTATAGCACACAGACTAACTAAAATCCTCTGAAATATCTTAATTAAACCAAAAGAACAGTAGCCCAAGTGGGGAAAAAACACAATCATCTACAACATGGAGTGTAATGACTGTAGCAGCCATCATACAGAACACATTCATGAACATGAACGGCAGTCATAAGACTTATGAAAACTCTTTAATCTTACAGATTCAACCACAGTTTCAACTGGGAAACAGTGAACATTGAAAAATGCCTGGAATTGGGACTTCCGGTTTGGGTCTCTTCAGTGACAAACCGAAATCCGCAATCATGCACGGTTTTGATCTGTGCTCGCCGTTGGAGTGCCCCAATCCTTTGGATTCGGGGCTGAAGCCACCCCGTAGAGGTGGTGAAGATGGGGGAGATTGCTAGCCGAGTGGAGGGGAGCCGCATCTCTCCTCCTTGGCTGGTCTAAACTCCCTTCCTCGAAGGCGGTTGCAGCGGTGGTCAGAAATGGCCACCTCAAAGAACCCGACTGGATAAGATTGTGCAGGAGGAAGACAAAGAGGAAAGCAGGACAGACCGGGCTAAACAACAGAGAACATCTAAGCAAGGTACCCTGAATCTAAAAGTACCTAGAGGGATACTTCTGAAAGAAGATCTTTAAGCGGCGAAGGAGAGAGAAAAGGAGGTTAAAAACCCTTTTTTTACCTTTATATTGGCAATTACAAATGGTATGGAAAGAAATTTATATTAATCTATTTTGACACTGATAGGCAACCTTAAGCTGAAATCTAAGTGTCAAAAGGAGAATAAAGATTTTTTCTTGGTCATTTTGAAGTCCTAAAAAGGAGAAGAGTGGAGGCAAAAGGGTGGGACTTGGAATAATGGAAAAATGGAGTGCCACCTGGAAAAATAAAGAGGATTAACAGTGAAACTTTGAAAAGACTCCAGAGGATACATTGTAACTGAAATCTTATTAAAAGATACAGTAACCCACGGAAAGGAAAAGTAAAGGAAAGAAACAAGAAGGAACAGTCTGGGATCATTTGGTGATTTTTTAAAAAAAGTTTTTGGCATTTTTTTTCTTTTTCTGTTTTTACTTAAAGTCAATCAGGTGGTTGTTCAAAAGTGTTTAAAATGCCATCACTCCTAGAGGAGTTGAAGATGAGTCTTAAAAAACAGAAAGAAGATGCAGAAAGGGGAGGAAGATCCTTTGGCTTCGCATTTGAATTTTTTGAAATGGAGATCCTGAACTATGAAAACCAAAAGGAAAAGCTTCAAGAGTAAGAAGAAGGGCAGGACAAAGAAGAAGCCATTTTCAATGATCAAATAATGCAAAGTGTGGAAAAAAGGGGGAAAAGGGAGAAAGGAGTTAAAAGTTTGAGATCAAAGGGAACAGCCAAAAAGAAAAATAGTCTGAAAAAGTAGTGTAACAGCAAGGAGAAGCAGAAAAGAAAACTACAGAAGGGAAAATTAGAGAAGGGTATAAAAAAAGGGATGAGAAAAGGGGGGGAAAGATAGAAAGGGAAAGAACTTATGAGGGACAAAAGCAGGAAATAAAGAAAAAGGGGAAACGTACTAGGATTAAAGGTATTTGCTCAGCTAGAAAACAGACAATATTTAAATTAAGTTAAAAGTGAGGATTCTGCAAAGGTACAAAAGATAGTGTTGTGACAGTAGAATACTGTAATGAGTTAGATATGAAATAAATAAATAATCTATGAGATAAAACTATTGTTATGTAATGGTATGTTTATTTATAATTAATGCAATAATAAAGAAGAGAGGGAAACATTGCAATTGTTTTTAAAGATTGATAAAATCTTGAAAAGAAATGTGAAAGATAAGGAAATTCATACCAGTTATTAGAATGAATTTGAATAATTATTTTGCTTATTAATGGTAAATAAGTTATAAGATAAAACTGTATGACTATCCAATGGTATGTTTATTAACAGTTAAGTAATAATGAAGAAGGGAGGGAAACGTTTCAGTTGTTCTCAAAAGATTGATAGATATTGAAAAGAAACATGAAAGATTTACAAGGTTCATACCAGTACTAGAATGATTTTGAATAACTATTTTGTTTACTAATGTTTATATATATATATATTGTTTTTGCTATGTTTTTAGAATTTTTCTTTTTACATTTTCAAGGGGAAGTACCAAGCAGAGTCTGAATGATGAGATCTACATGATATAAAATAGATATTAGAAATTTGAATGTTATAATTTTAGAATGCACAAATTCAGTGTTTAATGAGATTTCATATGATAATAACAATAAGATTTAAAGTTGTTGCACTTTGATTGGCAATCATAGGGGGAATTTTGCTTCTTAAGAATGTTGGAAGAGAACATATGAAATTGTAAACAAGACAGACAAAAGTATAAGTACAATGAATAAAAAGATATAGAAATTTAGGTAAAAGAAATACAATTGAATAAGAAGAAAATGAGATGACCATAAAAAAAATTAAGAGAAGTAAAGGGAGAAATAGTAAGAAGTTGGAAAAAGAGTAATAAGATATGAAGTTGAATACATAAGATGAATATGCATATGAAATTGTGTCTGTGTGGAAATGTGATACCCCTGAACCATGTTGTACTCAAATAAGATGTTTTATTTGTTTTGTTAAAATTCAATAAAACTTTATTTAAAAAAAAGAAAGAAAAATGCCTGAAAGTTGGGTATTCAGACAAATCAGCCATCACCTGAAATAGAAATAAACCTAGAAGAGAAATAGACCATATTAACATACTGAAATAAACCATATTAACATACTATACAAAAGAGAGAACAAAAAGAACAGGCATATCCTCCCTCATAGCTAGCACCCAGATAAACAGGAACAAAACACCAGACAAACATTCAAGCAGTAAACAACCTAATCAGGGGACTACCAAGGTGAAAAGCATATCCCTGCCAACATGGCAGGGCAAGCTGCTATAAACGGGGAGGAAATCTCACACTCACTTGCACTCATTAGCCAACTTACCTAGTTGGATAATGAACAATTTCCAAGCAAACAACCAAGCTGAAAGAGCACCAAAGACTCCACAATATTGATTTTGCAATATTCCAAATGAACAAGCACTGTATATTTTGTGAGTTTTACTTTTACAAATCTTTTCTCAGGATTATGGGCCATGGTCATGGGAACAGTGAGCTTCCTGATTACAGGCAATGGAAAATAGAAGGTACCCCCTTGCAAAATGTTCAGGAAAGGTTGGCTAAACTTGGTCTCAAGGATCCATGGCTTCGGTAAGAGTTGGCATATATGAAATCCTTACTTTGTTCAAGTCAATCACAAAACACATTTTATGAAACAAAACAAAAATAAAGTTCACATTCTAGATACATAAGTCATTAAGCATTTTGTTTTCTAAGCATTTTTTGTCCTATATTTGGAAATACAGAGTAGATTGACTCTGAAATTTTAGAATAGAAATGTAAAGGCTGATAATAAGATTTGTGAGGACATTCTTGCACAAGAGAACTAGATTTCCTTATATTAAGTCGAATCAGTTCTTCAGAAAATTTACATCCTTAAATTTAAAAAGAGTTTCTTAAAATTGTGCAGTTCATACTTTGAATAAGATCCAATTTGAATTCAACATAAATTTTGTTTTGCTAAGGCTCTGCTAGAAAATACATTATAGCAATAGCAATAGCACTTAGACTTATATACCGCTTTATAGTGCTTCTCAGCTCTCTCTAAGCGGTTTACAGACTCAGCATATTGCCCTCAACAATCTGGGTCCTCATTTTACTCACCTCAGAAGGATGGAAGGCTGAGTCAACCTGGAGCCTGGGTGGGATTTGAACTGCCAAATTGTAGGCAATGGCTGCAGCAGAAGTAGCTTGCAGGACTGCACTCTAACCACTGTGCCACAGAAGCTCCTTTAAATCAAGGGTCGGTAACCTTTTGGACCTCAGGGACCACCAAACTCATAACTTTAGATCCCAGGGACCACTAACTGGTTCTGTGGGCATGGCCTAATTTGTGGGTGTGGCTTGGTGGTCATGTGACTGGCTGGGCATGGCTTGTATGTAAATATTATAAATATTTATATAAATATTGAATTTTTTATTAAAAAAGAGCAACTTTTACTCAAAATCAGGCAAAGCAGGCAGGCAAATTGAGTTGCTCACAGAATCACAGATTCATTCAGAGATCTATCTATCTGCCATCGGCTAGCTCAGTCTGTCACATAAAATTTGCTTTTAAGCAAACTCACAACACACCATGTATGTAAATATTGATTTTTTTATAAAAAAAAGAGCAACTTTTACCCAAAATCAGGCAAAGCAGGCAGATTGAGTTGCTTACAGAATCATTCAGTGATCTATCTATCTGCCATCGGCTAGCTCAGTCTCTCAAATTTGCTTGCCTTGAGTGCACTGAATTTGCTTGCAAGCAAACCTTCAGTCCTAAGGGAAGCAGAGCCGAAGATCTAAAGACTAGCTAGAAAGCAAGAAATCCAACCGTTTTCTGCTTCCTAGCTAATCTAAATCTCCTGGCACAGCAGAACAGATGATGGTCGGAAAAAGAAAAAATAGAAATTTAGCAGGCAAGTTTGCCGGGTAAGGAGTGAGTGGGCGAGGAGGGTACCCGCAGGCAGTGTGGGCGGTGCAGCCTTGTGTTTCTGCGCAGCCTGGATTAATTGCTTTGGGAGTGAGATTTCTCTGCGGGCCACCAAAATTTTCTCATGGCCCACCGATTGGCGACCGCTGCTTTAAATGGTTTAAAATTATCCTTTAAATGGTTTTCTGACATATACACTGCACATTATTTTGCAATCTTTTGTATTCATTAATACTAATGTTAGATTTTTAAAATTGGAACTGTAGTTTTCAGGTATTTTTTTCATTGTTATCTTTATGAAATGTAACCCAGATGCAGATGACACTACGTGCTGTTCAAAAGCCTTTGATTTTGAATGTAGATATTTTTATCTATACACATGAACTTTCAGGACAGTACAGGTTGTCCACAACTTACAACCACAACTGAGACCAGAATTCACATTACTAAGCAAGAGGATTGTTAAGTGAATCATATCCAATATTTATGACCTTGGTGGTGTGGAGACAATAACTTGGTCCTCAACACCAATAAGACCAAGGAGCTTATAGTGGACTATAGGAGGAACAGATCAGACATCCAGCCCTTGCTTCTCAATGGAGACCAAATGGAGCAAGTGGCCAGTTTTAAGTTTCTGGGTGTTATTCTAAAAGAGGACCTGACCTGGGGTGCTCACATTGCAGCACTGGTCAAAAGGGCCCAGCAGAGATTATACTACCTGAGACTTCTCAGAAAACAACTGAATGAAAAACTGCTGGTGACCTTCTACCACTGCACCATAGAGAGTATCTTAACTTACTGCACCTCTGTATGATTTACCAATTTTACAGTGGCAGATAGGAAAGCACTCCAGAGGGTTAATGTCATTGTTCAGAAGATCATTGGTTGCCCTCTCCCCTCTTTGGAACAGCTTTATAGCTCCCGCTGCCTTAAGAAAGTTCAAAACATTCTCAAAGATCCGTCTCATCCTGGGAACCCTTTTTCTGAACTATTACCATCTGGCAGATGGTACACAATAATAAAAACAAGGAAAAATGGGCTGAAAAACAACTTTTTCCAGGGTAGTAGCTCTTTTGAATTCTGCTGTATAGTGCAGTGTTGGTGTGGTGTCGGGGGTTTTCGGTTCAATGTGTGAAGGGTGAAGGATGTGTGTTTGTGTTTATTTTCATGGTCATGATGTGCACTGAAGATGGTGTTTGATTTCCTTGTATGAAGTGCAATGGCAATAAAGTAAACTAAACTTATTTGCCATGGTGGTTAAACAAATCACTGCAGGTGTTAAGTGAATTATGCGGTTGTTAAGTGAATCTGGCTTCCCCCATTGTCTTTGCTTGTCAGAAGCTGGCTGCAAGGTCGTATATAACGATCATATGATTCCGATGGTGCAGCCATCATAAATAAATGCCAGTTCCCAGCACCCAAATTTTGAACACATGACCATAGGAAAGCTGCAATGGTCCTAAGTATGAGGATCAGTTATAAGTCATTTTTTTCAGTGCCATTGTAACTTGGAACAGTGACTAAACAAATGGTTGTAAGTTGTGTACTGCCTGTATGACTTTCATAATTAATGAAGTGCTCATTTGAAAAAAAGTAATAGTGGTTGGAACATAAGAATTTTAGTTGTTGCCTAATTATAAGTGCCGATTTCATAAATCCCATTTCCTATGCAACTCTGTTTGGTTCTGTGAAGATTAATTTTGAACTGAAAACATTTGGAGTGAATCTCTAGTAAAGGAGTAAATTGCAAGATAATCATTGTAGCTTCAAAACATGTTTTTTTCTGGTAGCTGCCTCATTAAAGAGCTCTATTAAATGAATTGGTGATTACAGCTGAAGTAATGGAAAATTATATGAAGGCTTGTGAATATAGCTATGAGGATTCTGATTAGAGGCCCCAAGCTATAAATAGTAGCATCAGGTGTTAGAGAACATGTGGTTAAGTGGTGAAGACATCAGGCTGGAAATTGGGAGATGGTGAGCTCTAGTCCTGCCTTAGACATGAAAAAATTGGCCAGATGACTTTGGCCCAGTCACTCTCTTTCTGCCCAGTTCACCTCACAGGATTGCTATGGGGAGGAAAATAGGAGGAGGGAATATTAAGTATGTTTGTGCCTTGAGTTATGTATAAAAATAATAAAGATGGAATATAAATTAAATAAAAAACAAATGATCGTTCTTAGAGGAAAAATAGGAATACTGTATAGTTTTTCTTTGAACATACTTTATTCTAAGACGGAAGGCTCTTTGGGGCAATTCTCCCTCTCTCGTCTGTTCGCACATACTCCAACCCATGTTTTTCCAGGAAACAATAAACACCTGCAGATACCTTTTGACTAAGTGATGATGAATCTAAAGAGAAGAAGGGTATATAATTGCAATAATTTACTCAATTTTCAGGTATACTTAATTCTGTATATGTAAGTTAAACTGGTGGGCTAAAAGGTAAAGTTGCAAAATTGTGTAATTTTTCATCTTATGTCTGTTCTTTCTCTAGCAATGAAGCATGGAGATTCTCAGGTGGCTTTGCAAAACCAGTCACTTTCCTGGACACAATCGCCAAAGGATTCAAATGGGGTTTTGCCGCTTTTGTTGTGGCACTTGCAGTTGAATATACATTTTTCCCCCCAGAAAAAAATAAGGGACATCACTGAAGATTTGTTTGTGTCTTCTGGGTCTTGAGTCCATTGTATAGTCTGACGTTTCATGGAATGGAGCACATTAAAGTTCCTCAAAGAAGAATATATGTGTAGTCTCTCTTTCCTCCACAATTATGGGAAGAAACGTAGATATATATCAAAATAGTCCATTATTACTTAAAGAGAATGGAAAGGCCGCCATTTGTTTATTTTTGTCCGAATATTTTTCTGTTCTGCTAGAACATCTAGGAGAGCACCATAAGCCTAAGTTAAACAGATTCCCATGCATCATGACCTCATCCCTTTTTATAAATGGATGCGTAACTTTTATTAAGATTTGCATTTATATCATATCTTTTTTTCTCCACACATTTAAGAGTGAAATATATGGATGTTGTTAAATCCATCTTCCCTCAATTTTATCCCATTAATACCACTATGAAGCAAGTTAGATCGAGAGAGAGCCATTTGATCTAGACCACGGGTGTCAAACTCGCAGCATCACATCACATGACGTATCACAACTTTTTCCCCTTCGCTTAACCAGGGTGGGCGTGTGCAAGTTTGACACCCCTGATCTAGACCAAAAGTGTGGTTTAAATACCAATATGCCAATTAATAAATCCAGCACAATAAAATCCAGATGTAGCTAAGCAACCTCTATAGATGTGGACCAGGTAACTGGAGTACAGTCAGAATGGATCCAATTGATTGGTTTGAAAAAAAAAATGAAAATTCTCACCATGAGTCTCTGAGGGTTACGTTTTAGCTCCCTCCCTCCAGCATCTTGGTTGCATAGGATGAATCCCTGCTCTCCATCAAAGTTCAAATGGCCCTCGCTATATCATAACATCCTTCCAAACCTAACTTATTTGACATCTCATCCATCATCACTCTCTCTCCCTTGGAAACCAATAGCCTGATTTGGCATTGAGAGAGTAAAGAGGAAGTTTAGGAGCAACAGAGCCAACTGCTCATGCTTTCTCCATTCAACAGTTCAGTTGGACATTGACAAATTGGCAACGAATGTTGTGAGATATTGCCTGTTAAGAACCGTGGCTACCTTCAGAACCAATTCTGTCCAGACCATCAATGCTATAGGTCAGGGGTCCCCAAACTTAGCAACTTTAAGACTTGTGGACTTCAACTCCCAGAATTCTCCAGCCAGCTGCTATAGGTTATCAAATAGGCTTAGGTTTTCGGTAAGTCCAAAATAATATACTACCAGTAATACCGTGTTTCTCACATAATAAGGCCGGGCCTTATTTTTTTTTTGACCCCCGAAAAAACGGCTAGGCCGTCTTTTCGAGGTGACTAATCCCCGTGCATCCTCGGGTGGGTGGGCGGCGACGGCGACATCTTGGATGTTCGGGAGACCTTCGGGTTCGGGCCACTGTTGCTTTCCCTTCTCCCTTGCTGCCCCTTCTCCCTTGCTGCCGCGGCGTTAGAGCAACACCGCGGCGTTTGGTGCACCCACGTGTGGCCAGTCAGGGCTCCTCCCTGCAACCGGAGCCCTGAGGAGACACTTAGCTTCAGGCGCTCCCATCTTCCCTTTGCTTTCGAAGGTAAAGCGAATTATTTTACAAAGCCTCCCCTGCCTGAGAGGGGCCCAACCCCACGTGGGAGGCTAATCTCCCGGGGCCTCTTCGGTTCCTCCCGACCTCCCTACACTGTGCGCCTCTGGCGCCGGTCCCTTCAGCCCAGCGAGCTCTTCCACCTCAAAGAAAGGACAGGCGGGCGGCTGCAGGACAGCCGCAGCGGGTCCGAGCCGCTCACAGCGAAACAGCCACCACCCTTAGCCCGACGCGGGGAGAACGACCGAGGTTAGCGCCCGCCAGCCCGTCCTTCCCGCCTTTGGAGGCACCTGCACCGAGCGCCTCCGCGGCCAGCCTAGCCACGCCGCTTCCGACCGACTCCGGCCGAGATTTGGGAACGAGGGCAGGAGGAGGCATGCACGCACCTGCGGCTCGCTTTCACGGGTCTACCCAGCCCGCACGGCTCTGGCGCGGCCTGGTGGGATGAGCGGAGGGTCTGGTGGGGAGGTGCTCGCTGCCCACCAGGGCCGCGCCAGAGCCGTGCGGGCTGGGTAGACCCGTGAAAGCGAGCCGTGGGTGCGTGCGTGCCTCCTCCTGCCCCTCGTTCCCAAATCTCGCCCGGAGGAGTTGGTCGGAAGCGGCGTGGCTAGGCTGGCCGTGGAGCGCTCAGTGCAGGTGCCTCCAAAGGCGGGAAGGGCGGGCTGGCGGGCGCTAACCTCGGTCGTTCTCCCGCGTTGGGCTAAGGGTGGTGGCTGTTTCCGCTGCGAGCGGCTCGGACCCGCTGCTGCTGCTCCGCAGCCGCCCGCCTGTCCTTTCTTTGAGGTGGAAGAGCTCGCTGGGCTGAAGGCGCGTCAGAGGCGCACAGTGTAGGGAGGTCGGGGAGGAACCGAAGAGGCCCCGGGAGATTAGCCTCCCCACGTGGGGTTGGGCTGCCCTCTCAGGCAGGGGAGGCTTTGTAAAATAATTCGCTTTACCTTCAAAAGCAAAGGGAAGATGGGAGCGCCTGAAGCCAAGTGTCTCCTCAGGGCTCCGGTTGCAGGGAGGAGCCCTGACTGGCCGCACGTGGCTGCGCCAAATGCCTAACGCCGTGGCAGCAAGGGAGAAGGGAAAGCAATGGTGGAAGGTCTCCCGATATGAAGTGCCCCACCAACGCAGGCAGCACCATATCCGGGCATGCAACAAAAGTACTTCCTAAGGGCAAGCCCCCCGCTGCCATTCCCCCCCCCCCCATTTTGCATTTTTAATATGGGCCTTAATTTGGGGGGAGGGGCTTAATTTGATTTTATGCCAATAAAACATGGTGGGGCTTCCTATTGGTGGAGGCCGTATTGTTGGAGAAACATGGTAATTATTATAAATAATAGCCAACAGTCATAGCATTCAAGACAATCAAACTTCCTTGGTACTCAATAGTTACACGGGGTTAACTATGGGGGAATGTAATGTTCTCAGTGGCAGAGATAGAAGAGTTCAAATAAGTGTAGGGGAAGCAGTGGATTGAATTGTATAGCTATGGAAAGAGCATCAAAATAAAACTAAAATATGCAAATTCAAA
Organism: Notechis scutatus; assembly: GCF_049901735.1. Lineage (NCBI taxonomy): Eukaryota > Metazoa > Chordata > Lepidosauria > Squamata > Elapidae > Notechis > Notechis scutatus. The sequence continues at coordinate 173,596,073 of NC_142009.1, read as the reverse complement.
TCTGCCATAGCAAAGGACAAGACTTTAGCTTTGTTACTACAGTAAAATTGCAATTAAGAAATAAAATGTGCATATTCTCAGATATGTTAGGTGGAACACTTGAACAAGTTGTGGGGTTCAGCTTAATTTTTGAAAATAAAGTGGTTCAGACTTCTGATTGAGGAGGGAGAGACAAAGAGTGTGAGAAAAAAAATTTTGTTGGTTTGATATGATAAAAAATGGCTAAGCCAAAAATGGGAAGAGAGACAGCATTTGCCCCACTGATCAGGAATTGATTTTCTTCTCTTCTGACTTCACTGAGTGGTAGAAGAGCATTTTTATAATTTGGGTAAGTAAGAGATTTAGGAAATTATTTATTTATTGAATTTATATGCTGCCAATCTCACTATTAAGGCAATGCATAAATTGCTGTAAAAATCCAAAACCAAATGCTCATTACAGGATTTGGGAAATTATCAATATTGTATCAGATAGGAAAAACATATGCATTTTATTTTGTCTTCCTAAACTGTGGAGGGAGACAAAAAAGCAAAAAGATTGTTTAGCATTAAATTTAGATTGTTTTACTGGCACAAGTATTCTAACAGCCCAACATTGACACCAATATAATGAAATGGGTTATGATATCAGAGCACTGTATCTATCCATTATATTTGCATCTCATTGTATTGAACAACAATAAGAGGCAGACTTTCCAACATTAGACTGAGTTTATCAAACTGGTAATTTCAGTTTGTACCAAATTCTCAAGCTTTAACTGATTTGTTTACATTTATTATCAGAGAAATTGTCTCTGAGTTTATTTTTTTAAAGTTAAACTTTAAAAAATAACCTTTAACTTTTGTCTTAAAAAAGAAGATTCATACCAGCATTAATCTTACTTGAGGACTACTTGCCTTCAAGCCATGTCTGCTGATTGAAGAGTATTAATCAGAAAATGGATTGTGGTGGGGGATGGGGAAAATATCGGAAGAAATCCACATTTCTGGTGGGAGTCCGTTGCTCAAGTTTTAATCATGGAAAAGATTCCTCAGTGCTTTTGCCAAACTGAGATAGAGTTTCCTTTTCAACTCTAGGCTTCTTTTACCCAACATATGTGAAAACTACCCGATGCTTACCTTTGTTGCTGAGACATAGGCATCATGCAGTAAAAACATTTAGGTCAAAGTTGTTCCATCCTATTGTCATTCATTTGTATGGCTAACTAGGATTACGATAGAGTAACTGCAACAGAGAAAGTCAGGCTGCTGCTAAGAATATTTTCCACTGAAAAATGTAACTTGTTTCTGTTTGGGCTATACTGTGATTGATTAATATTTGATCAGCATGATAAATTTCCAGTGTTTGAATATATTATTTTGGAAGGATCAAGGATGAAGAGGGCAGAGACAGGACAAATTGGAAACATGGGAAGGGTAAAGAAAATGCATAGTTGTGGGGGGAGCTTCTAGTATGGAATTAAATACAAAAACATTGATCAATAAAAGAAAAACATAAAATGGTTGCAGTCTGTAACTTGCTTGGCTTTTGCAAAGCCATTTGAACTAATTGTTCCCAAGGGCCTTTGGTGCAACTGATGAATCTGCTTTTGTAATTATTTGATAGTTTTGTTCCTATTACTCTGTAAAGCATTTTGAGTCATTTGAAGTATGACAAATATTTGTAGAAAATTATAAAAGTTGGATGCGGGGATATTCATGATACTGTTCATGGCTGATAAGGTTAATGGCTTTTCCTCCAAGTAAGAATGAAAATTACTAAAATATCTGCTTATTTGGCAGAAGGAATTGCCATTTAATGCAATATCCTTCCCTTTGAAGTGTCATTATTTTGCTAAAATTCATTTAACACACTGAAAAAATGCTGGAACAGTTTTATTGAAAAAGTGATTCTTAGATCTTTGGCCTCCTAGCCTTGACCAAAATACAGACAGTCCTTGCTTACTGAAAACACTGAAAAGGAGACATATGCGCCAGTCCTTAATGTTGCAGCTGTTGTAGTGACCCTACAATCACATGATTACAATTTGGGTGCTTGGCAATTGGTGCATATGAAGGCGAATATACGTGTGCCCAGATAATGTTGCAGGAACCAAGGTGGGTAGGTCACCGGGACAAGAGGTTTTGTCTTTTGAGCTTTCGGACTCCGGTCCCAGTGACCGACCCAGATTGGTTCCTGGAATTGATGCATAATGTATAAAGGTTGTAGCATCCCACAGTCATGTAAGTATCATTTGCAATCTTCATAGTTTGCTTCTGAGATGTCAACACTAAAACCAATAGGAAGTTATGATCACATATCAGACTTAACGGCCTGTAATGATTTGCTTAATAACTGCAGCAGGAACTGAAGGAATGACACCATAAATTAGGCACATCATGTGACTTTTCATTTTATGACTGATGCTTAATGACAGTTGCTTGTTCTCATGGGATTACCCATATTGGGGCATTGGCAAAATGGAGCCAATTAGGGCAAACAGGAACGGGGGGGGGGACAAATCGGGTAACATGCTGAGGCATATTCAAAACAACACTCAGATCCATCAGGCAAATGGATCAAGATTATTTTAAGCAGCTTAACATCAGATGGCCACTACATAACACAGGTAGTCCTTGACTTAACTGTTTAGAGACTAAAGTTACAATAGAACTGAAGAAATGACTTATGACTGGTTTTGCAGCATCCCCATGGTCACATAAATATTCAGGCAACTGGCATGTATTTATAACAGTTACACTGTCCCAAGGTCATGTGATCACCATTTGTAACCTTTCCAGTTGGCTTTTTACAAGCAAAGTCAAAGGGGGAAGCCAGATTTGCTTAACCACCAAATAGTTCGCTTAACGATAGTGATTTGCTTAACAACTGCAAAAAGTTTGTAAATGGGACAAAACTCACTTAACCTTGCTTAGCAATGGAAATTTTGGGCTCAGTTGTGACAGTAAGTCAAGGACTACCTGTATAGTATCCATTCTGATTTAAGGCAAATAATGTTTAAAGTCCTAAATATCTAAATTGACCTGATTGATAGGTTTCTTAAAGCCATTTTGTAACTCTATTGATTAACATGATCTTATCAAAACATTTTCTATAGATTCTAATATATGCAATTCTATCTTTTGTTATTTTGGATTATTTTTTCTCATTGGTTGCTAGAGTTACTGTTGCCAAATGCTGAAACTAGAGATAAATTGATAAAATTTACCAAACCTAATGAAAATGCTGGTTTTCTTAAGATTAACACCTACCCCTTAGAATTTGAAAATAACCAAAAACACTTTCACTTTTTAAAAAAGCTTTTAGAAAGGACCCAGGATATAGGTCAGTCAGCTTTAATAATTGTTCTGGATAAAATAGTAAAAGTATTATGAAACATACAATTGGATAATAAAGAAACAAGTGTTTTGAAAAGAAACTAACATGGCGTTGGTAAGGGTAAGTCTTCATACTTGCTGTTCTGCAAAGACTTAAGTAATTTGTTGTGAAAGTCAATCTCCAATTAAAAGTCACATTGAATAGAGAAGCAAGGAAGTAGATAACCATGGCTACAAGGTAAGCTGATACAAAGTTAAAACTCTAGTGAATCAGAGAGTTGGACAGGATTACAAGATAAACTATCAAATAAGTCCAGGGATCCAAAAATTTAAGAAAAACTAGATATTTGACAAAATATTAGAACTGTTAGTAGCATCAAAACTGACGTATTTGATTCCTTTCAGATTCCTTGCTCTAATGTCTCTTTCTAAAGAAAAATGGGGATCATCTTTGCTGTTCTTTTCAAATTCCTTCCAAGTTTTAGGATTTGGCATCATCATTACCAGACTGGCTGACAGTATTACAGGATTGTATTAATTAGAAATATGTACTATCATCTGAGATCAAGTCTGCTTTCCCAAAACACATTGGTCATCTGCCATCTTCTGAGAAAACAATGGCATTAGCCATCTAATTAATACTTGCCTTTCTCAAGAATAAATATTTGCCATTGTTGGAGCAGTCTTCTCCTTAGCCTAAACAAAAACATAAAATAATAAGCAAGAACTAACTGCACACCGGTAACTGAAATTGTTTAGTGCAAATGACAAAATAATGTTTTCTATGATAGAAAAAAAGATATATTCTGTAATTCTGTATTCAATGCTTTGTCTAGATGCTGGCTATTTCAGATAGTTGCATGTTGATTATTAATAAAGCATAGTGTATATTAATTATCTTGGCTTTTGTTAAAGCCTTGAGGAAAAATACAGTATATTAGCCATACTAAAGAATCATTTTCTCTTTAGAAAGATATAAAGTATTAAAATTTACCATAGTACTTCCAAAGTAGGATTCCCTTACCAATTCTTATAACCTGCTTCTGTGAGGATTTCCAATTTGTGTAAACATTTTACAGTCAGCATTAGTAGCATAGTGGTGAGAGAACTGAGTGAACATAAACCCAAATCAGTATTTTGAGCAACGGTGAAGTAATAACAAGGCTTTCAAATTTAAAACTGCTAAAGTGGAGCAAAATAAAACAGGTGAAGGCTAGTTTTGGATTTCCCTTTTTTAATCAGTATTCCTTCGGGTAGTCTTTAACTTACGACCACAACTGAACCCAAAATGTATGATGTTAAGTGAAATTTGATTTTTGCCCCATTTTACAACCTTTCTTGCCACAATTGTGAAGTGAATCACTGCAGTTGTTAAGTTAGTAAAAGGGTTGTTACATGAATCTGGCTTCCCCATTGACTTTGCATGTCACACAGTGATCACTTGATTCTTGGACACTGCAACTGTCATAAATATGAACTGTGGGAATAAACTTTGGCCTAGGCTTGAGTAATGATTAATATAATGCTTTATACATACATGCCTGTTTAAAGGTCACTAAGGTAATGCAAAGAAAAGAGAACAATAAGGACAAATACAAACAAGGAGGCAGCTTAAACAACTGCAAACAAGCCTGTACTATATCTAATTATTAATCTCCAATGTAATTATGCTGACTATGTACAAAAATCTCAATAAAAGGAAGCACTAGAAATTATTCTGGGCTCCCATCCCGAGTACACACGCTTGTGTCTCATTCTTTCCATGGGAGACCACCACAAGTGGTGACCCCGACGTGATCCACTGCAGGTGGTACGTGTCCGGACCTCCGTGTTTCCTCGCCTGGAATAGGTAAAGTACGTACTTAACTATTGCTGAACAATAGGATTTTTTTCAGGGAACATGGGGGGAAAACTCTCTCAGCCACAGGAACGGCATGTTAGTGAGCTGCTGAAGTTAGTCAGGACAAACTTCTTTATCTTTAAACCCTCTGGGGGGGAGCAAATAGTTCTTTCAAAAGGTAATGTGAAAGAGCTGCTGCAAGAGATCTGGCGACAATGTCCCTGGTACTCAGAGAAGGGATCTTTAAAATTAGACACGTGGAGGAAAATTGGAACTATCCTTCATGAAGAGCCACGGGCAACAGCTGAAATTTTGATATATTGGAAGGTTGTTATGACTGCTTTAGAGACCCAGCAACAACCTCTTTTAAAACCTTTAGCAGAACCTCCTCCTTATGAAGGAGTTGTGTTGCACCCTCCGACTTCAAAACTGGAGTGTGTTTTCTTTTTTTAAAAAAAACAAGTTTTATTAATTTTCAAAACACACAAATCATCATTATCCATTACATATTTAAACCTTTTTCCATTATAAATTTAACAAGTCAGATGAACTATAATTCTGTTTTAAACCATTTCCATATAAACATCCGAAAACCTCTTATCCATTTTCTCTTTATTTCTCTTTACTCTTATTCCATTTTATTATTATTATTTCATCTATTTCTTTCTGACTTAGTTACCATTATTCTCATTCTATATTTCTGCAAGGTTTCATTAATTCTCCCCCCCAAAAAAAACATACATAGACAACACACAAAACATAAAAAAAAATCTTTTTGGAAAGTAACTTTGACCCAGGTATCTCTTTCTTCATGGACTTCAACTGTATTCATGCTCATATTACATATCATTACTTATTTTATTTACCATTCTAAGTCTTCTATATTAACTTCTCCCCATATTTCACTCTTTTTAATTCTATCTTAATTAATCATCTTAATTTGAGTCATTATATTTGTATCTTTTGTCCATTCTTTATTGTACCTTTGTCTCATTCCTTATAAAAAAAAGGAAATTTCTCCTGAAATCACTAATCAGAGTATGATGCCTTTCTATCTCCCCACTAAATTAATCAAGTTAATCTTTAAAATAACACCCAATACCCAATCTGATTTTGCTTGGTACATTCTAACTGAATAATACATCCAGAATAATTAAATACATAGTTAAACAATAAATCTAAATATTAAAGACAAATACTATAATAAAAATTTTATAATAACATCAATACCATAATCTTATTAAACTCTTTAATTAAAGCTCAATATTCTAAATCTCCCCTCATATTATTAAATTTTAAAACCAATCATTATTAACATTTCAACATTTTAATCTCTTATCAACTCTTAAGCCATTTAAGTTTTCTATTTCTAATACAATACTACAATATCATCTTATGTACCTTGCAAAATCTCTTTGCAGAAATTATACTTATCCTTTATCCCTAAAAAAGATTCCTTTTTTCCCATTTAATTTCAAAACTTTGTAGCTTTTCTCCACCTTTTCCCTTTCTTTCTTCTCCCAACAAACCTTTCTACCCCCCTTCTTCTAGCCTCTGCCTTACTGGCTTCCCTTCTCTGTCGTATTCCTCTTCCCTTTTGTTTACCATCATTATATTGATTTTGCACCTTATTTTTCCCTTTCTTAAATGTTTTTTTAAATCTTAAGTCCTTTATTTCTCTTCCTTTCCCTCTTCCTTCCCTCTTGGTCGAGTTCTGAGATTTATTAAAGATGGCTTCCTCTCCTTCTTCTTCTTCTGCTGTCTTCATCTGTTGCAATGTTTGTTGATAGTTAATGAGCGCCATTTCCAAAAAAAGGCAGGCTTCTTTCAAACCAGCTTTACCATTTTTTTTTTGCTTGCTCATAGTCCCTTCTCAGTTCCTCAATAGAAGGAGCCATTATAAATCTTTTCTTTTCTTTTCTCTTACAACAACCAAAATATTCCAAAGGAAAAATAAAACAATCCCAAAGTTATCAATCAGTCCAAACCAAGACAGAGTTCCCACTCTCTCCTCCTAGGGTAGTATCAATCAGAAAAAAAGAAAGTCCAAATCTATTTCTTAAAATCTTATTGCAATATATTTTAGTCTTTCAATCCTTAAGGCATCTCCTCCAACAAAGTCTTAGCATACAAATATTTTTTTTTTAGTCCTCTCTTTTCCCACTCATCACTTAGAGCCAGTTTTCACCTAAAAAAAAAAAATAGGTTTCTTAATATTCACTTTTTATTCCGTAGAAAAAGAGGGTAAGCTATCCTTTCAGCACCATCAAACTGCCGCTTTTTTCCTCTTCTTGAAGGTATCATTCAGAAAGTCATACTTTTCAGGAATTTTGTTAAATATGTCTTAGAGTCCTAGGAACCAAGAAAAACTTTCTCCTTTCAAGCACTTTCTCCACTTCCTCCTGCGCATTGTTACCCAGCTGCCAGCTTCTTTGTGGCGGCCATTATGGACCGCCGCTGCACCGTCCTGGGAAAAGGGGGTTCTGCCGGCCGGGGAGGGGGTCTGCAACACCCCCAAACCTCTCTCCGGATCCCCCCTACCTTCAGCTGCCCCTGCAGGGCAGCCTAGCTCCGTACCCGTCCGGATCGGAGCCCCAAAAACGGCTAGCGCGGCAGGGATCGCGCAGCTTCGCAAATCCCTGCCGCTCACGAAGCCGACAAACCGGAAGTCTGGAGTGTGTTTTCTCACCCCCAACAACGCCTGTAGAGGAGAAAATCCAATCACAAACGGGGAAAGTTCAAGCAATGATGCATCAGGCTTTCAATGAAGGGAAATTAGAGCCTGATGAGATTCCCCAGATGAATTTATTTCCAGTTAATAGGCAAATGAATGCTCAAGGTAATCTGCAGGCTGAATGGGTTCCGATTCCTTTGGCAGTTCTTAGGGAAATTAAAAAAGCAGTTAAAGATTATGGTATTCAAAGTCCTTTTACAAAGGGGCTCCTGACAAGTTTGGCTACCTCACGCATGATTCCTAATGACTGGAAAGATTTAATGAGAATGATATTGAGTTCTACTCAGTATGTGGTTTTTGATTCAGAATATCAAAGAGAAGCTATCACTAGGGGACGGAATTCAGGGGGGCTGTATACGCCAGACCAAATCTATGGGGCAGGCTTGTTTGAATCCACTGCTGATCAAGCTACTAATTTGCCTGATCACGCACTTCCCGTAGTTATGGCAGCTGTCCTTGGGGTGTTGTCCCGCATCCAGGATGTGGGAACCCCGGCACAGTCTTTTTCTCAAATTAAGCAAACAGGATCTGAGTCTTACAACGATTTTGTGGAAAGGCTACAATTGGCTATTACCAGGCAAATTTCTAATGAGGAAGCAGCAAAGGAACTTTTGCTGAAATTGGCAGTTGAAAATGCAAACGCTGACTGCAAGCGTATCTTACAGCCTTTGGTGGCTAGAGGTGAGGTTACTCTGGCTGATCTGTTAAAGGCATGTGCAGTGGTGGGTTCTCAGGCTTACAACATGGAGACTTTGGCTATGGCATTGCAAAAAGGGATGAAGCCTACGGAAAATTGTTTTAATTGTGGGAAGCCTGGCCATTTTAAAGCTCAGTGCCGTGCCCCTGGGGGGGGAATGGCATTTAACAAAAATAAAAATAGGAACATTCGCCCGAAGTCAGTCTGTCCAAAATGCAAAAAAGGGTTTCATTGGGCAAATCAATGTCGCTCTGATCAAAACCAAAATCCGGGAAACTAAATTTGGGGCGTGCAGCTAGCCCCACTCCCAAGGCTGTCACAAAAGCATCGCCTGCAATTGCTAGGAGTGCAGGTTTGGGTTTAAAAATGTTGAACTCAATTAATGTGACTTTTCCTAATCAAGTGTACATTGAGGACACTCATTTGCATGGGCCACTGCCAGAAAAAACAGTGGGATTGGTTCTTCCCAGGTCTTCTGCATCAGAAAAAGGTTTTTTTTTGTTATTCCAGGAGTTATTGATCAAGATTATAGAGGGGTCATTAAGATACAATTGTACACTGACACTCCTACATCATTAATGGCCGGTGAATCTATTGCCCAGTTATTGCTTCCATACATTCCTATGAATCCTTTAATTGGGATCCCACAAACTGGCGGTTTTGGGTCCACTGAAATGGCCAGTTCTCCAGTTGCTGCAGAATTGCTAGCGCTGACAAAAAATTTGACTACAGACCAACCAAAAATGACAATTGAAATTCAGGGAAAATCATTTTCTGGCCTTATAGATTCCGGAGCAGATGTCTCTGTGATACGCCAAAAGGAGTGGCCAAATGAATGGGCACTTGAGGACTCTCCGGCTGTTCGTGGGGTAGGTGGTATGCAGTTTGCAAGAAGTAGTGTACATTGGTTGAAGGCATTGCATAGAGAAACTGGCGAGACTGCAAGGATTCAACCTCTTGTGTTGCCCCTGCACATAAACTTGTGGGGTAGAGATTTGCTGTCACAATTTCGCACAAAAATTGTTATTGGATAATGGAAAAATTACAATTGTTAACCTCTCAACCAGTTTGGATTGACCAATGGCCACTTCCAAAGGAAAAGCTTATAGCTTTACATCAATTGGTAGCTGAGCAACTACAATTAGGACACATTGAGCCAACTTCTAGTCCGTATAACACTCCTTCACATAAAAACAAAAACGGGGGAAGTGGATGGATATGGTTTGCCTTACATACAAAACATTCTTAATATTACTTTATATACTTTAAATTTTTTAAACATGACAGGATCTCCTGCTGTTACGGCAACCAGTAGGCATTTTGCTTCCTCCCCTTCTGCAGGTACGTCAAGACCGAAAGTTCGGTATAGGAGACTACCAGATCCAACGTAGACAGGACCTGTCCCGCTGATAACTTGGGGCCGAGGATACGCTGCCGTTGAAGATGAGGGGACAGTTGTTTGGGTTCCTGCTCACTGTGTGCGTCCTTATCATCAGCCAAAGGGGCAAGGGGATGGATTTGGGGGAATGGAAAAAAAACACGTTGATCCAGGACATGGAGAAGCTAGCAAACCTTCATAATAAAACTGATTGTTGGGTATGTATGCACATGCCAACTCACAAAACATCAGGACTTCCAATGGTTGCAGTACCTCTGGCCGAAGGTGACTGGTATAAGGGAGAATGCTATGGTTTTTCAGGGACGTGGTCTAACAGTTGGACTACAAGTAACATAAATACCTTATACCTTGGAAGCCGAATCCAAGAGGTGGCAGGTATCTGCTGGACCCACAATGAGACAGTAGAGAATATGACTTACTTGGGAACATATCCATTTTGCAACAAAACAATTGTTATTAGCAATGGAAGTCGGGTTTATCCGGATGACATGAAAACAAAAAATCTCACTTACTTTGTGCATAACATCACTAAATTTTCTATCACATCTTTGATCAATGAAAATGGGTGCCCATATATTCCTGCCACATGTTGTCCCACCACGGAGGACAGCAACCGGTTGCCCAAATGTGCGAATGGGAAATACGCACCATCTTCCACTTATTTGGCTATGTTAATGGAATCCTTTGCACAATTAATCTATGCTGAACCAAATAAGGTTGGTCATCTCCTGGGAGCAAATTTATGGTTGCTGTGTGAACGGATGGCCTATGATCGCATGCCAGCACGATGGAAAGGAGTCTGCACCTTTGGGAAAGTAATCCCATCTCATTTCATTCAAAAATCATTGGGGACTGCTCATATCCGCAATGCGCGTTCTGCAACGGAAGTAAACTCTGTTTTGACTCATGACTACTGGACACAGATATCAAGGGGAGCTATTCCTCCTTTAGGAGTCATAATGAACTATAGAGATTTGCATCGTTTAAATAATTGGACAGTTACTATGTTTAAAGATACCATTAAAACGCTAAAGCTGCTTGAAGAAGAGCAAGGAAAAATCCTTGACTTTGTCCTGCAAACCAGATATGCGGTGGACACTATTTTGGCTGCGCAAGGGGGAGTTTGCGCTGTGATTCATATGCATTGTTGCATGTATATCTCTGATTATTCTCCAAACATTACAGCTACTATACAGCATATGGAACAAACCCTGAAGGAGAATCCATTACAATCGGAGGGTGAGGGACTGGACGTGTGGTCTGCACTTTGGTCCTGGTTGCCAGATGGTTCATGGATTCATCACCTAATTGTTGGAGCGATATTGCTTATTATATTTTCTCTCTTTGTATGCTGTTGTATTCAATGTCTCCCTGGACTTTTAGGAATGTGTCAGGTGAAGCCTACGGAAGAATTGCTGTTGCAGATGGCGAAAAGCTACCGAGGCATCCGCGATCATCAAAAAACTAAAACAGGGGAGATGTGGGAATAAACTTTGGCCTAGGCTTGAGTAATGATTAATATAATGCTTTATACATACATGCCTGTTTAAAGGTCACTAAGGTAATGCAAAGAAAAGAGAACAATAAAGACAAATACAAACAAGGAGGCAGCTTAAACAACTGCAAACAAGCCTGTACTATATCTAATTATTAATCTCCAATGTAATTATGCTGACTATGTACAAAAATCTCAATAAAAGGAAGCACTAGAAATTATTCTGGGCTCCCATCCCGAGTACACACGCTTGTGTCTCATTCTTTCCATGGGAGACCACCACAATGAACCAGTTGCCAAGCATCTGATTTTTGATCATGTGACCAAGGAGATGCTAGACAATTGTGAAAAATGGACATGTCACTTTTTTTCAGTGCAGTTGTAACTTTGAATGGTCACTAAATGCATTATTGTTTAGTGGAGGACCTGTACTTTTTTCCTGAAACATGTTGTATATTATAATCAAATATTTTTTCAGGCAGTTGTTTCAGTTTACCATGTATTAAAAGCTATGCCATCAGAAATAATTATTTATTTATTTTTTATTTATTTATTTGATTTGCCAATTGTTTACAAGATAATAAGTATAAGTGTATACATAGTTGTGAATACATGAAATGGGTACATATAAGAAAAATAAAAGAAGAATAAGAGAAACAATAGGACAGGGACGGTAGGCACGTTGGTGCGCTTATGCACGCCCCCTACAGACCTCTTAGGAAAGGGGTGAGGTCAATAGTAGACAGTCTAAGGTTAAAGTTTTTGGGGTTTGGGGAAGAAACTACAGAGTCGGGTAGAGTATTCCAGACATTGACCACTCCATTGCTGAAGTCGTATTTCCTGCAATCAAGTTTGGTGCGGTTAACTTTGAGTTTGTATCTATTGTGTGCTCTTGTGTTGTTATGGTTGAAGCTGAAGTATTCATTGACAGGTAGGACATTGCAATGTATGATTTTATATACCATGCTTAAATCAGACCGAAGACGGCGTAATTCAAGGTTTTCTAGTTCTAGAATTTCAAGTCTGGTGGCATAAGGTATTCTACAATGAGTAGAGGAGTGGAGAACTCTTCTTGTGAAATATTTCTGGACTTTCTCAATTGTGCTAATATCAGATATGTAATGTGGGTTCCAGACTGATGAACTGTATTCGAGTATTGGTCTAGCAAATGTTTTGTATGCTCTGGTTAGTAGTGTGATATTACCAGAGAAAAAGCTACGTAGGATTAGGTTAACAACTCTTAATGCCTTTTTGGCTATGTAGTTGCAGTGGGCTCTAGCACTTAGATCATTAGAGGTGAGTATTCCAAGGTCCTTTACAGAGCTTGGGTCATCAACAAGATCTTGACTATTCAGCTTGTATTTTATTTTCTGATTTTTTTTGCCAATATGTAAGACAGAGCATTTATTTGTTGAGATTTGAAGTTGCCATTTGTTTGACCATTCTGATACATAGTCAAGATCTTTTTGTAGGGTAGCAGTATTGTCTGTGGTATTGAACAGCTTTACATCATCAGCGAAAAGAACGCAATTGCTCTTAATATGATCACAGAGGTCATTTATGTAGAGTATGAAGAGAGTTGGTCCTAGAACACTGCCTTGGGGGACACCACTATTGACAGGTACCAGACTGATGAACTTTGATAGGACGCTCCCAATTTTGACCATTTGTTGTCTGTTTGCCAGGAATGCTTCTATCCAGTTATTCAGTTGTCCAGAGATACCATAGGATTTTATTTTTTAGGAGTAGTTTGTCGTGTACCACTGAATCAAAGGCTTTACAGAAGTCTATGTAGATTGCGTCTATTGCTTTGCCCTGGTCGAGTTGTGTCGTCCATATGTTTTTGCAGTGTAAGAGTTGCAGATTACAGGATAGTTTTTTTCTGAAACCAAATTGTTTATTGGAGAGTAGGTTGTTTGTCTCTAAGTGGAGGATGATGGATTGGTTAATAATTGATTCCATGACTTTACAGGTGACGCAGCATAAGGAGATTGGTCTGTAATTTTCAACTAGGCTTGGGTCTCCCTTTTTGAAGATGGGGATGACTGTGGCTTGTGACCATAGGTTAGGCAAGGAGCTGGTCCTGAAAGATTTTTCAAAGATTATGCTTAGAGGTTTGGCTATGGCAGTGGATAGCTTTTTTAAGAAGTAGGCACATATTCCATCCGGTCCAATAGATAGAGATGGTTTTAGATTACGTAGTGCTTTTTCAACATTGTCTTCTGTAAAATCGATATGTATTACAACAAAAAATTAACAATTGAAGTATATAATCTTTCTTGAAAAATAGTTTGATAAAGTTAAAATCTGATCACCATTCTGCCTAATAAAAGTCTAAAAATTAAAATGTTTAAACAAGGAAGGTGGGGAACTGTTATTTTATGGAATGGACAGAATTTTGTTTCATAATTGAGAAAATGAGTACTCATTATGACACATAGAACATTCCGAAGACTTGAAATAAGATTACTTAATCTAGAAAGTACTGTGTAGTGTAATGTAATGCAAATATTTTATAACAAACTAAAATGAATAAAATAAATAACAGAATTAAATGTCACCTATCTCTACCAATATGACTAGAGAACCTTTGATTTGCGACTTTTATTTTTGTTTCTTTTAAATATCTTTTTTAGAAGTTTGTAATAAAATACATTGATAATACTGTAGATTGTTAACTTCTGTGTATGCACGATAGGAAAAGCAGGACAAGAGGTATCTTCTTGTGAAGATAATATATAAATGAAGATAGTATATAAAATCATACATTGCAATGTCCTACCTGTCAATGAATACTTCAGCTTCAACCATAACAACACAAGAGCACACAATAGATACAAACTCAAAGTAAACCGCACCAAACTTGATTGCAGGAAATACGACTTCAGCAATAGTGGTCAATGTCTGGAATACTCTACCCGACTCTGTAGTCTCTTCCCCAAACCCCAAAAACTTTAACCTTAGACTGTCTACTGTTGACCTCACCCCTTTCCTAAGAGGTCTGTAGGGGGCGTGCATAAGCGCACCAACGTGCCTACCGTCCCTGTCCTATTGTTTCTCTTATTCTTTTATTTTTCTTATATGTACCCATTTCATGTATTCACAACTATGTATACACTTATACTTATTATCTTGTAAACAATTGGCAAATCAAATAAATAAATAAATAAATAAAATAAATAAAAATAAATAAGAAAAAGCTTTTATTTAGGACATCACACTGGAGGGGAGCTGCGATGATAAAGTCCACTTAAGTCTTATCGACCCCCTGCCAAACTGAATGCCATCATAAGTATAAAACAGCATATTCATATATTCCGGTTGTAGAACCAAAACAAACTCCTAGGAACAAACTTCAACGCGAATTGTAATTACAAATTACAACGTATCTTCTCCCGTTCCCCCCAAAATAGTAATATTTTGTTGGTCCTTTCATTCGTCAGTCGAACGCAGGCCGCGTTATTTCGAGCTGGGCGGCTCCCAAGCTTAACGTCACCTTCAACCAACTGCGTGTAGTAGTTTCGGGTTGCTTCCCGAAATGGCGAGCCTGTCGTATTGAGGAGTTGCAGAGCAGAGCGGAGAGGGCGCCCTGGCTGTGAGTAGAGCTGGCTGCGAAGTGGGGACTCCGCTTCAGGAGATTCGTTGCGCGCACGTTTCTGCCTGAAAAGGAAAGGGGCGCTTGACCTTCGGATGCCAGTTTCTCCGGAGTAAGCGCCGCCGCGTTCAATAAGGGTGTTGTCCCAAGCGAGCACCGCTTAGAAAGTTGCGTTTAGACTAGCCCTTTGCGCTTTGGCTGAGCGCAAAGGGATGAACGCGGGGAGTTTACTCCTGAGTAAAGTTCATTACGTTCGCTGCCTTTGAGAAGCGGCGGAAAAGAGACGGCCTTATTATCCATGCGCTTTAAACAAAAGCTTATGGCAGTGTAAGTCCATAGTGGCGGAGAGGGAAGCTTTGTCGCCAAGGAGAAGCTCCGCGATTCTCATCCTCATACGAACGCGCAGGGCGTTTGTGTTACGGAAATGCTAGGCGTATAGTCTGACTTAGTTGGAAGAGAGAAGAATGCAGGGCCCAACGTCTTCGTTTCGGTTTAAGCTGAAGGTTCGTTTCGCTGCCGGTTCTCCTTCCCGACGGCCGAGGGGAGCGTTTTTTCATTTTTTTATTATGGATCTGCGTAACAGTTTATTCAGAAATTACTTAATACATTTAATAAACTATATTCATTGATTGTAAGCGCCAATGTAAAATTATAAAAGGAAAACAAATCTTGTTTCGGCAGAGCTTTGCTGGTGACTTCACCGACAACCTCCAGGAAGTTTTCTTGGCCATAATACAGGAGATGTTTGTGGGATTTTTATTTATTTGAAAGCTCTGGGATTTCTGGTGCTCTCTGATCAGAATATGAAGTCAGATCCTCCTGAGTTTTTTCAAAAGAGGACAAAATAAGGACAGATGGATTCCTTTCATTTTAGTTTTCTTTTTTTGTCACAAAAGATTTTAAATATAACTGCATGAGACACTAATTCTAAATGTAGATTGGAGTAGGATTGTTTCCTCTGCTTTTGATGGTATCCTTCATTAAATTACTATGATTAAAAGAATAGCTTTCACTTTAACAACAAGGTGCTTTTGACAGTATTTGAGGGGAAATCCTAATTATTTGGAGCTCTAGTCTGGACTTTCCTTAACTAACCATCAGACTGATATCTGAAGCCTTCTATTTTAGCCATTGTTATGTTCCATCATGTCTTTGTGACTCTTAAGAAGGAAGTAGTCCTTTTTATTTACTGGCATTTGTGAATTTCCTCAAGAAAACCTCTTAAAATGTGTAATGTTCAGTGATCAATTAAAGGAGGATTTCTCAAATTCTGAAAATATATAATCCTTTTAAATGATAACGTGAAATTGTATTACAATACACACCCCTTCTGATTAGATTGAAGCATTGAAGCAATGAACATGAATTTGGGTAAACTGAGAGATAGTGGAGGAGAAGGGGGCATGGCATACTAGAGTCCATAACATACAAAAAGTCAGATGGGACTTATTGATTGAGCACCTCACCCTCTCATTATCCCGGCTTATTTGTGCAAGAAATAAATGTACACCTTTAATCTTTACGTCAAACAAAAAAGTGATAGAACCACATAGTGTTAGAAAATAAAACCTTATTGGAAATTGAAGAAAAATTGAAGAAAAATTGAAGAAAAAGTTTAAAATCACATTTTAATGGAAGGATGAACTGGCTTATTTTTGTATCATTCTGAAATCTGAATTTCGTTTTGAAGACAGCCAGTTTCTTTCACTAGTCAGATGGGAAGTAAAAGGTATTTCTTTGCCTTAAGTCAATTTCTCTTGAAATACTATAGCTTGCAAAATCTTTTTTTTTTTTTGCATGATTACTTTTTCTGCTTTTGATGATCTCTTCCCAATAATCTCAATCCTTCACTTCCTATTTGTAATTCTATCTGCACAGTGAAGATCAGAATTAAATTTTTGTGCTCTCCAACCTTGATTGCTCCCTTTGAAAAGAAAAGTAGCATACAAAAACAAAAAAGGCTTCTTAGTTTGCATTAAACTGGTAAGCCTGCTCATAGAAAGCAGCCTCCTGGCAGCTCTTCCCACCCTTTGTGTTCTGACCACCCACTTTGAGATAACCTAATTTACAATGCAGGAAATACATAACATTTTGTGTGAAAATGGAAAATCTGAAAATGGAAAGTCAATCTTTTCTTTCCAGAACCACCTTACTTCAATAGAGAAACAACCAAGGCTAGATTGTAAAAGTATATATTTTAAGATGAATATAAATGGACTGTATTAAAATGAATCAAGGGAAAATAATAATCTTGACTATTGTAAAAGCATAGGCCCCAAGTGTTTTCTGGATCCTGAACTAAAAAGTAGTTTTATTCCCTCTTTCTGTTGCAGTACACAGAACTGAGGCCTTTTTCCAGGGGAGGGTAGACAGAATCATACTTTCAATAGAATCTTAGGGAAATCTCCCAGTTTGTAAAAGTTCAGTCATTTTTTAGAAAGGAAACTGAAAATACTGAAAGGGATACAGTATAAATTTTGCTTAGTAACAGCATAACATTGACTAATTTGGGAGGGGGGGAGAGATATGGCATGTACATGGTTTGAAATTAGTCACCAATTATACTTTACTGTATATCTTACTGCTAATCCAATTTGCAATTGCTGAAATAGTAAGCTTATTTTTTATTTATTTAAGCCTCTATGAAAGGGTAAAAATATACACAGAACTGATTGCACAATATGGAGACCACAATTTTCAAGCCTCAGCCCCATGCACTCTTTATCTTCCTTCTGGTTGGCTGCTTTACACATGATTCCTGGTTTCATCCAGTTTAAGAATATGGAACAGGCCTAATCCAAAGAATTTGCTTACTTATCTGTGGCTGTAATGTAATTTGCTTGGTTTTGATTTACAACTGGATTGTGTTAACTCATAATGGTTTGTAAAAAATAAAGTGAGCATCAAAAGTTAAAATACAGAACATGGTTGGATGTAGGATATGGTAGTATGCACAGGCTATAAGATTTTTTTTAATGCAGTATGTCATGTGAATAGGTCCAGTGGTTATTTCTAAATTGTGATTTACTGTGTAAAGCACAACTGGCTGAATTTACAGAACACAGTCAAAATCATATTATGACTGGGTAGTGTGCAAATCTGGCAGATAGAAGGCAGCTTTTGTCATGTGTGCTTAAAACTCAGTGAAGATTTATTTGTGTATCCAGTTGCAGTCTAAATGGGCCTGGAAATGTTTCCACACAACATGCATATTTTCTGAATCTTTCTAGCGTATTTCATTCATTATTAGAAATATCTTGTTATTTAGAAGAATGCAGATTTTGTAGCTAATCCTTGGCTTGCAAAACTGAAAGGCTGTAACTGCCCTTATCTGGTAGGCTTGCAATTCCTGGAATGTTAAGGATGTGATTTGTCCTTCATTCCTTCAGTCCCTCCTCAATACAAACAGGAATTTCCTGTGTAGCTGTGGCGGGGGGGAGCTGACCCAGTTTTCTGTTCTCTCCCTTTTATGTATGTTCTTGATTTCACAGGGACTCATTTCAGTCTTGAAAACTAAACTAAACTTGAAAACTAAATCTGAATCATACACAGTGATTGTGAGTTATGAAAAAAACACCTTAGTCTCTGGGTCTTAAATTTAAATTTATAGGAATAATAGGCTTTTGGTAATTGGTGAATATTTGTAGTATTTTCAGTATCAGATTGCAGATGTTTCGATGTTTAAATCCTGGCGGTGTAAATTCTATGCACTTTTACTCTAAAGTTATTACTATAGATTTGTTTTCATATTTAGAAGCATGGAATTGCAGCTTTGGTATCTTTGTTAATGTTTTTCAAATGTTGATTATGAATCTTTTCCTATAAAAATGATGCTTCCTCTCTTCCAAGCTCTAATAGTGCTATGAATGTATGTACATATGTCAGTTTATTATTGATTATGACAATTAGACATCTTAATCATGGGATTTTTAGTCCTGCCTTAGGTATGAAAGCTAGCTGGGTGACTTGGGGCCAGTTACTCACTCTCAGCCAACTCACCTCACAGGGTGGTTGTTATGGAGAAAATCGAAAGAGGAAGTAGTATTAGATATGTTCACTGCCTTGAGTTAAAAATGATATAAAAATAAATGATTGATGGATGAGAGGCATTGTGGAATCTACAGAGGTAATTCTTAATGAACTCTATGTCTTTTATTCAGAGATCATTAAGAATTTGTCTAAAACAATTGTCAAGGTATGTCTTAGGGGTTAGGTGATTTAAATTGGTGATTGTAAATTGGTAAAATCCTAATCTGATGTATTTCTGCTCTAACTAATCCTTCTGTGGCCTGACCCAAAACATTGTTTGTCAGCCTCTATGAGAATGAAAAAAAAGTACAGGTAGTCCTTGACTTATAACCATTTGTTTAGTAACCGTTGGAAGTTACAGTGGCATTGTAAAAAGTGACTTATGACTGTTTTTGGCATTTATGACCATTGCAGCATCCCCATGGTCATGTGATCAGAATTCAGATGCTTGGCAACTGGCATGTATTGCCATGACAGTTCTCATGTCTGCCATCGTGTGATAACTTTTTGTGACTTTCTGACAAGCAAAGACAATGTGGAAGCCAGATTCACTTAAACGAGCGTGTTACTAACAACCTCAGGGATTCATATAACAACTGTAGCAAGAAAGGTCAGAATATTGGGCGAAACTCATTTAACAACTGGCTTGCTTAGCAACAGAAATTTTGGGCTCAGTGGTGGATCTAAGTCAAGGACTATCTGTATACTAACTTAACTTTTAGTTAGTTACAAGATTGGGCTGAAGCAAAATGAAGTACTGAATGTGGAGTAGTTTGAATAATTGAAACAGCTAAAAAATATTATTTTGAAAATACCGAAGTAGGAGACCAACTTCCCTCATCTCCTTCACCCCTAAGTAGATTGCAGAAACTGACCTTACATTTGATGAGAAAAGGAATAGAAGATTATATTATAAATAAGTGATCAGGAGGTGGAAATTACTAGGGCGCATTCTATTGAGACGCTCTTGGGGAGAATCTGTTTAGTGAACTCATACAAGGACTGATCTTGACTCCTTTTCCGTCCTTCCTTCCCTGTTTAATTATGTCTTCCTGATTGTCCTCTCATGCCTTCTCCAAGGCAGCTGCTCAGAACACTGTCTTCCTTCTGATGCCTTCTCTGTCCCTGTTTCTGCTAGAACAGGTGTGTCAAACTTGTGTCGTCACGGTGTCATGTCATGTCTTGGGACTTTTTCCCCCTTTGCTAAACTGGACGGGGACAAGGCCAGCACATGACACATCCGATTCACAGGTCGAGAGTTTGACACCCATGTGCTAGAAGGAAGGAGGGGAATGTGTGTATTTGTGTTCTTCTATAGTGTTTCTGTGTAAAAAGTATCTGTGTGGTTACTAGAGGTTCATACATACAATATGAATAAGTATCTATGCTGATACAAGGAAAAAAAGTTAATTTTTATATAATAAACCTCCCTCTACATAACAGTAGAAAGGGAATCAGTTATAAGCAGGGGCACTTACAATACTTTAAGCTTTTCCATGAGACAGACATGAATATCTGTTCATATGTATATGCATTTTTTAGGGATCTCCACATACAAACACACACACACACACACCACACACGCATACTTTTTTTTAAAATGAGGCATAAGGGTATCTGGATTGGTTAACAATTCTTGTTTGATCACTGGAAAAACTGAGTATTGCACAGAATTTTTGCATATAAATCATTTTTTCTGACCTGTGAAGTTTTATTTATTTATTATTTTGTCAAGCAATTATAAGATAATTAAAAGAAACAATAGGACAGGGATGGTAGGCACGTTGGTGCGCTTATGCACGCCCCCTAAAGACCTCTTAGACTTAAAACTCATAGTCGTTTTCCATTAAATATAGTAAAATAAACACTGTAAATATTTTAAATGCTCTGTAAATATTCTAAATGGAGCGTGATACAAAACCTACTGTTAGAATTTGAAGTTATGAACAGAGGAAGCTGCTGTATAAGAACTAAGTCAGCCCATCCTATTCAGTAATGTTCACAATGTTAGTTCCCCAGGACTTCAAGTGACAGTTTTTCCAGTTCTCTGTGGAAATGCCCAAAGACACGTGTTTTCCTGAAGAGTTAAATCTCTTTTTCATAAAGCATAATTTTACTGAAAGAGACATTTTATGGACATCAATGGCATATTGTGATTTCCCATTTTCATTCTGTACCTTTTGCTTAATTTCAGTTTCAGTTCCTCTGGGCATTCTAAGTGGTGTGATAGTGAGAAGTTTGTTGAAAACTGGATATTCCGTTTTGATTCATCCTCAGCATTATTTAATTTGAAAAGGTTCATACTGTTCCCAACCTGAGCAAATGAACAAATGTAGCAGCAGATGAGATGGCAGAAGGAATGCCATCGGTGAACTTAATCGTTGTGTGTGATTAAAATGATTTGGGTTTCTCTAGGTCTTCTCTTCTTGTCCATGGTCTTTTGATATATATATGTATAAAGCATAAATTGAAGCCTGGATACTGAAGATCAACAAGCAAGGCAGACTCTGCATTAAGTAGCAAGCCTCATGACGTGGCTTTTCTTGTTTAAAACATACACAGAGAACTGTAAAGGGATAGTGGCCTGTGATGACATTTTGCAGTATGCCAGCATCCCTCCTTTACCAGCTTGAACAGGAACTGGATACAGATGAAAAGGAAACCATGCTCTTCTTGTGCGGCGATCTCATGCCTGACGTACCTATGTCTGATGTCCTACAACTCTTGACAACTTTGAATGAAAAGGAGATGCTGTCCACCATCAACTTATCTGAACTATTATACAGGCTGAAAAGATTTGACTTGTTAAGGAAGTTCCTGGGGACTGGAAGAGCAGCTGTGGAAGCCAATTTAGCCAAGCATTCTCAGATGTTGTCAAAATACAGGTGAGCTAAGTTGAAGAGCATTCTGGGCTTTTGAAAAACCTACACCTCTATATTGGACAGTTTATTTCCACTGGTTTCTGTTTCTAAGAATTGCTTCTCTTGAAAATGTTCTGTTGTATGATAACACCAGAATTGTAAAATTCTGTGAGATCTTAATTCTATTTCCATAAACTGAAAAATGATTTTGGGAGAATAATGATCCAGTATTAGGTTATAAATAATGTTAGTGATCCATAAATTGTCAACTATGATGGGTGGTTATAGAAATTTAATATAAATCTTTTAAAATAAAAAATAAATATACCATTCATGCAACTTGATCATTCAGGCCACCATAGGTATGAGAAATCACAGTTATTTACACTAATTATTTGTTCAAGGGAGCGAATAAACAACTGAAACCCAAACCAAAGTTAACTTGTATGTAAACATTTTATACGGGGGTGGGATTCAACCGGTGCTACTATTGGTTCGTTGATTATGTTTTACACGCTGCGCACGCATGTAATACACCTAAAGCTGTGCTGCCCGGACAGCTGATAAGTGCTGTGCGCGGGTGCGCAGCGTTTGAAAAACCATTTTTTTCCTGCTTTTTCAACCTCAGCTGTGCCATGCAAAGTAGCTGAGGTTGAAAAAGCAGGAAATAAAGGTCAGGTAAGAGCCCAGCGGGCAGGTGGGCCACGCAAAGCAGCAGGCACAGAACTACCGGTTCTATAGAGCTGGGCAGAACCAGTAGCATCCCACCCCTGATTTTATAATGAAATATAAAATTGCTCTGATATCCTTCTTTATTTTTTATTTTACCACAACTAATGCAAGGACTGTTTTCCTCTTAAGGATTTTCAACAAATCCTACATGAGATGCAGGGTGAATTACAGTCCATTGCAGGCGTTGGAGCATCCCAAATAAATCAGAACTAGCATTTTATGAGAGCTTTGGTCTCAATCTGGAAGGCTCTAGAATGGGGAATCTGTCCTAGTATAAAAACCTGAAATTCAGGTAATAAGCCATCAGTATGTCAGAAGAGTCATCAAAATCTGTAGAGTTGGAATTTAGCAGGATATCCAAAATATCCCTGTCTTCATTCATATCCATACATGAACTGAGCTTCAGCAATGAATATATTTATGGTGTACAAAGGATGTGCAAAAGGAAAATTGATATATTATTGTTATGGGAAGCTGCTGTGCACTGTTAGATTACTAGCCCAATTAATTCAATATTGCCCACACCAGTATTATTCTCCGTGGACGGCAGAGCGCAAAGTGAAGTGCATACCTCACTATTCTGTGTAGGACTGATAAGAATTATAGTCCAAAATAACTATAATAGCTTTCAAATATCAATTTGTTCCTGAATACCTTTTCCTGATTTTATTAAGCCATGTTCTCTATTTTTACTCTTGGTATTTTTTTTGTTTGGGTGGGGTTCTTGTTATTCATTTGGTCTTGCTCCAGGGGTGGGATCTGACCGGTGTAACTACCGGTTCAGTGATTTGCGCGCATGTGTGAAACATCGTCAGCTTGCTGTCTGGACAGCTGAGCAGCGCTGTGCGCAGCATTTGAAAAAGCCCTAATTTTCCTGCCTTCTCAACCACAGCTGTGCCGCGCAAAGCAGCTAAGGTTGAAAAACCAGGAAATAAAGGTCACGTAAGAGCCCGGGCGGGCAGGTGGGCCAAAACAGCAGCAGACATAGAACCGGTTCTATGTCAGCTGCTCTTCAGAGCTACCGGTTCTACAGGGCCGGACAGAACCAGTAGAATCCCACCCCTGTCTTGCTCTTAACTATTAATACTTGTTGGTTGAAAAATACATATGTGGTTAAAATACAGTTTAAGAAAGGAATATTGTATAAGAATATGTAACACACACAGCCCCTAGGTAGGAGAGCAAAACCTTTTTAAAATTAATTTACTTTTAAATTGATTACAAATTGGGTTTGTGTGCAGGGTGTTGATGACTGAAATCAATGAAGATCTGGAAAAAGAAGACTTGAGGTCTCTCTCTTTCCTTCTGAAAAATCATCTTGATACATCGCACAAGGAGAAGGTAAACTTAACATGAGCATGATAGTAATTCATCACAGTTCTCTGTGTGTTTACAGTGAATGAACACAGAGAAAGGAACAAGGATGTCCTGGTTTTTATCTGTTGGCTCTGCCTCCTTCCCATTGCAGGTGTAACACGGCAGCATGCACGATGCAGCTATGATGTATGCTTTATAAATCAAACTTTGGAAAGATAGTGCTAAATCAATAAGTGGGATAGAAAGCAGTAAACTTAATGGGATAGAAAGCTGGCTTCTGTTATAATCAGGCCACTTCAAATTATAAATGAAAGAATGAATAAATAGCTCCTCAGCATAATAGGTACAGTATAATAGCATTTTCTCTTTCTCTTTCCATAAAGTCCACTTAACAGTACAGTTGTTCCTGCATTAAGATACTGAGAATATTGATTTCTATCTAGGTGGTCAGTGATAATAAAATACTGAAACTGCAAGCAAGTTCATTTGGGAATTACCAGTGCTACTAATGACTTCCAGTTGTTGTCTTTATTGTCACTTGTTGACATACATGAAGCAGAATTTTAGCTGGTAGATTAATTTAATCCAGAACTGTTTTTATTTAATTTTACTTGATACTGACAACTGCTCAGCAGTCCCTTTCACCGATTGTATGTTTCTTAGAATGATTTGTAATAAAAGTATAATTCCATTCTGGGCCCTCCAGGTGATTTGGACAAAAATTTCTGTCATCCTAACTATGAGCCAATCTGGTATGGTGCTCTAAAATATATAGAGAAGTACTGGGATGTGTTGGAGTGAAACATCCTGGTTCCAGCTTGCTCACTGAAATGAACTTACTCTGCTGCTAGTTTCAAGTTCAAGCTACTGTGTTGTGTAATCCCTTCCTCATTAGTAAAACTGGAAATTCCAAAAACTCCCTTGCAGGATTAGTATAGGGTAAAGTTTGTAAAGTAATATATTGACCTAAGTAGGGGAGACAGATACTGTACTATCAATCTTTCTATATTCCATGAATGTTTAATATATAACTACAATTTATCATGAGGGTGTTGGTTTCTCCTTTACAATTATTGTCTGATTTTTCTAGAGTTTTCTGGCAATTATTACTGACCTGGAAAAGCTGGACCTGATATCTCCCATGCATCTGGATTTAATAGAAAATTGCTTCCTGACCATTCACAGGAGAGACTTGGCAAAAAAGATTCAAAAGTACAAACTAGAAGGTAAGATTTGCTCTGTCTTGCCATTCAGCTTTAGAGGCTAATTCTCATAGTTTGCTGTCTTCACTGACAAAGAGAGTTCTGCATTACCTACCTACCGTAGTTGGAGGAATCTCTGGGGCTACTTGGGTGAAAATTGTACCGAACTCAGCGAGGCTTATTGATATGTAAACATACATAGGAATGCTGCTAATAGTAAGTATCTAAACAAGTTGTTGAGTTCAGAAATGTGGAAACAATACAAAACCAATAATTTCATCTTCTCATCAACCCATTTAAGTCTTAGCTGAAAATGGTAATATTAGCAGTACAATAATATATAAAAAAATCATTTCTCACGTAATGAGAATTTGGGAAGGGAGAATGCAGGAATGAACTTGTTCCTTGGGATTTTGGTTACCTATATGAACAATCCTCCCGACATCAAGTAGAGCTTAGAGCTTTCTGTTCTAATATTCTGTGCCTTGGTTTTTCCCTCATTCTAAATCTTGAGCGTCTACAAACATATGGAACATGTACTACCCATCCTCCCAAGCATCGGCCTTTATAGTATAGCAGGTAATGAGGATATGTTAGAAGATCTCTCTGCTTCTCCTCACATACATGAGCAGCAATCAGTGTCTATACAGGGCTATTAGCTTACCATGCAGAACAGTGAAATAGTGGATAGCTTTGATCACAATACTTGAACAATGTTGTGTATCTATTCTCACTCCTTTCCTATTTTTTAAGAGGCTGAAAATTTTGTAAAGAGTAAGTTTATGATTGCCAAATAAATTAAAAGAAGGAAAAAAAGAAACTAGCACCATGGGCTTTGTGCTTTTCTTAATGAAATTATTAAGAAATAGCCATTTTGGTCTAGACTGAGAGCCAGTTTGGTTTGTGGATAAGGCGCTAGGCTAGAAAGCAAGGGCTCTGAGTTCAAGTCCTGCCTTAGGCATGAAAGCCAACTGGGTGACCTAGGGCTAGTCACTCCCTCTCAGCTCAACTCACTTCATAGGGTTGTTGTGGGAAAAAGAGGAAGAGGAAGATATGTTAAATATGTTTACTTTCTTGAGTTACTTGTAAAAATAATAAAGGCAGGATCTTTCCACACATGGAGGGGAAATAGCATTCTTCTCTAGGCATTACTTTTGCTCTGTCTATCTAACAGTTCACATGGTTGCTTAAAATACTGCAACTAGGAGAGCCAGGATTTCTGTTACTGAATGAAGCAGTCATGTGAGTGACTCACTTGATGCTCAACAACCAAGATTCTGATCCAGTTGTGGTTGTAAATCAATGTCTACCTGTATTACTTCTATTTTTCATCTACTTACAGGCTATTAAATGCATTGGTTTATGCCATCAAAATGTTGGCTCTTAGCACCACATAGATTTAACAACTCCCATAATTCAAATATCAAGAACTTTTTCTTATAAATACTAGAAATATAAACATTCTTTGATGCAAATGGTAGGATTTCCTTCTTAGGGTAGTGTAGTGATGGGATTTTAAATAAAACTACATGCAGCATGTAGAGGTAGAAGAGACTTGAGCAGAACAGTTGTTTTACAAAATAACCACTGTTGATGTAATTTCTGAGATCTCTTCCATTTTCAGTTCCAGTGCGCTTTCCAACTATGAATACAAACACTCTTCAGATGTCCTTACCTAAGTTATCCCTAGCTGACCCTCCAGAGGTAAGTGCATTATAAGATTATAGACAAATTTGCAACCTTAACCACTGAAAAGAAGGAGTTTATTGCATGGGATTGATCATTTTCTAATATCAGCTGTGACCTTAATGAGTTGGCCTAAAAGCTGTGCTTTCTTGTTTTCAGCATCAAAGGACTTGTGTTGATGAAATTAGTAGGGAACTCTCTTCCCCCTTTGTATCTTTTTGTATAGTGTATTAGAGATGTTTTAAACAAACAATTTTAAAAGGGGGGACAGCATTTAAGCCAAATTAAAATTAGTTCCATCATTATCTTTGTTTCCCAGAAAGTTTTTTGATGCAATGTTTTGTTTTGAAATTTGCCCATTTGACCAGGAGAAACGAGGGGGTGGAAAACCTGCTCAGTGGCGAGTTAAGGAGCATTTCAAGTTGTTTTGTTAAACAGCTAATTTGAAAAGGCCTTTACCTGCTAGGACAGCTATTTTAATAAGGACACTTTCCCTTTCCCAATAGTAACCATTTTGGGAGATTAAGTGATCTCCCAAAATTCCAGAATTTTGTATCTGGAGCTCTCAGAATTCCATATATACCCACTGGACTTGAAAGATGGAGGATTCAGGCCATCCTTTGGGATGCACAGACACCCTTCCATTCTTAGCTGCCTCTCCAAAAGCCCACTTCTTGCCATGCTGAAAATAAAAACTCTTTAAGAAGAGTGACCAGGACAGATGTCAGAATGCCCCAGAGTAGCATTTTCTTCTTTTTCGGATTGTACCGTGTTTCTCACATAATAAGGCCGGGCCTTATTTTTTTTTGAGCCCCGAAAAAACGGCTAGGCCGTCTTTTCGGGGTAACTTAATTTCCCCCTTTCATCCTCATCTAGAGCGCCCCGTGGGCAGCCTCGCCACCAGCCGCTCCTAACGGGCGATCATGGCGAAGCGCAGAGAGCTCCCTACTCCCACCAAACACCTTTGCTGCAGACCCAAGACCTTTGGCACCTGCCGCTGTTGCTTTCCCTTCTGCCCATTCCGCTGCCGTTTGGAGTGCCGTTGGAGCTGCTGCCGCCGTTTGGAGCTATCCTCTGCCGTTTGGAGCTGCTGCCGCCATTTGGAACTGCCTCTGCCGTTTGGAGCCGCCGCCGCCGTTTGAAGCTGCCGCTTCCGCGTTTGGAGCACTGCCGCTGTTTGGAGCACCACCGCCACTCCAAACACGACGGCAGCTCCAAACACGGAAGCGGCAGCTCCAAACGTGACGGCGGCACTCCAAACGGTGGCGGCAGCTCCAAACGGCGGCGGTGGCTCCGCTTCCGTGTTTGGAGCTGCCTCTGCCGTTTGGAGCCGACGCCGCCGTTTGGAGTGCCGCCGTCACGTTTGGAGCTGCCGCTTCCGTGTTTGGAGCTGCCGTTGTGTTTGGAGTGGCGGTGGTGCTCCAAACAGCGGCAGTGCTCCAAACGCGGAAGCGGCAGCTTCAAACGGCAGAGGCAGCTCCAAAAGGCGGCAGCAGCTCCAACGGCACTCCAAACGGTGGTGGCAGCTCCAACGGCACTCCAAATGGCAAGTCCCCCCACCCTTCCCCCTATTTTGCATGTTTTAAACTAGGCCTAAATTTGGGGGGAGGGGCTTAATTTGATTTTATGCCTAGAAAACATGCTGGGTCTTCCTATTGGTGGAGGCCGTATTGTTGGAGAAACACGGTATTTGTGGTGCACTTTTAGTTACCATAGTAAAAAAAAAATGCCATTGCAAGATGGGCAGCTATATAAATCGGTGTAATTGATAAATCAACCAATCGTCTAAAAACTGCAGTGATGAGATTAAATTTGTGAGTTTGACTCTCATACCAAATCCCCAAAACTTTTGATCAATATACTCCAGTGTACTATTTTTTGTTAAATGTATATAACCTATTTCTACACCCCCATAAAGGATCATAACAAATGTATCTGAAATGCTGTATGAACCCAGCACCTTATCCCTATGGAGAGTATGTGGGTTTACCCCCTCTCCACCAGCCATTCACTGAGTCAGTAAATAGTTGTGCTGCTTGATTTTCCTTTTCAGCTAATGGCAATTTTGTGTTTTTTGTTTTTCCCTAAAAGAGGATGGGCAGAAACTAAGCTATAGAAGCACCTTCTTCATGTAGGAAAGCTTAACTGGGATAAAAAGAGAGGGTTGGAATTATCAGTGAATAGAACCATAAGAATGAGGATCACAAACTCAGAGCAGTCGGACTCGGTCTGTCCTAGCCTAATGGGAGGATGCAAAATGTTTGCAGAAACAGATTCTTATTTCTGAGTTATTTTTCCTCAGTCAGAAACCCTGCTATGCGCTGCATAGCGTGTGCTTCAAGTGCAGGCCAGATAATATCCCCTTTACAAAAGAGCAAGCAGATATGTATGAACTGTATCTTCCTGGGCAAAACATGCCGTAGGATAAGGAATAAAAAATGATCTGCCAGATTAGAGGACGGTCTAGTCAGTCTAGCCTTATATTTCTTACCTAATTAGTCAAATATTTCAATCAGCTTATGGAGGCTGTACAAAACTGATGCTAAGAAATACTATATGGTAGCTGTGAAAAAGACTGTTCCATTAGTTCTTAGAGCAGGGTGTCAAACTGGCGGCCCGCAGGCTGGATATATCACATGTAGGCCCACCTCAGCTCTACGAAGGCAAAAAAGGTTGCAATACGTGATGTTATGTGACACGATCGAGTTTGACACCCATATCTTAAGAGATATTAGCCATTGATTTACTTTGAATGGATTTGTGTAATCATATTTAAAAGCCAAAATTATTATTAAGCAGTTTATATTTTAGATCTTTTTTCCTAATTACCTGTCTAGAATATGCTTTTTCTGCTATCACAACCAGGCAAATATAAAAGTTTTCCACCAGGAACAAAAAGTGATTTGATATTTAATTTTTACAGCCTGTGAACAAGGAAAGAGTAATGAATGGAGCCTGTGCTGTCCAGGGTAAGCCCTGTTATATCTTTATAGCCATTCCATCCCTGGCTACTTGGGAATAATACATCTTGCATTTTGTGTTTTTTGAATATTTGTAAAAAAAACCAAAACCTTAATTAAGTATTTGAACTGGGTTTTTTTTTCTAAACCCAACTCTACTCACTATCTTTTTTGGATAAATTGTTACTATCCCGTTACAATCCCGTTACCCCATCAGAGTACCTTTTTCTAGTATATGCTCAATATGGTTTAAAAATCTCATTTAAGAGACATAGATCATGAACTCCCTTTCAGTCACTGGTGCCTTCCTGGGTGTTTTATTTTCATCTGACAATGATAGAGTTGGCAGGATAGTTTGGCTAGTTAAAATGTTGTGATCCTAAAGCTTTGCAACCTACTGTCCTTTAAATATGTGAACTTTGATTCCTGTTCATAATGAAAGGCATTATGCAGACTAACAGTTTGGAGGGGATTGTTACTTTATATAAACTTGCATGAGTTTTCACTAGGTTTCATATTCTGAAGAATGTAGGCAGAATGCAACTAACGGGCATTTTTATTATATCTACAGCAGAACAGATTCACATATCCATTCCAGAAACAGAAGTACAGGTATTGTGCAAAATTATGATAAGCAGTACACATCTTTTTGTTTAGTATGGAAGCATTTTAGGAATTAAAAGAGTGATATAGCATTAGGAAATAACTGAATACACTTTCAGTTTCTGCCTTATTTGGTCTGTTAAAATTAAGTTGTATTTCCCTTGCCTTTTTAAACAATGGAATGCATTGCAACATGTTCCCCACTATGGAGAGGGAAAGTGAAAACAAACTGGAATGCAAAATAGAATACAGTAAGTAGCAGTAAACACCGAAAAACATGAAAGCTAATGATAAGAAATCCAGCCTCCATAAATCCCTTTATGCTGGCTTCTGCAATTGGCTTCTTGTTTGCATGACAATTTATTTTTATACTAGTCTGTGAGTATTTGGTGGCTGGAGTCCAATCTATAACCCTTCATTCCAAGTTTGCATACACTTCATACTGTACTTGGGTGTTGCCTGTGGACTTCCCAAATTATTCATAGTGAGAAAATTTCTGACTCAAATCACTCTGAATTGAATTGACAGCTGGGGAAGAAAAAGTCAACCTTTCCTCATATTGAGAGGGCAAAGGTTGGAGAAAACTGTCCTGGGACAGATTATTGGAGAAAAATTCTGCAATTCTGAGCTGTCCCATCAACAGGAAAGTTCCTTCCTTGACAATTTTCTTGTTGTTCTGGAGAATCTTCCAAATTTCCAGAACAAATTAAAAAAAAAAAAAAATTGGGAGAATTAGTGAAATTTCTTCTTCCTGTTTTTATGTGTCAGGATCCCATGGGCAGAATATTGCTTATAGAGTCAAAGATTGATCATCTCGTGTGTGTATTCATAGATATGTATTTACACACACACAAAAGTATGTGTCTTTGTACATGTAACATGTCTTGGTACTGTATTGATCAGTATAGAATTGAGCCCAGGTAGAGTTACACAAAGGAAGCAGTCAGCACAGAACACCTTGGTTCAAGGCAAAATGTTAGAATTGTGTTGTGCTTCAAATGCAAAGGCAGAAAATTGTTTTTTGCTGAATGTGAACAATGTGTAAATAGCTACTTGCAACAACTTGGTGGCTATTGCATCTTTTCTCAGTGTGCTCACTACAGCTGGTATAATTCTGGAAACATCTTTATTTGGTTTCAAGTTTGGCAAACACACACTACACGTGCCCCTTGTCTTTTTTGCCTTTGAATTTGAAGTACTGCATAGCTCTCCAGTATGTAATGCTTCTCCCAAGGCCCATGTTTTAGAAAGGGCTCTGAGAAGCCATTATTCCTTGCTGTTTTCTGCCACACAAAGGCAAAACTAATTAGATGATGCAAAATAGACAGGAAGTGCTGTGCTGATGATTTAGAGTAAGAGGCTTCATTCATGATGTTATTTTTGCAGGGTTGTAACAAGTACAGAATGCAAAGCAAACCTTTAGGAGTCTGCCTGATTATTGACTGCATTGGCAATGATGCAGGTAAGTGCAATGGAAATCAAGTTGTTCCTTCCTGCCAGAATTGCTACACTACATTCATTTGGTCACTTCGGTATGCATAATTTATCACAACAGCATAATGTCTAAAAATAAATAGTAGGGTGTGCAAAATATACTTTTCTGGGAAATATGGGAACATTTGGTTTTCCTTCTAAGTCTTGATCCCCTGCTGCTGATAGACAGCTACCAGTCTCATTGGTATCAAATTGATATGGAGGAATTATGTAGTCTTGCCCTTTCTTCTAGATATTTAACCTTTGAGAAATGTTGAGAAAGCCAAATCTATCTTTAAAAACGAAATACCACTCACGCAGCATCACGAAATCTCCAGAACTGTAAAGCCTACAAACTTGAAATTTGGCATGTATGGTCCTCTTGGCTACTAGGTGCTTGCTAAGAAACCATGTTTCGAAATGACCATCAGATCATTAATATTTCTTAATGCAGTAATTAACACGCTCTGATGCTAAGGAGTTCTACTCCCCCTCCCCATCTGAAAAGAAGTCTGTTCCAACTGCCAGTTGCCTCACATTCCGTTACCTTAGTAACAGAAGATAGATAGATAGATAGATAGATAGATAGATAGATAGATAGATAGATAGAAGAAAGGAGGAAAGAAAAAAAAGGAAAGGAGGAAAGAAGGAAAGGAATCCCTTACAGTATGTGTTTCAATCACTGACCACCACTGAGCCAACGGATTGTGAACCGAATTTCTCTTGCATAGCCCGATCACAGTTTCTTTGCGAAGCACAGGTATCCAGCTAGTTAATGATAAAAGTACAAATTAGGGACATTGATTATAAGACCAGTTTTCTTGAATTTTATTGCCAAATGTTAGATTGCTGCAGCCCTCAATTATGGCTATTTACAGAATCTTACACTGGGTAACACGGGCTTTTCCTGAGCTTGTTGTAATGGTTTTCTTTCTGCACTATTGATGTGTAGATTTCATGAGTCTCCTTATCTTCAAAGAGTTTTTCCTTGTAGCTCTAAAAATTCTTGCCTATGTATTTCCATAGTATCCTTAATATTCCAAGATACAGTTTGCTGTCCCCAATTATTTTCATATTTGAGGGCCATACAGGTAAATTTTACATTCACTAACCTACTAACTGGCGTGGTATTCTTGCTCCTGCTTCTTTCTCTCTAGGCTTGTTGATGAAAACCTTTAAATCACTACACTTTGAAGTTCACTGTCGATTGTTTCTGAATATGGATGCAGTGGTGCATGATTTATATGAAACAGCAAGGCTAAGAGCTCACAAAGATGCAGATTGTTTTGTTTGTATACTTGTCAGTCGAGGAGATGATCAACATATATTCTGCACAGACCATATTGTTCCAGGATTTCAATTGGAAAGGCTGAAGGATTTCTTTACTGGCGAAAGGTGTCCTGATCTCTTAGGAAAACCAAAGCTCTTTTTTATCCAAAACTATGTTGAGCCCCCAAATTGGCAAGGAAATGCCAGCCTGACAGAGGCAGATGGAAATCTATGCACAATACCACAAGTAGCAGACGTTTTCTGGAGCCACTGCACATTGGATGCCTCTGTATTGGAGAGATCCCCATGCTCATCGTCCTATTATCTCTCCACTTTGGCTGGCCTTCTGATGGATCCTCAGAAGAGGTAGGTGTTTATGTCAGATACTATAGCCATGCAGGAGCCATGCTGTTCTTTGGGAGAATGGAAAATAGATAGGAATATGAAAACAGCATTCCGACAGTGCTTGGTTTGCAGCAATAAGGTAAGCATTGGTATTGGTATTGGTTCCTGCAGAAAGAGTGACAGAAGTGAGACAATTTTGACACAGGTCAAAAATACGCTATAGAAATGTAGTGGTTTCCCTCTAACTGAGCAATGTCCTCCATATACATTTCTTTATAAAAGGGAACTGAGGGGCTTCTGATGGTTAATAAACACATAAGGCCTCTATTCCAGACAAGTGATGGAAACACTAATACAAACACATCTTTCTGTCCCATGAGCAGGGAAAACATCTTGAAGAATTCATCAACGAATAAATGTTACCCTGTTACATCCTCCAGGTAATACAAGGAGTGGCTCTTACTTGGGAGAAGCCATGCAAAACACAAAGCCTCAAGTTCTCCTAAACATATTTACATGCAAGGAGGTGCTATGTTTGCATCTCTGCATGCTCAAACATCCCAAATACTGCACATAGTCCGAGTGTGCCTTAGGGCAGAGGTCCTCAAACCCTGGTCCGTGAATCTGCACCAGGCCACAGCATGCCAGAAAATGGGCTGCACAAACAAGTGAAGCCTCATCCACAGAATGCATGCATTCACAGCATGTGAAACCATGCCCACTCTGGTACCCAGAAAGAAAATCGCTCCGGTTCTCTCCATGGAACCAGTCCCTGGTGCCCAAAAGGTTGGGAGCCACTGCCTTAAGAGTAGTTGAATAACCTTCAGCTGAAGGGTAGAACTGGACATGTTTGCAAAATCTGGAGCTGTTCACCTGCAGCTTTTACTTATAAAATGTATGTAATCTCATGCTGAAGGTATTTATTTTTCTCTCTCCCTCCTTTTTCCTTGCAGAAAGCTGTCTCTGTTGGATATTTTTGTGGAGTTGAACAACAGAGTTTATGAATGGAATAGGATTAATTCTACAGAACGGTACTTACTCTTATTGAAGCACACCCTGAGGAAAAAACTTTTCCTGACTGACAAGTAAAGTCCTTTGTGAAGACTTTCTGAGATTTATCAGTTTCTCTTGGAGTGAAGTACAGCATATGTGATAGCATTCAGAAACATTTGTACTTTTAAACAAGTAATTCTTGTAAACAAGCAATAGAGGGGGAAAGTTCTTACAATGTATTAAGATCTTATTGCACACCATATGTGCCTTATTTATATAACTTGTCATTATCTTTCTCAGAACTTCGCTCAGAGAATTATATTACTTTCTGCCTTGCTTATGAATATAAATTAAAATAAAAGCCAAGGTGGATTATTGTGAGACAACATAATTGTCTCAGCATACAAGTATAATCAAAAGTAATAGTAATACTATGAGTAAAGAAGTATCAGTGCTTGGTTGGAAGAATCTTCTTGCAGAAATGGCATTGAAAAGGAGGTTAGAAATTGGGGAGCGTCTGAGCTTTGCCAGTATATATACTTGCTTTATTATCTTGTTCATAGGTTTTGAAGGTCTTCCCTAATCTCAGCCCTCCAGTGTGCAATTCTTAGTCCCATCATCTCTATAAAAGCTCACCTACTAGCCAAGAGTGTCTGAGAACAAGGGAGGCTATGGTTAAATGTAGCTAGTGGGACAATGTGATTTTGGTGGTTAGTTCAGCAACAAGGATAGAATATTGAGATCCACTGCACCAAGAAATCCCATGAACACAGAAATATAGGGGAACAGAAACTTGTTTCTAGCCCAGTCAAGACAACTAGCAGAACTTGGTTGACATAGGGATGATACTACTCTAACAAGGGGCTCATTGAATTTAAGCAAATGCTTGGGGATTTGACAAGGAAAAAAAAGAACGTGCAGGAAGTTATATGAGAACATAGTCTTGATAAAAGAATTTTTAAGACATTATTAGTAATACTAGTAATTTTGTCTAAAATACAACAGTATGTATTTCATCTGAATATCTTGAGATGTGTATTGTGCATTTGCATTTTAAAATTTGTTTCAATACTTTGGATATTTTGGTGTTGGTTTATACTTTTCCTTTCTGTGGAAGCTGGTCAGAAACATTTCAGTCTTTGTCAGGTGCCCAGAACTAGAATGACACAGTGAACTGATCAAAATTGGGGGGAAGGGGGGTTGTTTTTGCCTACCAGACTAACTGCATTCTCTTTACAGCTCTTCAGATAAAGCCTTCAAAGTTCTTAAGGGCCCTCCATTATTTCCTCCACTAGAGGGATTTCAAGCTCGCTAGTTTGTTTTTTCCATCCCCTTTTTAAGCTGGAACTGTACCACAATCTTATACATTTATATGTATCCTGGGGAAAATTTCTGCTTTTTAAATTTAAATCTAGTTATTTTGTTAATTGCTTGATTGCTGATTTTATTATTTTAGTAGATTACTTTTAAGCCTTGTACTATGCTTTTTTGTTAAGACTAAATTTCCAGTGTTGTTTCAGATAGATTTGTCTACCTTCAATATCACTGTAGTTACCTCACAATCTGTTTTAAAGTACTAGGGAAGAATTTGATGGATGCAGAGGATCCAGTGAGAGGGAATGATTTAGTTGTTGCTGGAAAATTGTTACTGTGGGACTCTCTCGGCTGAAGCAGCTATAGCTAAAGAAGCAGGGTAGACCAGGAAAGCCAGGAATCTTGTCTGCCTCCTTCAGTCCTCAACATACAACTGCATTTGAGCCCAAATTTGTTTGCTAAGCAAGTTAAGTGAATTTTGTCCCATTTTATGACATTTCTTGACACAGTTGTTAAATGAATCACTGGAACTGTTAAGTTAGCAATGCGGTTGTTAAGTTAATCTGTCTTCCCCATTGACTTTGTTGGCCAGAAGGTTGCAAAAGATGATCAAGTGATCCTGGCACACTGCAATAGTCAGTTGCCAAGTGTCTGACGGATTTTGATCATCTGACCATGGGATGCTGCAATAGTCGCAAGCGTGAAAAATGGTCATAAGTCACTTTTTTCAATGCCGCTGTAACTTCAAAGGGTCACTAAATGAATTGTTGTAAGTTGGGGACCACCTGTAGTTAAGAAAGAACCAAGTTGTTGGGGGAACAGAGGAAAAAAATGTCACCCAAACCAGATAGAAGCTGGGTCTGAGCACAAGGAACCTTTCCCCGCACCAAGTCCCATCAACAGCTACCAGACTGTTAACAAGGCAATAGTAGTTGCCAGTCTTGTGACTCAGAAAGCAAAGAAATCTGCCCACTGAAGCCTGCCCACTCTTTGTAGTCTTTCGAAACAGATTTAAATTGCTCTAGCTGGTGAAGGATATGGGTAAGTGTGGATTAGTGTGTGCATGCGTATGCACAGGGGGGAAGAATAGCAGATGTGCATTGTAACCAGGAAAGTTCTGCTGTACTTTAAATTCACTGGTTTTCCATGTATTCCAAAGAACCTGTTGTGCCTCAATGTTCAATTGAAAGTGGTTTGAGTATGACCCTAATCATTTCCCAACCGTTGACCAGGGCTGTGAGTGTCCGTAAAACAAACCTGGGAATGTGTGCAATACTTTTATTGGTGTCAGAATGAAATACACAGATTAAACAGTTTAAATTTACTATTTGAGTTATCAGTTATGCCTTTGTGGAAATCTGGGATGACTGACAAAAGGATACTTTATCACTGCCCGGGCTACAGCTCTACTGGAGAATTCTGAGGAGGGGAAATGGATTTGGTATTTTGTGAAGTGATGGAGAAACTGCTTGAGAAGTTGGGATTGCCTACTGATGACTTGCAGGAGAAAATGAAATCAGTATATTCAGGGAGAAATATTAAGATAGAATTTGGGAAACTGTACAAATTAAGCGGAAAGAAACAGAAAGATTTACTTGGAGTGTTAGCAGTACTATTGGGAGTTGGGCTGACCCAAATGGATAAGCTCTTCAGGCAATTACAGTCAAGAGAACTGCTCTTTAAAAAGAGACTTTGAAAAACTGAAAAATGACTACCATGTTTGGCTAGCTGATTACCACCTGCAAAAGAGCCAAATGGTGGAACTAAATGAGACTTTGGCTCAACAGAAGGATAATGTTGTAAAGGGAATTGCACCAAAATTGAAATTTTGAAGGGCTTTCTACAGACATCTGATAAAACTAATCACACAGCCTATGGAGAATGTAATAAGGTAGGGGAGCTGTGCAGACAAATAAGGCAATAGCCTTACGAAATTGTCTGCTTAACAGGCTCAGATCTTGATGAACCCCCTCCCCCGCACACCCACTTTCCCTTTAATGGGAAGGGATTTTTTGAGAACTTAAGCGCTTAACAACCTCCCTAGGACATCAATAGCAATAGTAGAAATAACCACAAACATGGCATAGAAATGCCCCAAACCAGCAAAGGGAATATTCCTAAACAGTCATTCATACCTCTTTATTGGGAGAAAAGGTGAAACAGATAGTTACAAATCTGGGGGCCTTGAGCCCTGATCCCCCTCAAATGGACCTGAGGCTACAATCAATTCAGACTCCAGTTCAATGATCTGACCATGAGATTGAGGAACCAGAAAATAACTCTTTTGTAACCATAAATGATGGTTTCTTGTGAACAAAGTTAGGATTTGTAAAGTTAGTACAGTCTATTCTGATCAGTGATCAAAAACAAGCTTGAGTTTTGAATTGAAAAAAAAAAAAAGTCCAGCCAATCAAAAACAGTACTGTTAAAAGACAGATTAGGAATACAGATCAAAATGGGCAAGAAAATGATAAAGAGAACACCTACCTACCCTAGATGAGTGAAAATCTCCAGGTCCAGATGGATTACATCCCAAGATTTTGAAGGAGCTGGCAGATGTGATCTCGGAACCACTGTATTATATCTTCCAAAGATCCTGGAGCACCAGGAAACTACCAGGGGACTGGAATAGAGTGACTTGGTTCCTATCATGAAAAAGGGAAAAAGGGGGGGAAATGGACTCAGGAAACTATAGACCAGTGGTCCCCAACCTTTTTTGTACCAGGGACCGGTTTCAAGCAGAAACATTTTTCAAGGACCGGGGGAATCGAGTTTGGTAGTTTGCTTGCAGACGTTTCATTACCTGACTAGGTAACATCTGATGTTGTTACCTAGTCGGGTAATAAACGTCTGCCAGCAAACCACCAAGTTCAGGGAGCGCCTCGGCCCTGCCTCCCTCAGCCCCATCCCTCAGGTGTCTCCCTCCCTCCCTCCCTCAGGTGTCTGCCTCGTTCCTCTCTCAGTCGCTCTGTCGCTCCTCCAGCAGCCCAAGAAGCCGGGGGGTGGTGGCTTTTCCTGTCGCCACAGCTTCCCGAAGCGCCCGTTTCACCCCACCCGCCCGCCTGCTCGCGGTTCAATCCACAGTGCTCCGTTCTGCCTGCCTGCCTGCCTGCCTTCTTCGTTCGGAGCAGCTTCGCTGATAAAAGAGGCGAATAGTTATTATTCTCAGCCGAAGCTGCTCCCAAACAACCAGACAGGCAGGCAGGCAGAACGGAGCACTGTGGATTGAACCGCGAGCGAGCGGGCGGGCGGGGGGTGAACGGGCGCTCGGGAAGCTGCGGCGACAGGAAAGCCACCCCCCCAGCTTCTTTGAAGCAGTTTCTTCCTGTGCTGGTGGAGGAGCGAGAAAGCGACTGAGAGAGCTGAGCCAGAGAGCAGGACAGGCTTCGGTTGCTTCCTCCCTCCCCTTCTTTCATTTGTGTCCTTGATCCCCGATCCCAGCAGCATTCACCGAAGGCGAAGAAAGCCGCCATTTTTTTTTTTTTTTTTTCTTTGCGGCCCGGTAAAGAGTGCTCCACGGCCCGGTACCGGTCCGCGGCCCGGTGGTTGGGGACCCCTGCTATAGACCATCAGCCTGACATCAATATTTGGGAGAATTCTGTAAAAGATATCTACAATTAATCTGCAAACACCTAGAAGCAAGCAAAGTTATAACCAGAAGCCAAAATGCAATATTTTTGACTAAATCAGTGGACCAGTGAAATGTGGTGGACATAATTTACTTGGACTTAAGTAAGACATCTGAAAAAGTAGACCATAAAGTAGTACGTAAGTCAGAAAGATGATAGCATCACCACCAGATGGATTCGTTGGTTGTGTGTGGCTGACCACAGTCAACATGTAGCCCTCAATGGATACATACCATCCATGGTGGGAAGTATGCATCCTCATAAATTATTTAGATGAAGGTAAAAACCTTCCTGACACCAAGCTGAAGAGAAGAGAAATGAAGGGAGCAAAGAAATAAAACCTTTCCTGCAGCCTTTTCTCCTGAATTACAGAGGGGGTGGGGGTGATTAATCTCTAAAAAAACAAACTTTTAAGTCTAAAAGTTGTGTGACAAAATGGAGGCCACTCTCTTGGCAAGCTTTAGCTGCTTGGCTGGACTCTACAGGTAGTCAGGAGAGCTAAAGGTTGCAAAGACCCAGTTCCTTCATTTTGTTACACAACTTTTATAGATAACTTATTTTTTTAGTTCAGGGCAAAAAGATGCAGGAAGGTTTTGTTTCTTTGCTCACTTCATTCCTTTTCAGCCTGGAGTCAAGATAAGGTTTTTTAAAAAGAGTAGAGTTTGAAAGCAAAGGGGAAGTTTAATTTTATCACCTAATGGGGTAGCACCTATTCTACTACCTTGGTCATATTTCTTCCTAATTCAGTACTACAAAAACTATCAGTATCTAATCTCGGGGTAAATAGTATTAAAATATTTTGATCTGGAAAGATCACATGGATCTTAAAGGGGGAGAGGATTTTAATCAGTTGGATGGGGGAGTGGAAAGCCCTCCGGGGAGTTTTCTTTTTTCAAAAAAGCACTCAGAAATCAAGAGTGGAAATAGGGCCCTGCAACGATAGAAGTCGATTTCTGCCCGTCCCCCCCACCCCCACCCCTCCCACTTTTCAGGCAAAAAAGGAGGGGATCCACGCCACTTTCCGCGCCCATGAGGAGCGCGCAGATTTCGGCCACACGAGGGCTCCCCCCCCCCACTTCAGTCGCCTCCAATACCTCCTTTTCACTCCCCTCACCCCTTAAAGACTGCAAGTGGACTCCTTCCCACATGAAATGTGTGTGGCGCAACTAGCCGGAAGACGAGAAAAATGCCGTGGAGGTGGCTTCCTTCTTTATAGTTGCACCCCCCTTTAAAACCGTGGAAAAGGGAAGGGAGGGGAAGGACGTCTGGCCTCGCTAAAACTACTTTAAACCCGCGGACCAGGTCTCGGGTAAACCATTGGGGGGGGGGGCAGCGTGTAGCCGGCGCTGTAAGGCGCCACCACCACCACAAACGGGGAGCTTCTTTCCCGCCAGGTCGCTGCGAGGGGAGGAGCAATAACTACGTAAATCCTGTAAAATCTCAAGCCGGAAATTCAAAACACACGAACTTCGTGATCAGAATTTCGTGAGCTTTTTTTGTTTGTTTGTTTGAGAAACTCGCTCTACGTTGCTCGGACGGGTCTTCTCCGATCGCTTGATCGCACAGTATCCGTCGGTATCAGAGCGTTCCCTGCGCGCTTTAGTAATCCCGGCTGTTTCTAATGAATGAATTCGGGAAAAGGACTTGGAAGTTTTGGTGCGTTTTAAACTATCGCTTCGCCATAGCTACTATCCCTACATCTCAACTCCAGCGATTTTTTTCGGGAGCCGGAATCGAGGTAGTAAGCAAGTTTGGGGGTCTTAATAAGCCGGGGGGGGGGGCTCCGTTTTCCTGGATCTCGCTATTGGCGAGATCTATATTTTCCAACCTTGATATTTTCCAACCTTGACTGCCCCCCCCCCCCCCCCCAAAAAAAAAAAATTCCGCCCAGGCGAAAGCCGAACAAGTGGCAAAGTTGCTGCACGAACTTTGGAAAAGTTTTGCTCGGGCTGCAGAAAAGGCGCACGGAAATCAGTTAAATCGTGCGCGTTGCGGAGGAAACACGGGCAGAAAGTTCTTAAAATGGCAGTGGCGTTTCGGGAAAGGGAGTGGCTGTTGTGATAAAGTGGGGTTGTGGGTGGAGGGGAGAGAAAGAAATGAAAGTAAAGGCATTGGCCCTGTAACGGGAAGGATCCTTCCTGGGCTGCCATTGCAGTTAATGAACGAGGCCCACCGTTTTCATTAGTCCAAGCTGAAAAAAGCCTTTCCCCAAATAAGGGCGCAGCCTCGGGAGGGGAGAAGTTTCCTTCTGTGGTTTTAGGGTGCCGGCGCATCAACTGGACAAATTCAAGGAGATTCGGTGTATTTTTGTTATCTGAACAGCTACCTTGATTTCATTGCTCAAAGGAACTTGTGTGTTAGGAAAATAAAAAAGAGATGGTCAGGAAGTCTGGAAAGCCCCAAAGAAAATGGATGAGGGACGTTGATGGCCACGGTTGCCATGTGATCTAACTTCAACTGTAAATTACAAATTTCGTATTTTTGTATAGAAAATGATGAATTTCTCTCACTTAAGAATTCTCCAGGCCCTGTTTTTGTGATAAGGTAGGACAGAGTGTTGGAAGTACAATGATATAAAATCCCTTGCTTCCTCCTGAAGGACTACTCTCAGATGATACTTGGCTTATAATTTATGGTGTTCCAGAAAATGGCCTGTTATCCCCCATGCTTGAATCAGTGCTGTTTAGAATTTGGATTAGAGTATGATATGAATAACCTTCAGCTCTTATTATTATATCCATCTACTTATCCCAAAGTCTTGTAAAGAGGCCTGCAGAAAATTGGAGAATTGATCAGGGTGAAAAAAATAGAAATGTAAGCCCCCAAAAAAGTGAAGAGCATTTGTTATGAATGGAGGTTTACAACTGATCTTAAATGAGGCTGCATTCATTGTGAAGGTTCAAATGAGTAAACTCTGACTTTACCTCAAACAGGAAAATGTAACTTTCTACCAGTCTTTTTATCTGTTAGAAAATCATAGGTGCTACACTATGTTGTGCTTTGGGGAAAGGACAGCACCTTACTTGGTGACTCATGCACTACTGCTGTGAAGGGTGAGCAAGTGTGACACAGACAGACAGATACACATATATACCCTGGAGACATTTATCTTTTAAATTAGTAATTTCAGTAGATGCAAGGTGAAGCTATAGAGAGAGTACTTATAGTTTCACCTTGCATCTTGCACCTACTAAAATTACTTCCTAAAATAATAATGAAATTGCTTGCTTACTAAATTTAGACTGATGATTGACAACTGTATTAAATAAGTTCTGTTGGTTAGTGGTGCATTTCCAGCCCCCATGGTGAGCTGTGATTTTCACTTTTATCTGATTTCTTGCCTTCATATGGATTGGTGTTCCTATCCTTCTGGGACTTGAAGCCATAGTACTGCTTAATGTTTAGCTCTTTTGATAAATGGATTATGTCATAGAATGTTATGTATTGTGTATTGGTTACCTTTGACAATAACATTTTAACCAAATAGATGCCAAACTCTGTTTCAGTGAAATACGGTAGAAGGAAAGGTCTGATCATGGAACAGTTGATATATTTGACTTCTTTAGTGTGTTTATATGAATGCATGGCAAAACCAAAAAAAAAAAAAAGTTCTAGCTTTTGGTAATATTACCACATTACAAAAGTTTATCTGTGGCTTATCTGTCCTCTCCCCCCAGAGTGATCATTGGCCAAATTATTTAACTTCATTTTATATTGATATTTTTCCTATAACTGCTGTTATTACAGTAATTGTTTTGTGCAAAAATATTTCCTTTCAGTTGATTGGGAGAGAATCTTCCAGGTAGGTTTTTTTCTTTTTCCACTACCTTCTAAATGCTTAGCATTATTTTTTTCCCTCCCTTTTTAGAGATTTTAGCTCCTAAGAAAACTTTTCTTCATGGCTGACAACGACAATGT
Organism: Notechis scutatus; assembly: GCF_049901735.1. Lineage (NCBI taxonomy): Eukaryota > Metazoa > Chordata > Lepidosauria > Squamata > Elapidae > Notechis > Notechis scutatus. The sequence continues at coordinate 173,552,665 of NC_142009.1, read as the reverse complement.
GGTATTTCACCAGCAGCTACTATCGATTGATGAAAACTTAGGGAAGGACGATGTAGAAGATCTGAAATTTCTCTGTTCTGATTTCATCTCATTAAAGAATCTGGAAACAGTGAAATCAGCCCTGGATATTTTCCAGTTTCTCATCAATGAGGACTTAATTAATAAGGATGATACTTTTCTCATAGCAGAGCTTCTCTACATTATCGGGTGTAACTCTCTGCTCCCGAAACTTGGTTATACTAAAGTGATTGTTCAAGAAGAACTGCCTAAGAGAGGAAAGGTATCTGGTTATCGGTGAGTTTTCCAAACCAAAATGTAACTTCCACATTGATTATTTTCTCTTCTGAATGGGTACCAAGCACTTTCATCATTTATTTTGATTCTGTATATCTAAATATTTGCCATCAGAGTTCATTGTCCAAAATTTCAGAAGCTTAAATTGAGATGGTAGGCAAGGTGCTAAGGATGAATATCTTATAATCTTATATAAAAAGAATTAGCTTACATGTTTAGCCTTGTCACCCAGACAGTTGCTGTATAAAATAACACAAGACCTCACAAAGGATAATGTGGAGAATGCTGCGTTTCTTCTGAAGATCCACCTCCCAAAGAAGCAACCCATTAAGGTGAGTAGAACCAAAGACTAATAAAGCAAGAAACATAAAACATATTTAAAAATGCCTGCCAAAAATCTAAATGAAGCAGGAATTATTTTTAAAAAATCCTAATAAGTTAAATGAGTTTAACATCAAATCCACTTCCCTAAGGAAAGAGTGCTATAGTTGTGTTGTCAAGAGCAGGAAGTCCTTAGTCCTGATCATGAGGTGGCCTTAACATAGCCTTTTCCCTGAAGGTACACATGTTTTGAGGAAAACATGGAAGGTAGAAATTTTCTGAAATTCATTTTACATGTCCAGAAAATCTATGTTTGCCCAGTCCTAGAGATTGACTTTGCCCTATGCAGTTTAGAAGATTCTCAATTTGTTGATGAAACATTGGAAGTTGTTCTTATGTTGCTGACAGAACTCGATTGAAGATGTGGAAAGACTTGGTTACTCAACACAGTATGGGAAGCACATTTAAATTATAACTACTGTATTGATTTTTCTTTCCCAGACAGCTTTGGAGTTGCTGACTTCCCTGGAGAAAAAAGGCCTTCTACTGGAGTCTGACCTGAGCGTTATTGAACGTATCTGCCAGAAAATAGCACCTCATCTCCTGAAGAAAATACATATGTACAAACAAGCAAAAGGTGTCTAATTTTGAAAAATATTGCTTATCAAATATTTGTGGTCATCATTCTGTGCCAGTCATCATTCGTGGTACTAGATTAAGACTTAAGTGTCAAGCAAACATGGGTTTACTAAGTATGCTCTTTGAAGGGGGAGGCAGGTGGCAAATGTGGAACATAACCTCTTTCATTGCCTTCCCTTTTCTTCCTTAAACCCTGTGCTCTGTATCTGCTAGAGATGTCTTTCTTATGTAGACTCACTTTTCATATTTCAGGAGAAAAAGAGCAAACAGAAACAGAGAAAGTAAAAGGAGGCAAGGGAAAGGCTTGGGCTTCATCCCATTCCTCCCTATGTTCTGTATCATGTAATAAATAGGCAGGAGTATATTTATTTAACACAAAAATATATTTAGTGTGTGACTTGGGACCATTTTGTGGTTTACCCTCAATTTCAAATATACCAGCTAACCTGCAATTCCAATTGACTGTGGATTTCCTAAGTGGCTTTGGAGTACTTCCAAGCCTATGCAAAAGAAACATTGATCTGTAATTAAAGTTCCCATTAAAATTTTCTGATTGATACAAAAAAAAGTACCTTTATGTGAAGTAAAAAAAAATCTTTAGGAGTAGTACTAATTGAGAGGGTAGAGGAGGTGTTTCTATAGCCAAGATGCTTAAGAGCTGCATCTGCCTGGATGGAATATCATTGCCAGGAGAAGAGATGGAAGGAAAAGTGATGGCAAGAAAGGAACCTCACTTTTCTTTCTCTTTCATGCAGCATCCTGTCCCCACCTGGCTGCTCTTGTGGCCTGACCTAGTTGGCTTTTGCTGTCTTCCCCCTTGTAGCCTGATGAATCTCCTAAGCTGATCGATGCTGAATTTCTCCAATTAGTCTTTCTTAAGGCATCTTGAGGATTGTTTGGATAAAACATGTAACATTTCTATTATTTTGTGAAGTTGTTCATTTATTCAATCATCACATTGATAGAGCAACCCGTCTCACATGCGTGACTCTGGGTAGCATACAAAAACACCACAGACTGTAAAAAACAAATTTTAAAATTATACCATAATAGAAAAATTTATTTAGTAAAATCATTAAGAAAATATTAATTAAAAAGACTAGGAGAGACCCTCTTGACATTAAGTACAATAGAGGCATCTCACCATCATCCCCAAGCCCACAGACACAGATGGGGCCAATCTCACTTCAGGGATGAATGATGTTGGGTGAAATTATGTTAGATGAAACAGGGAAAAGTGCCATTAATAGGTGCTCCTTGATGGACCTCTAAAAAGGGTGAACAGGATTCAAAATTCTGACATCCCTCCCAATGGTTTTGCATTTGTGCCCTTGGCAGCCACCTTGCATTTTTGGCCACTTGCAGTACTTTGCGGTCATTTGTTAAGTTGAGATAGTTGTTAAGTGAGTTTTGCCCCATTTTACAACCTTTTTTGCCACAGTTCTTAAGTTAGTAACATGATTGCTAAGTGTCTGGTTCCCCCATTGACTTTGCTTGAAAGAGGATCACAAAGGGTGATCACATGACCCCAGGACTCTGCAACTGTGATAAATATGAACCAGTTGCCAAGCATTTGTATTTTGATCACATAACCATGGGGATGTGGCAGTGGTCAAATGTTTTACAGATGGCACCTCCCTCCAACAAGACTAGCTAAAATAAATAAAAATGTATCACCATGCAATGTTGGAAATGCAGCATGGTAATAGGGACCTACTATCACATGTGGTGGAAATGTGCAAAAGCAAAAGAGTATTGGTGGCAGATAAAGGTAGGGATGGAAGAGAGAGTTAAGCCAAAAAATAGAATTTAGACCAGAAATCTTCCTGTTGGGAATTATAGATGAGAAATATAGTAAAGGAACAATATATTTAATGTTGCACCTAATAACATCTGGGAGATTGGTGTATGCCTAAAACTGGAAGAATGAAGACACCCCTATCGAAAGCGAAATAGTAAGGAAATTATTAGTGCAGAGATGGACAGACTAACTCTAAAAATTAAGGATAAGGGTGAGACAGAGTACTATAAAGTACTATAAAGTCTATTATGATTTGAGTCGAGGAAGAAATTGTTGACGCTTTATAGGAATGAAAGTTAAAGTCAGTTAAACATTCCCTTACCTGGCAAAAGTCATGAAAAGTAGCAGAATTCTTATATCTGTTAATGTGGTAGAATTGACAGCTAAAGGAGAGGGGGGAGTAAAGGGGCATTCCAGCATGGAGTCGCTCCATCGACGGATTAAAAAGAATCCAGATGATTTAGGATCTCCAAAGCACCAGACCTCATGAGAAAGGAGGGAAAACATTCCATTACTTACAAAGTCCCTGGTCTGCGCGACTGTATCCCAGAAGCAGCCATCATTTCAAGCGTGGTCACAATTCCTTGTGAAAAAGAGATTGCTTATGTGATGTGACTGTGCAGCCCACCAACAAAGTGATCTGCTGTACTTTCCTATTGCAGTCTGTATTGTGGAAAGTGCTGTGGCCATGCTGAAATAACGTGATCCCTTCCAGCACACAGCTGCATGGCCCAGGAACACCGAGGGAGATCCTTCTTCCCCAATGTGAGGTCCTGAAGTTGGATATCTTCAAACGATAAGTGGGAGATAGAGAGGAAGGATTTGGCGGGGAGAGAGAGGCCCAAGACCTGAGGTTGCGGTTTGGGGAAAGTGACTGGTGGTGCTGCAGCAACCTTAACTTCAAAACCGGGTTGTAAGCAGCTTTTGGGGGAAGGTCTTTTATAATTTAAAACACTTGCTAAGTGACCGGTTGTAAGTCAAGGACTACCTGTACCAGTTAGCCCTGGAAGTTTTAGCCACTGCAGCACCAGTGCAATCCCATGAACAAAATTTGCATGCTTAGCAAGTAGCTTGCACTTATGACTGGCTGCAGAATCCTGTAGTCACATAGTCATCGTTACAGACCTCCTCTGCTAGCTTTCAACAAGCTAGCTTTCAACAAGCTAGCAGAGGAGTCAATGAGAAAGTCAGCAAGGCAGATCACAACTCAAGGACTACCTCTATTGTCTGCAGTATTCTACTCTCAAATGATTAGATTGAGATAAGAGCAATCTTTTAAATCTACTTATTTCTTTGTAATTTTTTTTAGATCTCAAGGCAGAACCTGTGTTTGATTCCTTGGGACAGGGGTTGCAACAAACTGCCAGGGATACGAATGCTGTGGTTTGTATCTTCTGAATTGTTTCTGGATTATCCCAATCAATCAGTATATGTATTGGAGTTATATTTATCCCAAATCTAGCTGTTTAGTATATTTTATGTTGGCCAATTCTTAACTTTTAAAAGTCCTTTTACAACATGGTGGACATGGAGCCCTTCAGATACTATATTGACCTTCAATCCTCATTAGATCCAGCAAGCAAGTCTAATAGCCAGGGTTCGTGAGAATTATAATACAACATCAACAGACCATCTGTGTCAAGACTGACTCCAACGTTCACCTATATTCCTCTTCACTCGCAGCTTGAATAGGGTGGTGGTGGATTGGAATGCAAGGGTGGGAGGAATGGCCTCCAAGCATCGTTGGTTCCCATGAGACATTGCTTCCACACACCCGGGACACCCAGAGCAGGTAGCACAGCGTGGTTGTCTGGTTCTCATAACAAAATGAATAGAAGTGATTGGTGGACATAATGGATGGCCCAAGGGGAAGGAACTATGCGTGCATTTGTGCAGGAAGCCCAGAGCTGGTTTCGCTTCTTCTGTGCCAATGTGAATTTATTCAGTAAAGTTTATACTCTTGGAAGAATAATGTCCCTGTTCTTACCAAGGCTTCCAAGACCATAATTACGCACACACTTATTTTAAAAACAAGTCTTGTTTTATTGCAGCGCTGGGAATTATTTTCATTCCCAGCCAGTAATGAATCTCAAACAGTCCCTTGAGATAAGCACCCACCTTTCTTTTCTGGGAAGTGCTGCCAAATACAGAAGTGTCAAATAAACTAAAACAAACCAACCAAATACAAAGAGCTTCAAGAATGAATCTGAACCGAACGAACCATTGCTTCCTGCAAAGGTTTTGTCATCTTAGCCTGTCCTTTATACCTTATGGGAGGGGCAATCACCTCCCAGCCTTACTTGCAAGTCGCCCTTTGTTTCAGCTGCTCTCACCTTCTAGCAGCTCTGCGCGCTCACGTACTGGAACAGGCTCCCTGGGTCCTCTGCCTTGCTGCTGCCACGCTCCAGAGGCTGCACCCCACTCCCGGATGGTCCTGGCCCCATCTCTGCATCAGACGCAGGACCCTCATCCGAGTCCTCTCCAGACTCCCGGACTGATCTCCTTTCTTCCCCACTGTCCACTGTTCTGCTGCCGTCTTCACAGGCTGCCAGTGAACCACGACAGTCCCAGAAGTTTCTTTTTCTATATTCTTCAACTGGACAGTTGACAATCTGTTGCTCTCCCCACCTTGTTGCATTTTTGTTCATTTGCTTCATCTGAGGACCTGACACCAGTGTAGTTGTTTTTCAGCTCAGGCCTTATTTCTAGAAGCAATCAAAGGAAGCCAGATTTATTAGAGAACTGATCTGGATGGCTCAGATGGTTTGTCCTTCACACACAAAATAACGTCCAGTTTTCAGGTTGTAATAGTGATGTTGATTTTAAAGGCAATGAATTTTGTGCGCTAGATGTTTGTGACAAATATTGGAGTGCAAAGCCTGCAATTAACAGCAGACAATGGAAAGTCACCAATATTAAGATATATTGGACGAGAAAGATCTTTGGTGTGACTTAGCAGGATTGCTGTTAAATCCTAGTTGGTTTTCCAACAATTGAGGAATGAAGTTTGCATAGACCAGACTGTCTCAATCAAAGAATATTTTGTTAGGATTCCAAACACTGTTGCAAAATAACTGAAATTCATTTATATTTAAATGAGTCTATAGCCATCAACCCTATAAGGTAGTTCAGATCAAGAGAGCAATGCCATATAAATCTAAAACTCTTTCGTTGGAACAGAATCTTGCTGGGCTGAATGTGCTTCTCCCTTCCCTCCCTTTATCTTTGAGCAAATGAGGGAGAGGCCTCTTTGAGGTTTTCTCACATTAGTTTCCTGGAATGGACACAGGCTATGCTGGTCAGTCTTGCTAAGAAGCTGTCCCTCCTGTCCTTCAAAGGTATCCCCTGTGCCCTCCACAATCGCTTTTGGTAATGCTAATGTTATCAAGCTCTTACAAACCAAAGTCTGATACTCTCCTGTCCTTCATTCTGCAGATGTTATCTCAGTATAAAATGGATGGGGAGTGCAGAGGATATTGTCTTATTATTAACAATGTCAATTTTGAAGGTGATCTCAGAAAAAGGAAAGGATCTGATAAAGATGCCAGTAAGTGGCTTAAATAAGTGCTTATATTGGGATACCCTCCCTTTTCTTAAATTGCTTCCATATCTTTCTATAAAGTGCTTTCGCACCACAGAACAGAAAATAATTACTAATGTGTACCTTTTATGTGGTTTCAAGCTGTAAAATAGTTATTTTAGTTATTGTTGCTGCCTGCGTCTAGATTTTTTTTTAATCTCCCACTTTATTCCACAGAAGGTGCCAGGCTAGGGTTTTATCACTAGAGACAATTAGTTTAATGAAAGTAAGTAGAATTGACGTGTGCAAATAGAAATAAGTTTCAGTTTTCGTGGATTGGAACATTCACACTGCAGCTTCCATTAACCTTGCGAAATCAACTTTCTCAGATAAGATAGTACAGATAACCCTGACTCACCAATCGTAATTGTGACCAGCAGCTCTGTCACTAAATGATGTGGTTATTAAGTGAAAAATTAAATGACTTCCTGACTTAGTTTGTTGGTTCCAGCTGTGGTTGTTAAGCGAATCATCACAAGTCATTAAACACAATGTCATGTGACTACAACTTGTGACATCTTGTCAACTTTGAAACACATTTAGTCAATTATATGACTAAGGGACATTGCGACTGTCATAAGTGTAAATTGATTGCCAAGTGCTCAAATCCTAATCACATGACCATAGGGATGTAAGTCTCCTTGTTCAGCACTGCTGTAACTTTGAATGGTTGATAAGAGAAGATTACTTGCTCCTAATGTTGAGCATAAGCAAAATGTCTGCTGTATGATTAAGAGAGGACAATAGCCATTAGATGACATTTAGTTTGTACATTTTTTTCACATGGCTGTCTACTTTTTTAAGTACTTCCTGCTCAATGAAGAAAGGTCAGAGATGTAAGGGACCATGCTGGTGTTTGCAATTCCAAAGCTCCTCTGCAAATTCTATCAGCCTATTGAAATGGGGTAATAGGCTCTCCTGTTAAATTCCAATATGGATCATTATTCATTTTCTGCATTTATAACACATTAGAAGAAGTAAACAGGTCACAGACATAGGCTTAGTAGATTATCAAGAAAGACCATTTTGTTACTAATTTTCAAATCTGTTTTATCCTAAAAATGCAGGAATAGAAACCGTTGGCATATCTTTTCTGTGTAATTTAGATCCATGTAAATGGCACATTCACTGACATTGTTTTGTATTAAACTCTTTGCCTTATTTCTTTGTAACAGTGGAGTTGAAACACGTGTTCACTTGGCTTGGATTCAAAGTGAAAAAGTATGACGACCAGACTTCCACAGAAATTCAAAACCTTTTACGGTTCTGGCAGTCTTCTAAGGATTGGAAAGACGGTGACTGTCTGGTATGCTGTATTCTATCTCATGGAAAGTCTGGGCAAATTTTTGGGACAGATGAATGTCTGATTCCAATCCGTACCATCACATCATACTTCAAAGCCAACAATTGCCCATTGTTGGCTCAGAAACCTAAGCTATTCTTCATCCAGGCCTGTCAAGGTGAAAAGACACAGCAGCCAGTCCTCCTTGAAGAAGACACCGGCCATGCTACCTCATTTGAACCAGATGCACAAAGTTCGGGATCTGTGTCTTCCCGGCAGCTGACCTCAAGTATTCCAGATGAAGCAGATTTCCTGCTTGGCATGGCCACTGTAGATGGCTATCTCTCTTACCGGCATGTACATGAAGGGACTTGGTACATTCAGGCTCTTTGCAGTAAATTGCAGCTCCTGGTGCCAAGGTAGGATTCATGTTAGGTAGAAGTCTTCTGTTTAATGTGACTGTTCTGAATGAACTACCAAGTATAGATTTGTATGTAGGCCACTTAGCCCATTCCAAATGGATTTCACACAATTTTCGATCGTTTTTTTCATAGGCTTCACGCACCGGCTCAAAATCTTGCTAGCACAGGCTTGCCTAAGTTAGGAATTTCCCTTCCATCATAATCCTGTGAGGGAGAGTGAGCTGGGAAAATGTGACTAGTCCAAGGAACTACAGTAGCCTCAGCCTGGGTCTCCCAGTCTTCTCCAACATCTTAACCACGACACCATCCTGGCTCTGGTAATCTTTGTGCCAAATAGGTAGAGGGGAGACAAACAGTATAAATTCTTGATTGCGTAGAAGCTGGGGCTCTAAGGAATTTCTAACATACTAAATAATTTGTCTCCAGGCTTAAACATACAGTTGATTTTGTGCTTCCTGATGTTCAATTATGTTAGTTTATAGTCCAGTGATAATATAAAGGGAAGTAAGCGCAAAGCAAGAATTGATATTTCGTTGATGTTCGTTTTCTTCTCTTTAGAGGTGAAGACATATTATCCATTCTTACAGAAGTCAATGAAGAAGTGGGCAAACGTGCAGATGGTCAAGGTGAAAAACAAATGCCCCAACCAGCTTATACTCTCAGGAAAAAATTGATCTTCCCTGTGCCTAAAGAACCTTTTGTATCATCAAAGCAGAGTTCAGACATGCAATAATGTAGATTGCTGGGGACATAGAGAGAAAAGATTGGTGAGTTCAAAAAGAACTCTCTTGTTTTCATTAATTCTTTGCTGTGCTTTGAACAGGAATGCCTGTTGTCTTCTCAAAGCTATTTGATGTTTAAGAAGATGAAGAGGCATGCACTTTCTCCATCCGCCATTCATTGCATATGTAAAAAATGATTTGTATGATCAGCACATTTCTTAAGCAAGGCTTCTTTTCTAGAGCTGAAGGATATCAGATATGGTCTAACTAGGTTTCCTTCATTGGGAAGGAGTAGACTGCAGAATCATTGATACTCAGCAATATATCTCCAAGCCCAGGAGCAACCTTTGTGGGTTAAACGAGATCTTTTTTATTATTACCACAATAAATAAATTAATATGTCCTTCAGCTATTAAATACAGTGGATATTCTGCTATATTTATTTAATGTTTATAGAGGCAGGGAAGATGCATTTTGCAGAAGCCTTGATTGTAGATTTTGCCTAAGTTCCAACTCTCTTGCAAGAAGTTAATGAAACCCAGAACTAAAGCCATATAAAAGACAGAACATAGTAGTTCTGTTTCCCCTGTTCAATGGGAAAATGTTTCCTCTAATCCACAGCAGATATGGACTGTACATTGTAAATTGTACATGTATAGTTGCAAATTGAACATCTGAACAGTTGCATTAGGGTGAGGAGGAAATATAGTGAAATGATAAATTACAATGCAGAGTTTCAGAGCAGAGAGATAAGACTTCAACAAAGAATTGATGGATAACTAATGATACATTGTTGCAAAGACTGGCAAAGGAGGACACAAAGAGGCCAATCTCAAGCCAATAAAAATTGTATCAGGAAAGAAATAACAGAAGTCTTGATTTGCTATATATTTTGAAATATTCTTACATATATCCTCTAGAAAATAGGCAGAATCTCATACACAGAGTCACATTCCAGGAATAAAGTAGGGATGTGCCGAATTTTGGATTTAGAGTCAAATCGGAGATTGGAGCAAGTCTGGGGCCATGTGCGCACCTTGAAGAAACTGTCCTTTTCTGGGTGTGCCCAGTAAGTGCCATGAACAATCCCATGAACATGTGGATTACAGAAGCACCAACACCAACAGAGCTGAATTTTAGAGATGTATAGCACTTCAGATCTGAAGCCAAAAGGCATCTCTAAAATTCAGCTCTTTTTCATTGAAGATCACTTCAGTGTTTTAAGTACACAGTACAACAGTTGCCAAACAAAATGACAACAGTTCTAGATAAGTGGTTCTACATCCTCAAATGGGCCTCCAAGGAAATATAGGAGCCAGTTCATTAAAAAAAATCAGCGCAGAACCTTGGGTTCCTGATATTTAAGGTACTAACGAATAGTATTTTAATTATAATTTGACAAAGGGTCCTTTTTTTCAAGAGGAATTGGGCTTTCTGTTTTTTGAGATGTTTTCTCCAGCAACTGGATGGTGAGGAATTTCCCACCATCCAGTCAGAGCTGAAGAAGCTTCTTGGATGAGAAGCAAAACGTCTTCAAAGAAAACCCAGAAAGTCCCAATTGCCCCTTGAAAAAGCACCTTTGGAACAACCATGACATGGATGACTTTGAATCTCCATCAACATTTACAATTTGACAGTTTGTAGTCATTTAAATATGGATTTTAATCTACAGGACCAAGTTATGCCCTTTTGGTATAATGTATGTTATAACATGTCCACCATCTGGCTAAGAAACATTTATTTTATTTCTAAGCTAGTAAGGGAAGAAAACACGGCACGAAACTATTAGGTGTAGCTGATAAAAATAAAATAAAAAACATAATGATACATATATGTAAGTAATCCTTTGACACTTCTGGTGTTCCAGCTTCAGCCTGTTCTGAAGAAATAGCTTCACACAATCTCCCATAAGCCAATTCTTCATGCATAGTTCTAATCAAACAATCCAAAAATACTACTTTTTTGGGCACGTTCATTAAATATCTCTTCATTCTTCTCAATAAGCTTGTGCCTGAGGGAGGAAAAAAAGCAAAGGTATTTTTTTTTTCTACCTTTGTACAAGGAGACTACAGAGCCTATAGTATACCAAATGTTGGAAACCATTTCCCTGAATCGCAGTTGGCACTGGGGAGTGACATCCCCCCCCAATTCCCCACTCACTTGCTGTGTCACTCATTGCACAATCAAGTGAAAGTGATTTACAAGAAGCTAGTTGAAATTCTGTGCTAAAACAACTAGAAGTATTGAATGTTTTGTTTGGCAAAGTTATAACCATGTGTAACAAGGGCACCCACGTGCCAAAGCACAAGATATGCACCTTGAATCGATTTATGAATTCAAATTGGGTTTTGCAAAAAGTCAGTTTTTAGGCTTGATTCTCTACAATGAAGTTAAAATTTCTTTTGTATATGGTCCAGCATGCTACAAAAGCATGTTCGATCTTGTCAGTATTTTTTTTAAAGTTCGTTTGGGGACTGTATGATTAGATAAAAGTGCTTGGAAGATATAGGAACCGTTGTATTTTGGAAGAAAAGTCTAAAAGCATAATTCCAGTGTAGCTCTTTCAAAGCTCTCACCCTCAGATATGGCTATAATCCTTAGTGGAGTATTACCTGAGAGTAATTCCTCTTGAAACAATGGGGCTTACTTTTGACAAATGGGTGTATGTGGGTGGCTGTTAACTCGTACGGACAGTCATGGAATCAGATCTCATCATGAATATTGTTACTGATACAAGTGAAACTCCCAACCAACTCCCTCATTTTCTCAAAAGCAAATTCAATTGTCTTACCGACATAGAATATTGCAACTGGAATTTTAGCTATTCAATCAGTTATGTTATTACTGAATGCTACTGCATGTTTTTGGCATGTGTATATTTTTTTCAAACAGTTCTAACGATCATTTTAAATGATTATTTTAATGGCAAATATTTTCAAAGACAAGAAGACGTTCAGCTTCAAACTCATTAAGATTTCCTGATATCTGTCCATGCCTCCATACACCTTTGCCCTTGTCACTCCTAAGCTAAAAATGCTTCAAAATAATCTCGCCAGGCTAATAAAATGCAAGTATTCAGAATGAACATCTAATCTTCCTAGATGTTCTCCCACAGGTATTCTCCATATACCATCTCCCACCCACACAAAGCCAAATAATTTAATTCAAGAATATGTAAGTCACCACATAGTGAGATGGGCAGCAAACAATTCAAATAAATAAATAAATAAATTGGAAATGTTATAGTTTGTTTCACAAACCTCAGTCAATCTGCACTGCTTAAAAAAACTTTTTCAAAAGACTTACTGTTTTGGATTTTACTAGATTTTTCCCCCACCTCAAAATGTTGTTTTCTTCTGACAAAGAAGCTATATTAATTCGATATTTCTCTTCAACAGCTACTGCTTTTTGTTGGAAAGATCTCTCCATGTCTGCCATTTTGGCTTTCTGTGGTGGAGATAACAAACTGGGTTTTGGAAAAGTGGGAAGTAACATACATATTTCTATCATCAATGAAATCTTTTTTTGTTGTTGTTGCTATTGTTGGAAGAGCAGTGGTATCCGAGTACTCTTTAAATTAGCACTGAACTAGAGAATTTTTAACTTAATATTAGGCACCTTATGGCCATTTCTTTTTAGAGGTAGTCATTTGCTTGGTCACTAAGCAAGAAAGGATGGAATTTTAACTGATTGTTCCACAAAATCACTGTAGCTTAAAACTACAGCATTACTGCTGGTTGATCTTATCTTGGTTGGTATTTAACTACCCAGATTTTAACTATTTTTATTTCCTAATGAGCTTTTCATTGAGCTTGTTTTTTGGCTACAAAGTGATGGCGTCTGCAAATTTCACATGAATGTTCTATCTCCAGTTTTAATTCCAGCTGTCATCTCTACTAATCCTGCCATTCTTGTATGCTCTGTATATAGTATGCATTCTCTTCTTCAGATTCAGTGTCAGTATCTGTTCATTTAACAGTACCTCAGAATAATAATCTGGTATGATTGCACAATCAACCCATTTTGCTCTGTTCAACAAAGATCAATCTTACAGTTTTTGCTCTCACCCACGTGTTATTTAGCTAACTAACATTATCTTATTAATGTTAGTTAGCTATTCTCGTGTCCTGCTCTCCCCATATGTTTTGCCTCTCCTTAAACACACAGAATTAATGCATTGGCTCGGTGATTTGCACAATCTCTTGCCTCTGCCTTGTTCAGGGGACAGAGTAATAAACAAGTAAAGGAGAGTTGCAGAAGTAAGGTTCCATGGCAAGGGAGGCTACCAATGAGGACTATAGCAGTGGGATTCAAAGAAAGCCAGGGGCAATTGAAAGCAATGACAGCAACCATTAAACAGAGCACATTTCATAATTTTCAGTGATGTATGTAGCGAATGGCACATTATCAGAGCAGAAAATCAGTCTCTAAGAGGCAGAGTCGAAGTTTATTTCTGTTTGGTTTGATAGGGAAAAGAAAAAATACGGTTAATGCCCATTTCAAGAGAATCTGTGGAGCAGTGGCTGAACTTGGGACCTGACTTTGTTGTTGCTGCACAACCACACATGGTGTTTCTCTTCACCTAAAGCCACAGGATTTATTGGAATTAAAAAGGATATACATTGAATATTGATGCAGATGAAAGCTCTCTCTTGCAGGGGTAAAGAAAAACTAGCATGTGAGCAAGGCTGATTGGATGGTTATGCCTCTGGCCTTTGAGGAACAGCGTTACAGGCAAAAGGGAGGAGATTCACCCATCCCCAGGGTAGCAGGAGAAACAAGGGGCTTGCTATCCTCAAGAATAAAACTACTCTGGAATTGCAGAGTGACAATATTTGGATACCAGTCACTGGGAAGGGGCCAATGTTACTGGATACATGAAGATGTAGAATTACTCTATTCTGAGCTATTTGGAGGATTATTAAGAGAAAATGCAGGGCTACCTTTTTAATAAAAATAATCATCTACCACCAGTAACAGACCAATTTCAAAAGGGTAGTCATGTCACAGATCTCACCTCCTTCTGAAGTTCCAACTCTGTTTTGTGAAGAGATGAAGCAATAGCATTAAGAGATTCGTTCTTCTCATTCAATTCATTCTCCAATGTCTTTTATTGGATAAAAACATTTTTAAAAAATAATTTCAAGCATTTGCATCACATTTCCACAGTTATTCCATGAAAATGTGCAACTTTATTTTTAGTAAAATAAATAAAGCACCCCTTATTAGAGATATCTTTCTGGACAATACCAATACTCTTCTTGTGAGTGATTGAAAATGTCCCAAATCTCACAAGATTTCATCCCAAAAGCTACAATGATTTTTAAATTATATTGAGATTTAGTGAGCATCATAGTCTCCAGCAAATTACCTCGCAGTACTTCCCTTTCTTTAACTCAAGCAAGAATTTAGGCAATTTACTGTTTTATGTTTGAACTGCAGTTCTCACAAGCTCTTGGAGCTGATGGAACTGAAAACTTGAATTACCTATCCAACCAAATAAAACTTATAGAAATTATTTATGCAGAAAACAAAGGAATGTGTTGGCCAGATGAGCCTTACTCATCTGAAATAGTTGGATAGACCTCAAGCTCCTTACTAATTTTTTAAAATTATTATTTGACTTATTGAATTGTATAGCTTCCTAACTCAACAGGTTACTCTATCTTTTTTTTTTAAAATCATATTTGCCAGTGCCTTGGTGAAGATCAATTACACCCTTCACCACACCTTAGGAGTTATGGTTTATTCCATTCCTTGTTTTATCTGACACGAATACTTCTGCCGTCCAAATAGTCTTGTTCTACTACTCTTCATCTATCACGGACAAGCTTTTCATTTAGATCTTGATACCATCATCTTATAGCTTATAATTCATTTTTACAAGCCATTTGAGACAAGGTGAAGCAATTTTTGTTAGTTTTTCAGATGTCTTTGTCATGGACTTCCTATGTATTTAAATGGAAAGTGTTTCGATTTTATGGTAGCAATCACATTTTAGCTCTTTGACTCATATTTAAAATACCTAGGAATAGCTTTCTCTTCAATCACATTTTAGCTCTTTGACTCATATTTAAAATACCTAGGAATAGCTTTCTCTTCAGTAAAATTATGCTTTGCAGTTATCTCCTTTTTTCTAATCCATCAATAAACCATGAAAGACCTAGCAAAGGAATTTTCTGGGCACTTTTTCTGACCGACGACTTTTACTGAAAGGCATAAGCTTTCACTTTATCATATGCACAAAGTGGCTAAACTGATGTAAGATTTAAATTGGAGTGAGACGGAGAGAAAAGGAGAGGAAGGTAGGGTGATTATACAGATGCAGGTTACATGTGAGATAGATTACAAGTTCCCTGCCTTCTCCCTTTGTGTCTCTGTTAAAGTCTGCAGTAAATAGGCAAACACCCATTCACTTTCACAAGGCATAGCAAGCCCTTTGCTCTCCCACATTCATTTATCTTCTTGAAGATTGAAGCTGATTCCCAAGCATGGATTAATATATTCATCCAAGCATACATGCAAAGGCATGAGTGGGTTAGGGAATCGAGTTCAGATTTCCACAGCTAAAACCAAATGTCCAATCCTCAAGTAGAGTGACTAAGGAAAAAAGCCTAGATTTGTTCACCCCAGCTCCACCCTTGCTAGGAAAAAAAAGGCTTTGTCTTGGAACAAAATAAAAGTCTTAATGGAAGGTGCTGAATAGGATCCGGACAGGAGCTTGAAGGCTGCAATTGCAGAAATCAGTTAATCAGGACCAGGCAGCTGAAGTAAGCTGGGTGGAAAAATCCCTCCACTTAGAGATAAAATAGAGCTCTTGGCTTCTACACAGAATAGAACAGAATAAACTGGAAGGGATCTTGGAAGTCCAGCCCAAGCAGGAGAACCTATACCAGTGATGGCTAACCTTTTCAGCTTGGTGTGTCGAAAATCGGGAAAAAATGTAGCTTTCCTCGGGTCGTGTGTCACTTCAAGAAATATCAATAATTTGGTTTATGACGGACTGGGCTGGGGTGATCACAGAGGGCTGTGAAACTCATCTCCCTGGTCTCAGGGCTGCAGGTGCAGGATGTGGGGATCGGAAGGCCACCTTACAGGGCTGTGAACCTCATGGATCTCCTTTCCTCCTGTAGCGTTCCTGAGGTAATGAAACTGACAAACCTCAGTTTATGGCGGTTAAAACTGGTTCTCTGCTGCAAAGATCTTGCGGCAGCGGTGACACCATGCCTCCACGCAACAAGCAGGGAGCAGGTATTGGAGCAGAGCACAGGCAGCCTCTAAATGTGCAGGTTTTCCCCACACCAACACAAGTGACACGCGTGTCATAGGTTAGCCATCACTGACCTATACCATTTCAGATAAGTGACTGTCTAGTCTTCTTAAAAACTTCCAATGATGGAGCACCCACAATTTCTGAAGGTAAGCTGTTCCACTGGTTAATTGTCCTCACTGTTAGGAAATTTCTCCTTAATTCCAGATGGTTTCCGTCTTTGATTAGTTTCCAACCATTGTTTCTTGTCCTGCCCTCTGGTGCTTTGGAGAATAATTTGACCCCCTCTTCTGTGTGGCAAATAGTCAAATACTGGATTACTGCTACCATGTTACCCCTAATTCTTCTTTTCTTTAGACTAGCCAAACCACAAACCTGCAGCCGTTCTTCATATGGTGTAGTCTCCGGGCTACATCTTAGTTGCTCTTCTCTGAACTTTTTCCAAAGTCTCAACATCTTTTTTGTAGTATGGTGACCAAAATTGGTTGTAGTATGCTAGATGTGGTCTTATAAGGTTTTATAAAGCAGCACTAGTTCTACTTTCAGATAATTCTGCTTTAAGATATGCTAATCTACTCTATGAGTTCTAGCCTCATCTTAAAGCACAAAGCCATCTCAGTAACCTTGGACCAGACATTCACTCTCAGCCTTACAAAAGAGCCAGTGGCAAACTATTTCCCAAGAAAACTGCCAAGAGAACTGCAGGGACTTAACCAGGCAGTTAGGAATCAACACAAAACAAAGAAAAATCTGCTGCATAGTCTTTGGTATTTTGAATGTGTCTAATTGTTCTTTAAACATGCCTCTGGTTTTTGTATCAGAGATTTATCATTTTTATTGAAACTTCGTTCTTGTAGGCTGCATTCCATCTTAACATTCTTTGCACTTTGAATCTTGTCCACCTGGATCTGTATCCAACCTGCACCTTGGATACCATGGGAGATTCACCTGGGAGACACTGGATTTTCATCAGCAATAAATGCCTTATTCCACCTCATTGAAATTGTTTGGACATTTGGCTAAAAGGAAGTTTCACTTTATTTTTAATAAAACTGATTTTAAATCACACGACTGATGTTTTAATTGTCTCCTCAAAAGGAGACAAGATTGCTATTCTCTGCCCAAAACCCTCAAAGTTACTATGGTAAGAAGAGCGTAATACAGAGTTGGGTTTCCATGTCATTTGTACAGTTAATATCACAATTGTTAGCATAACCATTATTATTAGGGTTATAGACTGTGACAGTCCCTTCTCTCACTTAACCTTGGGTTAAATAGGAGGAGCCTGAACAAGGCTTTTTTCCCTCCAGGAAGATTGGAATGGGCAACAGTACAGTAACCAGAAGCTGCATCCGCTCTATCCACCCAGACTGGCAGTGGGGAGGGCCAAGAGGCACAGTGGAAAGGGGCCTCTCCCATGTATCTTCACATCATGTTCTCATCTTTTGTACATCAATGAAAATACTCATTTGTTCTTTGGATTTCCCTCATGCAAATATTCATTTGTTCTTTGGATTTTCTG
Organism: Notechis scutatus; assembly: GCF_049901735.1. Classification (NCBI taxonomy): domain Eukaryota; kingdom Metazoa; phylum Chordata; class Lepidosauria; order Squamata; family Elapidae; genus Notechis; species Notechis scutatus. Next base: position 173,534,812 of record NC_142009.1, on the reverse strand, counting down.
CATGCTTTTCTTCCTCATCTAAAGTTTGTTGTATTCCCTCCCCTCCAGTGGCAGTGTTCAAGTGGTGATATAATTTAGCCAAAAAACAGTGCCCGTTTCTGTTCCCACATATAGCACAAGGCAATACTGATAGCTTTCCTCAGAGGAATTCCCTACTAGAACTTTTGGCAGCTCAGCCTAACCCCCCAATCAAGCCTTATAGGTGGGACCAATACCTAAGTAATCCAACTTTTGGAAGAACTACCTTCTGTTTGGTCATTTTAAGGTAGCTAGGTCTTCTCCATGTATATGAATCATAGAGATCACAATAAAGAGTGCTTATCTCCCTTGCATGGAGTTCAGATGATAATCTGTTACTTCACAACATTTTATCCTCTTAGCCCCGCTTGGTCTCATGTGATCTCAGATATTCCCTTCAAATCCACTATGATGGTTTTAGGAACTGAAGACATTCTGTGGGAGCTTCACCTGTGGCTTAGTATGCAGGGAGAGGGGAGTTCCTATGAAACAACTCTGTATACTCTAGAAGGTTCAAAACTAGACTGCATAGATGCCTTGTGCAGGAATTCACAGATTATCACTTGAAACAGTAGCAGGAACTAAACCAATTCTTGATTTGTATATACTTACACTGAACTTATAATTTAATGGTCAACAGAAGGTTATATAAAAAAAGAACGTATCAGCAAACTTGCCATATTTTCCATTAAAAGAAATAGAAGAATTGTTTGAAGGCAAAGCTTCCATTGCAAAAAAGAAAAGAAAAAAAAGCCAGTAAGGATTGACCATATTTAAAAGGTGCCGAAGACAGAAAATTATCTAATCAATTGATCATCTATCCCAAATGCCAAAGCAATTCTAGGTGATGAAATCAAAAGTTTAAAAGAAAAAAGAAAAACAATACAAATGATATTCAATCATCATATCAAAGGAAGGAAATGCCAAAACATGAGAGAGTAAATAACAGCAGTGAAGGTTTTCCACGGGCTTGCTAAAAAAGCCAACTTTTTAATTGTTGTTTTGCTGTTGTTTTTGAGAGAGAGGGAGGGAGGGAGGGAGGGGATGAAATGAGTTAAAATATCCTGAAAAAGAGTTTGGCCAACAGACTGAGCAAGAGCATTTTATGGCACATCCCATTTATGGCTATACATGTACAGTACATTATTGATATTTATATTCCAGTTACACATTCCAATATATTCCAATATTAGAAATTATCCTCTAACCTTGTTCTTCACAGATTTGCTTAATGGTTGATTAGGGTTGCTGGACCTAATCAAAATACTAAAGCAAATATTAGTTTAATAAATTATGATTCCCACTAATAACTCTTTTTTCCCCCAACTAGTAGGTGGAATGTTGGGAAAGCTACATCTAATATATATATATATATATAAAGGAAGTCTACAATAGACCACACTGCTGCTACTTATTAAATAGATGCCTCAATTGCACTTATTATTTTTAAAAAACCAATACACATGCCTTGATTTTGGCATTTAACACTTCTATATTTTCCAAGGCAATTTGTTGCTGTTTCTGAAATTCCTGGGAAAGAAAAAAATAGGGAGTTAATAGAAAAATATACCTGAAAATGAACTTTCAATTCTTAATTATCTGTGGGCTCCCAATGAAGTCTTGGTGTACGTCTCCCCTTATGGAGCTCAATTCACACTCTGATTAGCTATGCACTGGATGAGGCTACCATAACTTGTATAATAATTCTATTGATAATAGAAAAACAGCAGGCCTACTAGTAAGTTTCAGTAAGTTTACATATTACTGAAAACTTCCATTCAGATTGAAACTCAGAGACTTAAGTTGCTTCCCAATTGGGCTCATTAATGCCATAGTGTTAATCTTTCTCCATTACTGAAAGGAGAATGAAGCAAGCAGTTGGGAATGACCCAGTGAGGTACTGCAATATTGACGTTCTTTACATGCAAGATATATGCCCAATCATAAAATCTCATGCAGTAAAGCCATTTTACAATATCAGTTCAAAATTCAACACTTTATTGCTTCCTGTTTGGAGTTGTTTGCTTCATGAATTTCTTTATTTAATTTCTATACCTGCCCATCTCAATCAATGACTCTAGGTGACTTACAATTCCAAAACTATAAACATCCCAAATAACATCCAAAAACATCCAAAATAAATATATAGACAGCAGCCTAGATAATTAACCAGTTAAAAATAAAACCAGGAAATGGGGGTTTTAACACCTTCAGTGTCCAAGCTTGAAAACAGCCATGTTTTTAAAGCCTTATGAAAGGCAAAGAGGGTTGGGGGCATTCTAATCTCCAAGAACTGAATGGATGGATGGATACAATTTCTGATTAATTATTCCTGAAGAAATTTTGTTCCACTCAGGAGCAAGCTTTAATGGTTTGTGAGTTGTTTTTTTTTAAATTATTCTTTTAGTGCTAAACAAAAATGAGAGGAATAAGTCAGGCTATTATAAGAATACAAGTTTATACCGGAACAACACCACACATCATCCAAGCAATGCCTATTTGCAAAAGTCATACTGGCTGAGATTTATAGGAAAAAGCTTTAATTCAAGTTACAATAGCCTTCTCTACAAAGCAAAGCAACTTCTGATAAATAGGAAATACACTTACTTCTCTCTCTTGTTCATAAACTCTGCCGAGCAAAAAACTGTTATTCTGAATAATCTTCTTCTGCTCCTCTAATTCCATCTCATATCTCTTTGTTAAAGATTGCTCTGAGGAAAGGATAAAGTTTTTTTTAATCTATTATTTAACTGTATTGTGCCTGAGTCCTGGAAACTCTTATATGAATTTAGCACGGTAATTTGATAGAAATAGCCATGATTGCAGCATCCACATCATACCCTCACTAATACATTTTCCAAGGCACCCAAACATATGCTGTTTCTATTGTATGATAAGACTCCAACCGTAAATACAATGTGGCAAAATTCTGTGTGCAGAATTTTGTATATAACATTAGGAAGATGCCTGCAACTTGTTAGCAAAATACTTTCTCTTGTAGCTTTGTGTTTATTCCATATTGCTAATGTATTTGCTTCCTTCTGCCTTTGACATCTCATTTTCTACCAATTTGTTTTATGTGTTTATATTTATTTGAGTGATATAGTATTTATTTATTTTAGGGCAATTTTTGTAAAAATATAATATATAACCATATTTTAAGTTTATTCTTACTTAGGCCTGGATAGTCTAGGATAGTGCTATATACCTGTTTTTCCCCACATTGTTCAATTTTGTTCACCATTTTACATGTTGTGACTCCTCTTCCCCCATCCCTTCACACTACTCCCAACTCCAAAGCTGGTAAAACTGTTTTCTTAAACCAAAGTGTTCTAAGTCTTTATGCTTGGTCTCAGGATACTCTTAATAATTTTATAGTTAGTATTATATTTTTATAATATTAACTATATTAATTATATAATTATCATTACTAATTTTATAGGAGCCATGGTGGTGCAGTGGTTGGAATGCAGTATTGCAGGTTAATTCTGCTGACTGGCAGGAGTTCGACCCTGACCGGGATTGGTAAAATGAGGACTCAGATTCTTGAGGGCTATAGGCTGACACTGTAAAAACCACTTAGAAGAGGGCTGGAAAGCACTGTAAAGTGGTATATAAGTCTAAGTGCTTTACTATTATAACCTGGATCATTTTAGATGAAATTATACTATATATTACTATATAAAATTGTAAAATAAGGCAAAACATCTGCAGCATTTGAGTGTCCTTACTTATTTTCCTGAAAACTTGCTATGGGATAATAAAATGCTGAGGAAAACAGAAAATAGTGCTTTGATTACAGTAGTACAAGACTAGTACATTCCTTTTACCTACTTTGTTGTAATAATGCCTTTTCTCGCTCAGTCCTCTCACTTTTTTTCCATTCAGCCTGTCTTCTCAGCCATTTTTCTTCCATTTCATCAGAAATGCTATCCTACCAAAACAAGCAAGCAAACAGAACCACCAATCAGCTTGAAACATATATAGGCAACAGTTCTGCCTATCAATGCATTAAAATAGGTCATTTATATCAAACAGGATATTGTCCAATTAAAAAAATATTTCAAAAGTCATCATGAGTTTATGCTCATTCAGTTGTATGGATTAACTATAACTTCATCAGCACACAAGAGGATTTAAAGTTGACTTATTTTCTCCTATTGTGAAGCATTGCATATATGACTTTTTAAATCATGAACGCCATGGGATATTGAGAAGACACAAGAGCTTTTCACCAAAGACACATAATGTCTTTTTCCAGGTTGGGAGAGAAGAATTATAAACTACAGGTAGTCCTTGGCTTACAAACATTCATTTAGTGACTGTTTGGAGTTACAATGGTACTGGAAAAAGTGACTTATGACCATTTTTCACAATTACAACCATTGCAGCATCCCCATGGTCATGTGATCAGAATTTGGATGCTTGGCAGCTATATTCATATTTATGACAGTTGTAGTGTCTCAAGGTCATGTGATCACCTTTTGCGACCTTCTGACAAGCAAAGTCAATGGGAAAGCCAGATTCACTTCACAATTGTGTTACTAACTTTAACAACTGCAGTGGTTCACTTAATAACAGTGCCAAGAAAGGTTGTAAAATGGGGCAAAACTCACCCTACTTCATCAATTCTTAGATGGCAATTTAAATATTTACCTGGTACATACGAAATGTATTCTTCAGGTATTTGTACTCCTTCTGCATTGTAGCTGAGGATGGATAAAAGGGAAGAAGTAATGTATTCCATGCATCCAAGTCGAAATAGTCCAAACTATTGACTCAAACTTGTTTTATGTTTTTGGGTTTGATTTGTCTTAATTATAGTGATGTGTTTTTCAGTATTTCCCCCCCCCCTGGCCCACTTCTCAGCATAGACAGAAGAGAATTAATGAAGCAAGAAGTGCTTCAAGAGAATTGCTTAATTGTCCCAGTCACTGATGATATTTTTGCTAGGAGAATATTTCCTAATTGTTGCTAGGAGTGGCCTGTTCCAAAACCGGTGTGTCAAACTGGGTTTCTTTGAGGGCCAGATCAGCATTGTAGTTGTCCTTCATGGGCCGATTGGAGGGGTAGGAGATGGGACAGACACCTTCCTGCATCACCCTGCCGGTCAAAACGGGGCGTGAGGGGGCCACGGGCAGCCCCCACATGGCCCATTTTTGGCCTGGACGGCCTCATGCAACACCCTGCCATTCCAAACAGGGCATGGGAGGGGAGCATTTTGGCTGGCAGGGTCCTGCAGGAGGCCATCCAATCTGAAAATGGGCCATGCGGAGGCTGGCCATGGCTCCTCTGCATCCCATTTTTGCTAGCAGACACTGCGGGCCAGTCCTTTTCTATTTCCAGGCCGTCACCGTGGGCTGGATTTAAGCACCCTGCAGGCCGGATCCAGTCCGTGGGCCTTGAATTTGACACCCCTGTATTAGGAAGTAACTGACAGGGAAATATTTTCCCCTTAATTGTAGTTAAGAAGAAGAAGATTGGGTACAGTTTAAGAAAGCTATGGAGAGTGGACTTAGAGATTTGTAATGTCTTAAGCTGTGATTGTTTTCCTAGAGATCCAACTAGATAAGCCAATAAGATGGGTTCAGTCATCTCATATCCTATCTGCCACCTCCCAGCATCTCAAAACTACACCAATTAACTTCAGCATCAAAGTAAATCAAGTTTTGCAGTGCACTTTTGAGTCAGGTTCTGGAGCTTGTTAAGGTGTTTTATCTCCCATATGCTCTACTTTCCCTCACCCATTAACTCCCCTCCCCCAATGCCAAATATCAGGCTCTTTTGAGCTTGAGAGAAAGGACAGCAAGTTCCCACCCAAGATCTCCAACTTCCTTTCCCATTCTTAAAAACCTTCCTTACACACATCTATTATTTTGAGTCAATGGCATCTGAGGATGATGCCGCCTCATATCCTTCTGTCCTCATAAGTCTCTCCCCCTAGCTGTAAACATTGTTTTTCTCAAGCTGGTGAGATTAACAAGGTTTTCCTTTGAAGGCAATTTTCCTAATTCTCAGCAAGGTTTGTTCAATTCTTCATATTTCTAACTTGAACTGAATTTGGCTTCTGGCTTTTACAATCCTTAAGGCATTTTCCACCCCGAGAGAAGTTCTTCTAAAGCAGGGGTCGCCAACCTTTTGGAACTCAGGGACCACCAAACTCATACTTTTAAATCCCGAGGACCACTAATACGATTTTTTTTTAAAAAAAGCTAATATATTTAATATAATTTTTTATGTTAAATATAAATTATAAATATAAATCCCCCCACCTGGCACCTTCCAAAGAGACAGAAGAGCAGGCGGTGTGTGTGTGTGTGTGTCTGAGCTGAGGGGCCGCGGGGCAACTGCTGCTGGGAGAAGCAGAGGCAGAAAGGGGCTTTGCTCTCCTTGGGGGCAGCGCCCCTTGGCTGCCACTCCAGGGGCTTCTCAGCAGGCATCTGCCTGCAGAAGGACTGCCGCTCTTGGTGATTAATTGGGGGAGGGGAGGGGAGAATGTGGGAGCTCCTTTCAGATCCTGGGTGGAGGATTGAGAGGCTCAGATCTGCAGCCGAGGAAAAAAGCTGGGGGGGGGCCTCTTCCAGCCTCACCTGGAGTCAGGCAAGGAAAGGTGTCCCTGGGGGCACTTCGCTCGCTTTAGCACTTCGCTGCCAAACCCAGCCACAGCCAGTGGTTATTTGGGGGTGGCAGGAAGAGAGAAAGTATCTCTCGCATTACCAGGGGAGGAAAGGAGACAAAACAAAGCTCACTCTTTCACCGAGACCTACAAAACGCCAATCTACCGTGTTCCAGGAGTTATTCGGAATCATCAAATGCTCCCACTTGCAGTTCCCGTGCCTCCCGGCTCAGGTCCCTGAGATGCACACTCCCACACATGGCGGCGGTGGCAATAACAGTCCCCTCTCCCAGCGCCCGCTGTCAGCTCTCCCCATTAGTTTTCTAGCCTTGAATTGCTCCCGGCTCTCTCTCTTTCCTCCCCCCCCCACCCAGACGGAGCCTTGCACAGCTCTCCCCTTTTCCAGCCCTTGCTGCCTCTCCCAACATCGAAGCCTCGGAAACGCAGGCAAAGCCGCCACAGCGTTAGCGCCCTGAGTTGCTTGCTACTCCACTACTGCTTCCTCCTCCTCCAGCACCACTTCCTTCTCTGGGTAGGGCGATTCTTAACTAACCGAGCATGCTAAGGCAACTCAGGACACTACCACTGCGGTGGCTTTGCCTGCGTTTCCAGACCAGTTGTTCTAACATCTGTAGTTATGAAAATATTTGAAAGGCTTGTGCTGTCCCACCTAAAAACCATCACAGATCCGCTGTTAGATCCCATGCAGTTTGCATACTGAGTAAATAGATCAACAGATGATGCTGTTAACATGGCTCTGCATTACATCTTACAATGCCTTGAAACTCCAAATACCTATGCAAGGGTCCTCTTTGTAGACTTCAGTTCAGCATTCAATACATCAGTCCAGACACTCTTCTAAGTAAATTAAACCAACTAGCAGTACCTGAACACACTTGTAAGTGGATCATAAGCTTCCTAACAGGCAGGAAGCAGCAGATGAAGCTAGGCAGAATCACATCTGATACCTGTACAATCAGCACAGGGGTCCCCCAAGGCTGTGTGCTATCTCCACTTCTCTTCTCCCTATATACCAATGACTGCATCTCAAACGATCCATCTGTTAAAATACCGAAGTTTGCTGATGACACAACCGTGATTGGTCTCATTTGAGACAACGATGAATCTGCATACAGACAGGAGGTTATACAACTTGCCTCGTGATGTAACTGGAACAATCGGGAACTGAACATACTCAAAACTGTAGAAATGGTGGTAGACTTTAGAAGAAACCCTCCCATACTATAACCTCTTACAATACCAGACAACGTAGTATCAACAGTAGAGACCTTCAAATTTCTAGGTTCTACTATATCACATGACCTAAAATGGACACCTAACATCAAAAACGTCATCAAAAAAAGCACAACAAAGAATGTTCTTTCTGTGCCAACTCAGACAGCTCAACTGCCCAAAACTGCTGATACAGTTCTACAGAGGAATTACTGAGTCTATCATCTGCACCTCTATAACTGTCTGGTTTGGCTCTGCAACCAAACAAGACAGACACAATCTTCAACGGATAATTAGGACTCCAGAAAAAACAGTTAGTACCAACCTGCCTTCAGTCGAGGACCTATATACTGCACGTGTCAAAAAGAGGGCTGTGAAAATATTTACAGACCCCTCACATCCCGGACATAAACTATTTCTACTCCTTCCCTCAAAACAACACTATAGAGCACTGCACACCAGAACAATTAGACACAAGAACAGTTTTTTTCAACCCCACCCCCACCAATCAAATAGTTTACAAATTGCTATGGGTTTTTTTTAAAAAAAGAGCAGTTTTGTTCCTTGTGTAGTTTTAAATGCAACAGCAACAACTGATGGAAATACGTGTGTGTGTGTGTTCGTTTTAAGTCAACACTGACTCCTGGCAACTCCCTGTAGTTTTCTTGGCAAGATTTTAGAAGTGGTTTACCATTGCATTCTTCCTAGGGATGAGAGAGAATAACTAACCTAAGATCACCCAGCTAGCCTTATGTCTAAAGCAGGGCTAGAATTCACAGTCCCCCAGTGTCTAGCCTTGTGTCTTAGCCACTACAACAAACTGGTGTATTAATCATCCCATTGTCCCTGGCTACTTATCTATTTCTAATTTCCTTTGTGAAACAACTCTGTGAGCTGTGAAGTTCCCGTACACATGTAGGCATGAGACAAATCGATAATCCTGCATCATACCCAATTTTTCTTGTGCAGTTGCCCTCTCATTCCGCAACTCTTTCTTATACTGTTCTTCCAGGTTATTCACTTGTATTATGTGAAATCCTTGAATCTCCCTGCCAAGACAATGTAACAGCAAAGTAAGGTAAAAGAAGCACTTCTGCACTTGTGGTCTGTTAAGTCCTCTAGTTAGTATGTCTTCATAATAAACTTGCAGAGCTACACACAGAGTGGTAATGTTGTCTTGGTGAGAAACTGTTCTCTTGTACAAGTCACAGCACCTGATTTTTGCCAATTTACTGCACAGTCTTTAATCATATCTAAAATCATATGCAATCTGTTTATAAAATATCCTTTACATTTCAGGAAGAGCTCCTTAGGAAAATATCAGAAGGACTCAAATACTCTATGGGGGAAGGGAAATCTACAAAAAGCTGTGCATTATTTCGAGAGACAATAACAAAGCAGCATTAAAAGTACAGAATAAACATCCAAAAGCATGTCTTAGGCTGAAGAGATCAAGTAAGGGAGATCTGCCTTTCATGTATCATTCTCTGTGTGGTATTGTCAAAAGGACCTAAATCATGAGATCAACTCAATGTAGATAGTCCTTGACTTACAATCTTTCAGCCCAGCTAACAGATGACTAGAGCTGGTAGAGAACTCCACAAGGAAGCAGGAAAGTCCACAGCATCTGTCAGCTGTTGACCAGGCTTCTTTTGAATGCAACCACACAAAGCACCAGGAGCAAATATTTACTCTTCAGGCCATCTATCAGAATCCATCTCTTCTCAAAGCCAATCCCATCTGATGTTTGGTGGGATGTAAAGGAAAGAAACAAAAAAAAAAGTCAGCAATTCCTTTCATTAATGCTTTGCATATAGTAACTAAGGATATAGCTTCAGCTGAATGAAAAATCTCCATAAGCAAAGTCTTGAAATTGTTGGCTCTCTTGAACTTGGGAAAATGGATAACTCCATCCTGTTCTGAAAAGCTCTGGACTGCTTGTAACTTGCACAGGAGATGAACATAGGATTTTATAATACGTTTTCTTACTACAGTGGTACCTCAATGCTCAACATTAATTGGTTCCAGGAGCTACAATGAGTACCAAAAATGATGAGTATCAAACAATTTTCCCATAAGGAATAATGTAGTGAATCACAAGGCAGAGAAGTTCTAGTTTGTGCATTGAATACCAAACAAATGATGAGTTTAGGGACAAAATTTTCATGTAAAAAGTGTTCAGTACCAAAGCAGTTGAGTACCAAGGGACATTCAAAACCAATGTTCAATTATATTTATACATTATTTTTATTGTATGTTTGAAATCTGTATGGAGAACAACTAGTGTGATTATTTTTATTATTCCTATTATACTACATCATCATCATCATCATCATTATTACTATTACTATTATTATTACTATTATTATTGTTGTTGTTTTTATTCACATATTTTTTTCTGAGTGAAAGCATGCCATGCCCATACCAATTGGTACTGTACTTTATTAAGGAACAATTCTAATCACAATGTAGACAAGTAAGTCGGAAACTGGAACTAATGAGAAGAAAATGACTTTTTAAGGGCTCAAAGCTACATCTGATGTGTAGGTAAAGTAGCAGGCACTGATGGGAAAGGAAAGCTGCTAAGTATTTGTGTTCCAGCAGTAAGGTAGGGAAGATTAACTCTATTCCCTTGTGCTTATACTTGCTTAGGAAGAAAGTCTATCGTGGTATCAATAGGGAGCTTCCCCACAGAGTAAGTAACAGAAGAAGGATTTTCCACAGGACCAAATCCTCAGAAGGAATTGTTCAGTACTGCAGATAGAGTAGCAGCACTATTTAACATGGTGAATGTGACTCTAAACTTCTAGATATACTTGTAAGAAAATTTCACCAAACTTGTATGGAATTAATTCTGAATAACTTTGAGTTTTCTTTGTTGGCCATTTTCAATCACACAAAAAGTAACTTTAAAGACTAAAAATCACAGTGTGCAAAAATTCAATATTTTAACAATAATTTATTCTGTATGCTCTATTTGTGCTATATATTAAAAAGATTTTTAGGTGACTGAAAATGGCCAATGACACAGATTGAAATAAGATTAATCAGTAGTCAAAATATTTTGTTCATTATTACTTCTGAGTTTGTCTCCACAGAACAATGCTAAAAAGTCACATGCTGCTTTCTTTCTAAGGATGGGGGGAATGGAAGCTGTTTCCTTAATGTGTTGTTATTCCTCCTTTGATCCTATAACTATGGAAAAAGAAAAGTTACTTCAAGACTTCCAAACAAGGAGAGCCAGACCTCATTTTATTATCATGTTCCTCTTGCATCTCATTGCATTTTTCTTCCATATCTTTCTCCATCTAGAAAAAAAGAAAAGTTAATTACATTTAATAAGTACTTCCCTAATGGCTTTTTTAGCAGTGTAACTGTATATATAGATAGCCAGGGCACTGTTTAAAGACACCAGGCTAGACTTCAGGAGACTGAATTCTAGTTCTGTTTTAGTCACAAAGCCAGCTGGTCAGTCTCCCTCAGCCTTGGAAGAAGGCAATAGCAAACCACTTTGCCAAAGAAACTGCAAGAACATGGCTGGAATCAAGATTGGAACCAAGACTAAATCAAAGGTACACAGCTCAACTGCGCATAGAAGTTTATCTACAACCAAGAGGCTAAATACATTCCTCTTCATCTCATCTCCATACTAATTCTTCCCATTAATATATTTGCTCTGAAATGTCTTTTAAATTCAATTCACGCCCCCAACTACTCCAACTATTCCAACTACTGCCGGCCTTAAATGCAAACTACTCAATGCAAGAAGCCTCGTGAATAAAATACCTGAATTTCTCATCCTCCTAAATATGGCTAACTTCGACATTATATTTGTCTGTGAAACATGGCTCAATGCATCTCTCCCCGACTCCATTACCACAGTAAGAGACTATCATGTTTACTGATCAGATCGTGAAAATCGTCGAGGAGGTGGTGTTGCTATATTCTATAAAAAATCCTTACATCTAAAAAATATCCAAGTTGCCCAGGAGCTTGCTCTTCCTGAGACCATCATCTGTGAACTATCCTTAAATATCACAATTCGATTCTTACTATGTTACAGAGCACCTGATTATGACATCGAACATGTAAACAAGCTAAATACATTACTAACATGGGCTGCATCCTGCCCATACCCTTTTATCTTTCTTGGTGATTTCAATCTACCTCATATTGACTGGACCCTAAATGATTGTACAACTGAAATCATACACACAACCTTCTACAATGCTATTACAAATCTGGGACTGGAACAACTAGTAACCAACAACACTAGACTAAACAACTGCCTCGATCTCATCTTCTGCAATAGTTTGAATTTAATTTACGGAATACAAACTAAAGAACCCTTTTCCAATAGTGACCACAATATGATTGACTTTTGTCTCAACATACGTCCACTCAAAAATCACCACAATGATGTAATCCCCAATTGTAACTTCAAAAAAGGCAACTATGATCTTATAGACAATGATCACTCATCCCTGGATTGGCAATCTCTATTCACTGGATGCAATACTGTTGAAGACCATTACAACATATTTTTACTTGAAGTCAAAAGAGTCATCAAACTATATGTACCAACAACAACTCCCAAAACAAAACAAAAAGCAGATTACCCATATCAATAAGGAAACTTCAATCCAAAAAGAGATCACTCTGGAGGAAAAACAAATCTGGTCACGTTGCCAATTTCAAAAACCGATACAAAAATTTATGCCACCAGATAAAGACCGAATGCACCAATTATCACATTAAACAAGAGGAAAACCTTCTAAGCACCAATTCCACCCGTGCTTTTTACAATTTTGTAAACAACAAACTAAAAGACTCAAGGTCCATCCCTCCCTTGATAGGACCTGATGGTAAAGACTGCAACGACGACACCATTAAAGCCAACATCTTTAACACATTCTTCGGCTCAGTATTTGTAAACAGCAATGGATCATGCCCAGTATTTCCTAGCCGTACCACAGATAACAATAATGATCTAATACATATCGGTTTTACAGAAGACAATGTTGAAAAAGCACTACGCAATCTAAAACCATCTCTATCTATTGGACCGGATGGAATATGTGCCAACTTCTTAAAAAAGCTATCCACTGCCATAGCCAAACCTCTAAGCATAATCTTTGAAAAATCTTTCAGGACCAGCTCCTTGCCTAACCTATGGTCACAAGCCACAGTCATCCCCATCTTCAAAAAGGGAGACCCAAGCCTAGTTGAAAATTACAGGCCAATCTCCTTATGCTGCGTCACCTGTAAAGTCATGGAATCAATTATTAACCAATCCATCATCCTCCACTTAGAGACAAACAACCTACTCTCCAATAAACAATTTGGTTTCAGAAAAAAACTATCCTGTAATCTACAACTCTTACACTGCAAAAACATATGGACGACACAACTCGACCAGGGCAAAGCAATAGACGCAATCTACATAGACTTCTGTAAAGCCTTTGATTCAGTGGTACACGACAAACTACTCCTAAAAATAAAATCCTATGGTATCTCTGGACAACTGAATAACTGGATAGAAGCATTCCTGTCAAACAGACAACAAATGGTCAAAATCGGGAGCGTCCTATCAAATCCAGTACCTGTCAATAGTGGTGTCCCCCAAGGCAGTGTTCTAGGACCAACTCTCTTCATACTCTACATAAATGACCTCTGTGATCATATTAAGAGCAATTGCGTTCTCTTCACTGATGATGTAAAGCTGTTCAATACCACAGACAATACTGCTACCCTACAAAAAGATCTTGACTATGTATCAGAATGGTCAAACAAATGGCAACTTCAAATCTCAACAAATAAATGCTCTGTCTTACATATTGGCAAAACAAATCAGAAAATAAAATACAAGCTGAATAGTCAAGAACTTGTTGATGATCCAAGCTCTGTAAAGGACCTTGGAATACTCACCTCTAATGATCTAAGTGCTAGAGCCCACTGCAACTACATAGCCAAAAAGGCATTAAGAGTTGTTAACCTAATCCTACGTAGCTTTTTCTCTGGTAATATCACAATACTAACCAGAGCATACAAAACATTTGCTAGACCAATACTCAAATACAGTTCATCAGTCTGGAACCCACATTACGTATCTGATATTAGCACAATTGAGAAAGTCCAGAAATATTTCACAAGAAGAGTTCTCCACTCCTCTACTCGTTTTAGAATACCTTATGCCACCAGACTTGAAATTCTAGAACTAGAAAACCTTGAATTACGCCGTCTTCGGTCTGACTTAAGCATGGTATATAAAATCATACATTGCAATGTCCTACCTGTCAATGAATACTTCAGCTTCAACCATAACAACACAAGAGCACACAATAGATACAAACTCAAAGTAAACCGCACCAAACTTGATTGCAGGAAATACGACTTCAGCAATAGAGTGGTCAATGTCTGGAATACTCTACCCGACTCTGTAGTTTCTTCCCCAAACCCCAAAAACTTTAATCTTAGACTGTCTACTATTGACCTCACCCCTTTCCTAAGAGGTCTGTAGGGGGCGTGCATAAGCGCACCAACGTGCCTACCGTCCCTGTCCTATTGTTTCTCTTATTCTTTTATTTTTCTTATATGTACCCATTTCATGTATTCACAACTATGTATACACTTATACTTATTATCTTGTAAACAATTGGCAAATCAAATAAATAAATAAAATAAATAAATAAAACTTGATAGTAATTGGTTTACAGGTTGAAATAATTTCCTCCAACCTGTGGTCTCTCTCTAAATATAGCAAATTCTCTGAAATATCTACAAGGAAGATTTTCTCCAAGACCAATATGATTCACCTGTTTATGTGTCACTTGATGATCTCGGCGCAATTGTTCTATAATAGCTGTCAGCTCAGAAATCTGTTCCACTAAATCAGCAACAATGTCTTCCCTACAAAATATAATGTACAAATTGTTCCAGAGAAATAATAATTATTACAGTGGTACAGTAATTAGAGTGCAATACTGCAGGCTACTTCTGCTGACTGCCAGCTGACTGCAATTTGGCAGTTTAAATCTTGCCAGGCTCAAGGTTAACTCTGCTTTCCATCCTTCCAAAGTCAGTAAAATGAAGACCCAGACTGTTGTGGGCAATACGCTGACTCTGTAAACAGCTTAGAGAGAGCTGTAAAGCACTGTAAAGCAGTATATAAGTCTAAGTGCTACTGCTAAGTGCTATTGCTATTACTTTGGAATGTAAAACTGTTTGAATTTAATGGATATAACTGAATTATTGCAATGTGCTCTACTAGGGGCTGCTCCTGAAGACCAATCAGAATTTACAGCTGGTACAAAATGCAGAGGTGCAAAAGAGTAATGGGTGCCTCTGGGTATGTGCATATGTAACCACTGCTTGTGAGCTGTATTGATTGCTAGTTCAAGTGCAATTCAAGATGCTATTTATTAACTATAAAGTTCTTGGCATAGAGTCTGGATCCTCAGAGAGCACCTATCGCCAACTGATTCTGCCCTCCCTGTTCATTCTAGAAATGGGTACACTCCAAATCTCTTCTATTAAATCAATGATTCACTGATTCACTCACTCATTCATTCATTTAATTTGTATGGCCACTCATCTCAACCATGGGAGATGAAGATCTATCAATTTCAAATGGCCACACTGCTTGGATATTACAACATCCTAGGTTCTTCATTGCATATGAAATTAAAGAACTGTCAGCTGTGACTTCACATTGTTGTGAACAAGTAATAATTCATTAAATTTATATATTACCCAAGTCCCAGCATCTCTGGGGAGTTTACAGTCATTAAAACATTTAAAAGCAAAGAATAATAGAAAAAAAATCCATATAGAAAAGCTACATATAGACGAAAACAGTACAAGACCAAAGAACAATGACAGCAAAGAAAATGAACCCAGAAGGGAACAAAAAAGGGGAAAGAGGCATCAATCATGGGTGAAGAACCAGATCTTTAGGGCCCTTTGAAACACCAGCAAAGGGGAGCCATTAAAATTTTGGGCAATTTCTTTCAGAGGACGGGTGCTGTTACAGAGAAGGTGGGCTTCCAAACATAATCAATATTTTGGACACATTATACAAATGCAAATATTCTTGGAGAAGATTCTGCTGCTTGGAAAAATTAAAGTCAATTGAAAAAATAGGCTTACATAAGATAGACTAGCTAGATACTATCATTGATAACCCAAGCAGGAGTTTAAAAGAACCCAAATAGTTACTGACAATCCTGCCAAATGATACCATAAAAAATCAGAAGTCCTGTAACTGAACAGCAGAATAGGACAGAGAGCTGGTTCCTACATGTAAACATCATATTGGATTTTTCATCATTTCTCCCAGTGAGCTCATTAAAAAAAAAAGTATTTGGGAGATTTGGAAATCCAGTTTGTGTCATTAAATCTGTAAAAATCTCTCCAGATTACACCATTGTCACATGAATGTATAACTCAACCTGGACAACAAATGGACAACAAAAAAAATTGGAAACAAATGCAATGTACAACTTGGATTACTAAAGTTATTGAATGAATAACAAATAACTCCCAAGAGGTAATAGATATAAGAAATAGTAGGAAATACCTCCCAATGGCAGTTTAGATAGATAAGTGTAGTAAGACATAGCTCTTCTGGCATTCTTATCTGAATTTACTAATAAGTAGTAATACATTCTATAGGAATAATTCTATCAATCTGATACAGTCAAAATGAAATGGAAATGGAAGTTTCCCATTTCAATATAAACTTTAAAAACAAAAACAAAGATCATAACAACAAACGCTCTGAGAATAGCTATATCCAGGTAGGCAGTCTGATGTCCACCCTAGGTTCCATGATACCCACTACTGGCCATTTCAGCAAGGTTGCTGTCCAAGCATCTGCAGAATATCAGATTGCCTATCAAAAGGTCATGCTACATCTGAAACAAACAGAATCAAAGTGGCTAGCAGTCCAATTCAGACATTTTATGTTAATGTGGTTTCCTTTTAAAAACCTCTCTTCTGAGGTCAACAGCAATGCAACCTTGGTATCTGAAATGTTTTAATAATTGTTTTACAATTGTCTCTTCAGTTCAGGAGGCTCTTTTGAATACCCCTGAAAATGAGGCTTTCAAACATAAATGTTTGTAACAACAAAAGAATTTACTATAGGAAGAATTTCAACTAATTCAGCAGACTAGCCAGTTGATGTCCTCCAATTTATTTGGCCTAGGACTCATAAATCCTGTACTGGGTGGCCACATCTTAGGGAAAGAGTGCTGTAATATAATTTATATGGTCTTCCTTGCCTTTTTTTGTAAAAGGCAGCAGGCAATGATAAAGCTGATTAAACTGTGCATCCTCACTCCAGAGCAGAGCAATACACTCGAGAAAAGTCAAATAAGTGCACCAGTGCTTAACTCAGCAACACCCCAGATTCTTTTGCAGAACAAAAAAATGTTTTTTCCAGGGCAACAGATTTGGTACACTGTTCCTCAAAACGTTGTAAATTCAGATTAAAATAGACGATAAAGAAATGAGATTAACTCAGATTAACAAAATATAGGATTATAGAGGAGCAAACAGAACAGAGGACACATTTAGGCCCTATTGATTGCAATCCAAGAAAACTATAAGAAGCAAAAGACTGTATCAGTGCTTACGTTTCAAGCTTAGGTGGAGTGCTGCAAGGAATGACAAAGGGAAAGGGAAGGAGAGAGAGAAGCAGTATAAATCTCCATTGCATTCTATTAAATACAGTCATTTTATAAAGTCATTGTATTCAAGATCTAATCTATAATCATACGTGTATATGGAAACTATGGGCTGAATTTTGTGGATTACAATATTTTGCAAATTCTGCAGCCTGCAGGCATAATGTAATTACAGCAATTATAAGCATCATGTCTTAATACAATGCAGGAATTTGGGGATGTTATTAGAGCTTTCAGATTGAGACTCATCTCAAAGTAAAGGAGCATAAAACAAGCTGAATGTGATGATCAAATGATTGAGACAAAGAATTAAATGAATCCCATTATAGTGGAAAAGCATAACAGAAAACCATTCAGTTGAATCAAACATTGAATCAAAATATCATCTGTAAATATATTCAAGCTAATCTTGAGAGTCAAAAATGACAGGGGGAACTAATTAAAGGTTTGCACAAAGGTTTGCTTTCAGGAGCATACATTATCCCAACAATATGATGTAAGAAATATACCAAGCAGATGTCAAAACAGTTTAAGAGTTTTGTAAGCTAGGAAGTGTTTGTTTCCTTTTTCTGGGGAGTGGGGGGTGGGGGGTGGAAAGGAAGAGAAAATTAACTGGTGTCTAGTCATATCCACAGCTAAATTCTAGATTTCTTCATAGAATTCTATAGGCCAGGGGTCTCCAACCTTGGCAACTTTAAGACTTGTGGACTTCAACTCCCAGAATTCCTTAGCCAGCTTTGCTGGCTAAGGAATTCTGGGAGTTGAAGTCCAAAAGTCTTAAAGTTGCCAAGGTTGGAGACCCCTGCTATAGGCAGTTCTCACTTTCACTGTAGGACAGAAAAAAGCATTTATTTTGAACTTGATTCTTTTGTATTTATCTAAATAAGAGCTAAGCTATAAACCACCATGATGCCAAAATGGTAAGACATTGACACTGATGGAGACATGCACATACTTTTATGACTCACTTCTACAAAGATCTCTGATGCAGATTTGTAAATTGTGAGATAATATACATCATCACGCACTTATTTTTTTCCCTTGTCCCTCTGCACATACCCTTGAACTTAAGATGTCCTTCTGCAGCCTAAAAGCTATTGCTTTCCAGATGTGCAAGTCTTCATGATGGTTCCCAGCCAATATGGTCTTTGGTTGTGGTCTTTGGTTGTAAGTATTTGGAGATTACAGAGGTGGTGAAATCTTAACACATTAGAAAGGCAGGCTGTGGATGGCAGCTGTATTTGACCCTTGCCCTCTTCATCCATTAAAATAGTTTTCTGGGAATGTTTGGATAGCGAAACCATCTGCAAAAAAACACCTCTGAATTCTCTCTCAAAATTTACTGGGAATCCATATAAAGATGTGGAAGCTTAACTGGTTGCATTGTTCCCACATACATGAAATAACAAAACATTGATAACATATCACACAGCAAGAAGTTAGGAATTATGCTATGCAAATACATCATCTGGCCACTATGTAATTTTACCCAAGCGCAGTAGTTTTGATGGGTTCTTCTGTAGGCTTTTGTTTTTCAAAGAATTCTTCCCCCAATGTGACATCAATATGTTCCTTACTGTGGGTCAAGGTAAAACCAGGCGTGATCTCTTCTTCAAGCACTTTGGATATCTGGGATGAAAAAAGAAGTAACTTTAGAATAGTTTCAAAATCCAAATCAATTATACACTTCTTGAAATTGAATGTATTATTAAAGCATTTTGATCTGGCTCTTTAGTCTTAAGTGCTGTTTTATAAAAGAAGCCAGAATTATGTGCTTTTGGTTCTCCTTCCAAACTGGAAAACTAATGTGTGTAGTCCTTTAGTTTTCTAATCTTAGGAAACCTCAGGCCAACTGATAAATATTTATTCCCAAATACTTAATATTTTGACTATCTCATTCAAACAATCTGAAGGAAAGAAGGTATACCAAAGAGATAAAAGTCTACATTTTCCAGAGAAATTTCATAGTCATACAAATATTTGCCGGGAGAGGATCATCCTGCCTGTTCAGACACAGAGTCATCCAATATGGAATCATTCAGAACATTATTGCAAGGTCCAAAAGAAAAACCAAAATTCCAAACTGCTCACATAACAAAATTTAAATATTAACAAATGAAAACAAATGGTCACTTAGTTAAAAATTAGATAACAATGAAATTGTGATAAAATAGAAATGAAACCAATAGAATAGAATAGAATTGTGATTAGACATATGAGGAATTTGTCTCCAGTGCATAAGCTCTCAGTGTACATACAGCAATAGCGATAGATAATTACCATAGCCATTGTAAAAATACATTCATCATAAAACATTAGATACAACACTGTGATGGCATGTGATGGCCTCCTCCATCACCTCTGGAGCCACACTTCCACTCCCTGTTGGCTGTTCCTCCTCTTCCTCAGAGTCAGTCTCCACCAGAGGCATGACACTATCCCCCCTGCAGGGCCCCTCCCCCGGGACCAGGCGGACGAGGACGTTGAGGAAACCAAGCATGGAAGTTATGGACCAAATGAGGAGCATGAACATCAGTGGCATCGACCCAGGTGAAGTCCTCTGGTCCATAACCTTTCCATGCCACCAAATACTGAAATCGGCCCCGCAACTGCCATGAATCTCGGATGCTATCCACTTCGTACTCTGCCTCTCCCTGAGGGGCTACTGGGTCCAGTGGTAGTGGAGCTGTGGAGCGGGCTATGTGGGCTGTCGCCCGATACAGGGAGCGATGAAAAACAGGATGGATATGCATGGTCCGTGGCAGGGAGAAACGAAAAGCCACAGGATTGATCACCGCCTCAACCGGAAAAGGTCCCAAGTAATGGTGATTGAGCTTTTTTGATGGCTGCGTCGTCAGTATCGAATAGAGAGCCACACCTGATCGCCTACCGCTAAAGGCAGAATATCAACGATGTCGGTCTGCAAAGCGTTTGTAGTCCTCCTTGGCTCTCTCTAGTTGGTCTCGGACCATGTGGTGCATAGCTTTTAACTCCTGCAAGAATGTATCTACTGCCGGAACTGGGGAGTCAGACAGGGCTAAAGGAAAAAGTCGTGGATGAAAACCATAGTTGGCAAAGAATGGGGACACATGGGTGGATGCATGTTGAGCATTGTTGTAAGCAAATTCTGCTACCAGCAGCACTTCCGCCGAATTGTCTTGTTAAGTATTGCTGAAACAGCAGAGGTACTGCTCCAAAATAGCATTCATCTCTCTGTCCCCCCATCAATTTTGGGGTGATGGGTGGACGACAGACATGCCTGAACCTGCAGTTTCGCGAGTAGCGTCTGCCAGAGGCGTGCCATAAATTGTACCCCCTGATCTGATATTATTCGGTTTGGTAACCCATGCAACCGGAATACATGGGAGATAAACAACTGGGCCGTTATCTGGGCTATAGGAAGGCCCGCAAACGGAATAAAGTGGGCCATTTTAGTCAACATATCCGCCACCACCAAAATGGTTGTAGCACCCTTCAATGGTGGCAAATCAGTAATGAAGTCCAATGAAACTGCCCCCCAAGGTCTTTCTGGCATGGGTAATGGCTGCAAAAGACAAGGAGCATACTTGGCTTATTGACAGATCCCACAGGATGCCACATATCCCATCACATCATGCTTAAGTCTCGGCCACCAAAATGTCCTTGAGATGAGGTGCAGTGTTTTGAACACCCCAAAGTGTCCTGCCGCAGGACTATCATGACATTGACGTAAGATAAGGCCACGAAGAGGACCTCCAGGCACGTAAATGTGATCACGGAACTGCAACAGGTCCCCAATATATGCCCAAGGAGTCTCTTGTCTCCCATTCTCATCCAATTCACAACGCAGAGTGGCCACAAATGGATCCTGTCGCTGTGCCTCCTGAATCCTCACTCAAATGTTCACAGCTTCCTCTGTGGCCACAAACCGCTACAAAGGAATCACTGTCTGGAGCAAGATTTTGTCCTCCCTTTGGGTATACTCAGGCTTCTGGGACAATGCATCAGCATGTTGATTCTCCCCACTTGGAACATAGGTCACCAACTCTGCAGGTCTATCCAAGTCCATGGCCGTAATCACACCCCCTACATAGGAACACAAGCAATGGTTGGCACACTTCCTATCAAGAAATTGCACAGTTCCAGACGACCAGACAATCTGTGGATCATGGGCCTGTAATCACTCCAAACCCAGCACCACCTGAAAATGAGGTATTGCGACAACATAGAACACGGCTTCCTCCACATGCTGCTCAATACACATGTGAAGGGGTTTGGTTGCAGCAACCACAGGTCCTGAACAAAGGAGCCGACCATCAATCGTCTCCACCATTACTGGTGGGGACACCTGTTGCTGGGGAATGAACCACTGCTCGACAAAATGAGCATCCATTAAATTGGCTGTGGCCCCTGAGTCGACCAAGGCTTGGATCTCCACCGTTCCATGGCCAGGAGCAAACATACTCACTGTCAGCACAAGATGCTTCACCAATGATGACTGGGGCAGAGATGTCAAAGATGTCAAAGATGGCAAGGATGGCAAGGATGGTGAAGATGGTGGGCCTAGGGACTTTGAAACCTGATCTACAGACCCCTGTAGGCTGGGCAATACTTGTTTCCCGCCACCACTGACGTCGCTGCTGTGAATGTCTTAACAGGATACTTGGCCGCAAAATGGCTTCGATTGCCACAATAGAAACATAACCCATCACAACAACGCCTATCCTTTTCTACTTGGGTCAGGTGAAGGTGGGCAGCCCCCAACTTCATGGACTCTTCCAAAGGCACTTCCACCAGGGGTGCTGTCTTACTGGGAACAAATGCAGTCTCCATCAGTCGTCGCACCCATGACTGCTGAAGCCTAGCATCACTACGAAGACACAGATGCATGAGCTCCTGAAGGGTGTGAGAGCATTCAGTGCGCGCCAACTTGTCCAGGAGCTCCAACGACAAACCCTCCTTGAATTGGTCTAACAGTGCTGCCTCATTCCATTGTACATCCTGGGCGACCACCTGAAAGCTAGCAATATAATCCATGAGCGAGCCACGCCCCTGCTTCAACTCTCTCAAATGTCTGTTTGCTGTTTGGCTCTGAAGAGGGTCTTCAAACATGGCCTGAACTGACAGCAAAACTTGGCATAATTGTCCAACACTTGGTTGGGCTGGGTCAACAGAGGCGTCGCCTAACGTGCTGCAGAGCCTGACAATAAACTAATCAAAAACCCCACCTTATCCCGGTCAGTGGAGAAGTCCTCTGGCTGAAGGCTCATATAAAGTTGGCACTGCCCAAAAAATGCTGGAAATTGGGACAGTGATCCGTCAAATTTATCTGGCACCGCTACCGGACATTTACGGCGTGGCCAGACAGCTTGCATCTGCGCAACCTGTGCAGTCAAAAGAGCCACTTGCTGGCTTAACTGGATGATGTCTGCTCTGAGCTGATCCGTGGTCACCCCACAAAAAGCAGAAACAAGTTGAAGGTGTGGCTGGAGACAAAATGTGATGACCCAGAGTATATCAGAAATATACAACAGGGATTTCCGGTCTGCAGCGCTTTGGAGCAGGCAGGAATCCATGACTGTGCGCGGTTTCTGCCTGTGTTCACTGCCCGAGTGCCCCGAGCCATTTGGCTTCGGGGCTAAGCCACCTCCATAGAAGGTGGTGAAGACAGGGGGGGTCTGGCAGGGTCGAGAGACATCGCACCTCTCTTCCTTAGCCAGCTAAACCCCCTTTTCCAAAGGTAGCTGAGCGGCGGTCAGCAATGGCCGCCACATAGAAGAGCTCAGCCGGAAAAAGAAAGTGCAGGAGGAGCTGTCAAGAAATGAAAGTGATCTTTGCTGACCGGGACAAAGTAACAGTGAAAGTACCCTGGAATTTAAAGCTTATTAAAGATACATTGTGTCCAGAATGTGTCAAGCGGCGAATGGAAATTAAAGGAAAAACTTTTAGTCTTTTCACTCTCCTTCCGAACGTGACAGCGATAGAACTTTAAGAGAAATCGGAAAACTCGCATTGGAGGTATGGATTTCTGAATATT
The DNA here is from genome assembly GCF_049901735.1 of Notechis scutatus. Taxonomy (NCBI): domain Eukaryota; kingdom Metazoa; phylum Chordata; class Lepidosauria; order Squamata; family Elapidae; genus Notechis; species Notechis scutatus. The sequence continues at coordinate 173,511,240 of NC_142009.1, read as the reverse complement.
TAAAGGAAAATCTTTTTGCTGTAAGTGGGAAGGGAGAGGAAAAAAAATTGGAGCAGAATTTAAACAAGGAGGAGACTGCCTAGAATTTTAAAGAGCTATTGAATATTAATAAGACTTCTAAAAGATATATCTTAATTGGAACTTTTTGATCAAACAGCAACCCCAGAAAGAGAAATGGAAGAAAGAAAAAAGTATTAAAAGAAATAGTTTATTTGGATTGTTTGGTGACTTTGGAACTCTTGGGAATTATTTTTGATTAAAAGCACTCGGGTGGTTGTTTTGGAAAAAAATTCTTTCTCTTTACAATGGCATCGCTTGTGGATGAATTAAAAACTGAATATCAAAAATATAAAAAAGAAGAACAAGATGGGAAAGATACTTTGGGCACTCTTTTTCAATTTTTAGAAATGGCGGTATGTACCTATGAAAAATTGACTGCGCAGCAGGACGACTGGGATAAAGAAGAAGCCATCTTTGATGAACAAATGATCCTATTTGGGGAGGAGGAGAAAGAGGAAAAGAAAAAGGGGATTTTAAGGCCTGAAAAAACAACCAAAAAAGAGAAAAATGAGGTGAAAGGTGGATACAACGTTAGAAAACAACAGGAAGGGGGAAAGCAGAAGAAGAAAAGGGAGGAGGAGGAGAGACAAAGGGGTAAAAAGGGCAAGGAGAAGAATAAGCAAGGGAGAAAGGAAGGGATGAGAAGCCTTAATGGTGGGAAGCAAGATTTAAAGAAACAAAATTCATTTAGGGACAATGGGTAAATTTAATTGAAAAAGGGATTCTGTAAGGTACATAAGATTGTGTTTTTATATGTGTATTTAGAAAAAAATGTTTAAGATATAAATGAGTATTAATATGTATGATTAGTTTTTTAATGGCATTGATAGTGGTCTTATATACTTATAAATATGTTTTGTTGTTGTTGTTGCTGTTCTTTTCTTATAAAATACATTGTGTAATTTTAGAATGTACTAAACAGAATCCCAATATAAGTTAAGTGTTATATTAAGTATTATTAAGTTAGGAGAAAGAGTTAAAGGCGTCATACTCCAATCAGTGTACAGGAGAAGTTTGTTTAAAGAGAAAAGATGAATGGATAGCTGGAAATAGAACAGACAAAGAATGATAAGTATTATGATTTGAACTGAGATGAGATAAATAAAATAAAATCAAGAAAGATAAAAGGGGGAAGAAGCTATATAGAAAATTGAAAATGGTAACAAGATATGGAATGGCATATAAAATGAATATGATTTTTGAATTTCTGTCTGTACGAAGAGTTTTAACCCGGGATCAAGCAACTTTCAGAAAATATGTTTTATGTTTTTATGTTTTACGTTTTGTTTGTTTGTGTATTGTTCTTGATTTGTTTAAAAAAAAAAAAAAGAAATATACAACAAAACCCAAAACGTAACTAAAAGTCCTTTAATGCCTTCAACTTGGCTTCACTGTTTAATTGTTCACAGTGGAGGAGTAAACTATTTTCAAAATAACATTTGAAAAGAAAGAAACAGTTCAAATTCAAAGAGCCGATAACAAAGCAAAAACTAAAAACAAACCACACTGAATAAAGTTCCCTGACAGACCAGGATAGATAATTGCCAACTTCAGGAAGATAACCAAGTACAGTCCGTTGGAAGAACGTCAACCAAGGTAAACCTTCTTTAGGAATAAAACACTAATTTGTCTCCAGCATCTGTTAGCACGCAGGTCCATATTCTTATGCAAATCTCACACCTGCAACCCATGAAGAGGATCATGGCCCTCTCCTCCTGAGTAGACCACATTTTACCCTGATCCTCTCCTCCCTGCGTGCCCTAGGATGGATAGGGGATGGGCCTGGGTCCTTCTCTGACTGCTCAGCCGGCCTCTGCCCTTCCCCAGCCTCCTCCACCACCTCTGGAGCCATACTTCCACTCCCTGTTGGCTGTTCCTCCTCTTCCTTAGAGTCAGTCTCCAACAGGGGCATGACACAACACTTAGTGATAGTCATGAATACTAAATAAGCGATCAACATACTAGGATACTAATTGAACAATTTAAATTGTAAGATACAAGCAACAAGTTATACCGTAGTCATGCAGTAAGAAGATAAGGTGATAGGTAACTAACAACAACAACAACAACAATAATAATAACTTTATTATCATTGTACGTATATACACAGTATACATACAACAAAATTCACATAACACCCAGAGACCAGACCCAACATGCACACACACATGACAATCCCCAAACACACCCCCACCTGCCAAAGTTCCCCACCCCCTAAAAACACACAAGCATCCATACAACAGACTAAGTAATACTACCCAACAGCCCACTCATGGTGGTCCTTAAGTTCATTGTTAAGTGCAATTATAGCTCTGGGATAAAAACTGTTCAGAAAACATGTGGTCTGAGTTTTAATTGTTCTGTATCTTCTGCCAGAAGGCAACAGTTCATAAAGATTGTAAGCAGGATGGGAAGAGTCTCTGAGAGTGTTGTGCAACTTCCTCAAACAGCGAGGATGCAAAGATGTCATCCAGGGTTGGTAGCTGGAACCCAATGATTCTGGGCAGTTTAATGATTCTCTGCAGAGGTTTTTAATCCGCTACAGACCATACAAGAATGCCGTATGTCAGGACACTCTCAATGGTGCTGCGGTAGTAGGACAGAAATAGATGCTGAGATAGATTTATCTTCCTGAGCATTCTCAGGAAGTACAGCCTCTTCTGTGCTTTCTTTACAAGCATGTTAGTATTCATAGTCCATGAGAGGTCCTCCGAGAGATAAGTCCCCAGAAAATTAAAACTACCAACCCTCTCCACCTCCTTGCCATTTATGTACAATGGTAAATGTACATCTCTCTTCCTCCTGAAGTCAATTATAAGTTCTTTAGTTTTTTTGGTATTAAGTGTGAGATTATTTTCTTTACACCACAGTGTCACCCTTATACTTCCTTTCTATAAGCAGACTCATTATTCTTATTAATGAGCCCACCACTGTCGTGTCATCTGAAAATTTGATAATTGCATTGGCATTATACAATGGGGTGCAATCATGTGTGTACAAAGAATAAACTCTGCAGCGCAGTCTCTAACAGCTCGTCCCATGATTCTATCTGGCCCAGCTGCCTTCCAGGTGTTAATATTCTGGAAAGCACGTCTCACATCATAAATCTGCAGTAGAAGTGGTTGTCTATCGATGGTAGATGTTAGTGGTGTACTATCAGTGGTAGATGCTGGAATGATGGTGGTTCCTGTTTCCACCTCAAAGCAGCTGAAGAATTTATTTAGCTGCTGAGCCAAAGAATCACTACTGCTACACAAACTATTTTTGTTTCTCTGCCCTGTAATTTGTCTCTGACCTTGCCATATCCGATTAGAGTCCGAGCTATCAAAAAGATGTTCAATCCTCCATCTGTACGTAGCTTTAGCGTCCCTGATGCCCTTTTTCAATTTAGCTCTTGCCTTGCTGTACTGTAGCACAAGTAATCGGGATTACTTTCTTTCTGAAATTTGGTTTCAGAAAAAAAACTATCCTGTAATCTGCAACTCTTACACTGCAAAAACATATGGACGACACAACTCGACCAGGGCAAAGCAATAGACGCAATCTACATAGACTTCTGTAAAGCCTTTGATTCAGTGGTACACGACAAACTACTCCTAAAAATAAAATCCTATGGTATCTCTGGACAACTGAATAACTGGATAGAAGCATTCCTGTCAAACAGACAACAAATGGTAAAAATTGGGAACGTCCTATCAAACTCTGTACCTGTCAATAGTGGTGTCCCCCAAGGCAGTGTTCTAGGACCAACTCTCTTCATACTCTACATAAATGACCTCTGCGATCATATTAAGAGCAATTGCGTTCTTTTAGCTGATGATGTAAAGCTGTTCAATACCACAGACAATACTGCTACCCTACAAAAAGATCTCGACTATGTATCAGAATGGTCAAACAAATGGCAACTTCAAATCTCAACAAATAAATGCTCTGTCTTACATATTGGCAAAAAAAATCAGAAAATAAAATACAAGCTGAATAGTCAAGATCTTGTTGATGACCCAAGCTCTGTAAAGGACCTTGGAATACTCACCTCTAATGATCTAAGTGCTAGAGCCCACTGCAACTACATATCCAAAAAGGCATTAAAAGTTGTTAACCTAATCCTACGTAGCTTTTTCTCTGGTAATATCACACTACTAACCAGAGCATACAAAACATTTGCTAGACCAATACTCGAATACAGTTCATCAGTCTGGAACCCACATTACATATCTGATATAGCACAATTGAGAAAGTCCAGAAATATTTCACAAGAAGAGTTCTCCACTCCTCCACTCGCTGTAGAATACCTTATGCCACCAGACTTGAAATTCTGGAACTAGAAAACCTTGAATTATGCCGTCTTCGGTCTGATTTAAGCATGGTATATAAAATCATACATTGCAATGTCCTACCTGTCAATGAATACTTCAGCTTCAACCATAACAACACAAGAGCACACAATAGATACAAACTCAATGTTAACCGCACCAAACTTGATTGCAGGAAATATGACTTCAGCAATAGAGTAGTCAATGTCTGGAATACTCTACCCGACTCTGTAGTTTCTTCCCCAAACCCCAAAAACTTTAACCTTAAACTGTCTACTATTGACCTCACCCCTTTCCTAAGAGGTCTGTAGGGGGCGTGCATAAGCGCACCAACGTGCCTACCGTCCCTGTCCTATTGTTTCTCTTATTCTTCTTTTATTTTTCTTATATGTACCCATTTCATGTATTCACAACTATGTATACACTTATACTTATTATCTTGTAAACAATTGGCAAATCAAATAAATAGAATAAATAGAATAAATAAAAAATAAATAAGATGAGAATAAGGATGGTAATACTGCCTTTCTAGATAGTTAGACAGTGTTGTGGGAATTAGTTGTTTAGCAGAGTGATGGCATGGGAGAAATATCTATCTTGTGTCTAGTATGTTGGGAAAGTGAAGGAGGGAAAGACTGGAATGTTAATTTGAGAAATAAATATCTTCAGCAGGATTAGATAAGAATGGGAATAAGGATGAGAAATTAAGAAATAAAAGGGCATTATAATTATTAATAATACCATCATTAGCCCATGCCACAAGATCTTAGGATCTGAGAACCAGACCAGAACATTATTGGATGAAAGACTTCATTCTGATTATCAAAGAAGGAGCTATATAGTCAGAAGCAAAGTAGATATCTGACCTTAATCATTAAATTCTTATTCTGTGGGATAAGGATTTTTTCCCTTATGTTTCTACTTTACAAGGGTTTTACTTTTCAAGACAAGGATGTTGCACGGATGGAGGAAAGAGATTAAAATAGCCTTCCTTAACTTGGCAACCTCCAGATATGTAAAAGTATGACTGCCATAATCACATTCTGACTGATCATTGTGAAATGTATAAACCCACACATCTAGAGGGCATTAGTTTGGAAAAAGCTGGGTTAAAGCATTCATATTCCAAGTACCATCATAATGCATACAAAAATAACAAGTAATATATTTTACTTACATCTTGAGGCTCTCTGCTTCTTAATGGTTGCACATAAGTTTTGGCGGAAAATTTCACTCTGGAAGGAAAAAATAGGATTATTTAGACTACCAAGGAGATAAAGGCATGTGTCAAAAATTTGATCTCAATTATACTTTGGTAAGCACTTTTTGTATCCTCTACAAATGCAAACTTGGTATGTAAACTTTAAAAGGACATACTATGAAAAATATATACTGTAGTGCTTCATTATTTTTCCTAATAAGATAAGAAATCTATTTTCTCTCATCCTACCATAAATGTGTCATTCTTGAATTGCAACATAATCCGTCAGAAAATTGCATAAGAATTTGCTTAACATTTTTGTTGAAGATGTTTTTTTCTGATTTTAGAGTCCAGTCATTATTAACAAATGCTTTCTTCAACATTGCAGGAAACTAATTTAATTTCACATTTTATAAGGACAAGCAAGAGCATACAAAGGCTGGAATAATTTGAGAGAGAGCTAGCATCTTGTTTAGAACATCCGTTCATCTTAAGCATTGTACAAAAGGCTTTAGCTAGTGGCCTTCTGAGGATTGTGAAGCTGAACTAATAGTTTTATTTTGATGTGAAAATCTCATTCTGGAAAGAAAATGTAAGGTTATTTAAAATACTATGGCAACAAAACTGTTTTGCTTAGGGACTCCTGTCAAAACCAGGACCTTCTGCATAAAAATAGAAAAGACATGTATTTTAGAAATTCATGAGAAAATGCTTACAAAGATTTCAGCATAGAAAAATCAAGGAATCATGGAAGCTTCCTTCAAAGAAATTAAAAGAATTAAATACATAATAATTAAAGTACAATCAGTACTACCTATAAAAGAGCTTGGTATTTTACCCTTTTCTCTTTAACAGACTTTTTTATGAAGAAAAAGAGAAAAGAATGAAATAGCATTAAAAAATATAGAAAGATTATGGTGTCCAGATCAGAGGTGGTATTCAGAGGTGGTGTTCTGACCAGTTCTGGAGAACCGGCAATGGAAGTTTTGAGTCGTCGGAGAACTGGCAAATACCACCTCTGACTGGCCCCGCCCTGATCTATTCTCTGCCTCCCGAGTCCCAGCTGATCGGCTGGGTCTTCTTTTGTTGCCCTGTACAGGAGAACGGAGCTGGAAAGCAGGTTAATGGGGTGAGTAGGGAATGGGGATTTTACAGTATCCTTCCCCTGCCATGCCCAACCAAGCCACACCCACCAAGCCACACCCACAGAACCGATAGTAAAAAAAATTTGAATCCCACCACTGGTCCAGATCCTTCCTAAAATTCCCAATGTGCCAGCAATAACACAAAAAGAAATTCTCATCCACAACCACTTCTGCAGAAACAATTAAGAGCGTATTGAAGGACACTGTCATTACTTTGTTGCTTTTACAATTAAATTTGTTCCTCCAAGACAAGACAAATTCCTTCTGTGTCTTATCACACTTGGCCAATAAAGAAATCATTCATTCATTCATTCAATTGGCCTCCAAGCTAGGACCAGCAAATTTAAAAATGGATTCTGAATAGGGGGACAAATTGGCCTGGCTTCAATTAATATAGTATCAGATCTGAGTAAAATGGGAAAGAACTCTGATAAAATATTAAGAGCAATAGTACCATCAGGATTTGTCAAAAATTAAAATATTCTGCACTACAATGCAGGATATTCTGTACATATCATTGGGCTGACATAGTAAACGCAGCATACTGGAACACGTTTGCAGTAGAGAGTAGATTACCCTGAATTTCTATACTGGAATCAGTGTTTGGAATGAGCAGCATAATAGACAATTTTGTAAATGGTAATATATTTTTCATCAACTGGTCATCTGCTCCCACGTGCATGCATCTTTTATATGTAATGGACTTCAGATTGATTGTGGCATCACATCCTTTCTGGACATACAGACTGACACAGATGTGTCAAGAATGGCAGAAAGAGTATCTTGTTTGATTATGTGCTCTGAAGAATACTGATGAAAAACAATTTAATATTCCCAGCATACAGATAAGGTTTTATATCTTGCACATTCCTTACTTTTGCATTTATCTCCAAGCACAAGAGACTTACCTAGAAGTGTTTGAAGGATTTAACTGGACTTTGGACTGGTCTTTAAGGATCCCTCCGGCTGATGTTTTTCTAATGTGGAAAAAAACACTGTTTAGAAAATTAATACTTTGTTCAAATGTCAAGTCTAAAATGCAATTGGTTTTTAAATCTCACCAGTATTTCTGAGTGTTTTTGACTTGAATAGATAACATCTATTACTAAATTATAGATTTGTTCTCTCTAGCACACAGCAATATTACATTGTTCATTACAATTTGGCAAATCTTATGATAGTCCCCTACAGGGGCCTGGGAACATGTGACAGTAAGTGTAGTAATAGGTTGTGCGTCTGACTGAGCATTTGAAGCTTTTCTTTAGATTAAATTGTAGTTGAAATGAGCAATATATGCAGAGCTACAGTGTGTGTAAGAGCTGGGGCATCAGGTAGAATGAAAAGTTCAGCAAAACAGATTGGGGAAAATTAGCTGTCATGAAGTGATACACAGCACAATATTATATATGCTGCTTTAGAGAGACACACAATGAAGTGGTACAGACTTGCTAGCATAAATAGTGATTTGTGATCCAAATTTGCACATCGGTGAAAGAGTGTATTCTCCTCACTTCTGTCTGCCCGACACATGCAAGGAAGGGCAAATAACAATACCGAAGGAGAAATAGTGAATTAACAAAGTAACATTAAGGTATGCCTGAATCTAATTTTTACCACTTTCTCCTAAAATCTAGATGTATCGGTGTAAGTCCATGCCCCTTTGTCATAGCAATACATATTACTTTAAGTCATTGATGCAGATAAGAAACCTAGCATGGAAATGAGGTTCTAGGAATGAATGCACTGTTTAGTAGTTTTTTGTTATTTTACATACTGTTAAATATCTAAACACTATTTAACAACATATTAATATGCCTATTATTTAAAATGAAGTGAACTATTGAATGAAGAGTCAACAACAGTTGTATCTTTAGTTCATCTTGCAAGCCATAGTAATTGATCTCATTCCGCTAATGATTTTTATTTAATGTTTAGACATTAGGAAATAAAGCAGAATAACAAAACAGAATAACAGAATTGGAAGCAACCTTGGAGATCTCTAACCCAATTCCCTGCTCAAGCAGGAGACCCTATAGCAGGAGACCTTATACCATTTCAGACAAATGGCTTGTTCAAACTCTTCTTAAAAAGCCTCCAGCGATGGAGCACTGACAGGCAAGCTGTTCCACTGGTTTTAACAGTTCTGTCAGGAAATTTCTCCTCAGTTCTAGGTTGCCTCTCTCCTTGATTAGTTTCCGTCCATTGTTTATTGTCTTACCTTCTGGTGCTTTGAAAATTAGGTTGAACACCTCTTCTTTGTGGTAGCCCCTTAAATACTGGAATACAGCTGTCACAAGACCCCTTGTCCGTCTTTTCTCTATACTAGATATGCCCAATTCCTGCAACTCTTCTTCATATGTTTTAGCCTCCAGCCCCCTAATCATCTTTATTGCTCTTTTATGCACTCTTTCCAGAGTCTCTACATCTTTTTTTATAATATGGTTAAAACTGGATGCAGTATTCTAAGTGTGGTCTTACTAAGCTTTATAAAACAGTACTAAACTTCACATGAATGTGATTATATCCTTCTGTTAATGCAATTTAGGATTGCATTGACTTTTTTGGCTGCTGCCACACACTGTTGGCTCATATTTAAGTGATTGTCCACTAGGACTCCAAAATCCCTCTACAGTTACTGCTATTGAGTCAGGTATCACCTAATCTGCACCTATTCATTTGGTTTTTCTTACCTAAGTAAGTAAACCTTATTTTCTCTATACTCAAAATTCATTTTGTTAGATAGGATCCAGTTCAAGTCTGCCAGGGGGATTGACTATCCCTGCCAGTTTATTATCACCTACAAACTTGATGTTTGTACAACCCCTTCTATTCCTCCCTCTAAATCATTTACAAAGATGTTGAAGATCAAGCTAAAACGGAACCTTGAATACCCTGCTGCTTACTTCCCTCCATGTTATGTAGTTCCATTAAGGACTATACCTTGAGTGCAGTTTGTCAGTCAGTTATAAATCCATCTGCTGGTGAGAGCAATAGCAATAATACTTAGACTTATATACCATTTTACAGTGCTTTACAGCCCTCTCTAAGTGGTTTTACAGAGTCAACATATTGCCTCCAACAATTTGGGTCCTCATTTTACCCACTTCGGAAGGATGGAAGGCTGAGTCAACCTTGAGCCTGGTGAGAGTTTAACTGCCAAATTGCAGCCAGCCAGCAGTCAGCAGAAGTAGCCTGCAGTACTGCATTCTAACCACTGTGCTACCACAGCTGTCTGTCCCACTTTTTTTTTAGCTTACCAAGAAATAGGTTGTGGTCTACTTTGTCAAATGCCTTACTGAAATCCAATGTCCACTGCATTTCACTGGTCCATGAATTTAGTCACTTTGTCAAAGATAACATTTGTTTGGCATGATCTGTTTTTGACAAAGCCATGTTGGGTTCTTTTTATAACTTTGCTTGCTTCTAGGTGTTCTGTTGCTTGATTATCTTCCCAGGTGTTGCTGTCAGACTGATTGGTCTGTAGTTTCCTGGATTGTCCACCCCCCCCACTTTTTTTTTTAAAGATGGGAACCACATCAGTTGTTTTCCAGTCCTCTTGTATTTCCCCAGTACTTCAGGATTTATGAAAGACATGGTTCAATGGTTCCGAGATCATGTGTGCCAACTTCGGTCTCAAAAGCTTCAGTCTCAAAACATAAACTGAGGGACACTCCTTTTAAACTTTTTTTTATATTTTAAAGTTATAATTACACAAAATATTTGATTTATTATTTATTAATATAATTTTACTAGATTTTATATGTAATCATTGTCACTTTTTGTAATCGACTTTGAATATTAGAATCACTTGGAATATTCAGAATCACTTGGAATCAGAAGCATATAAACTTAGTATATTATAGTTGTTCATACAGCCAATTAAATGTTTAGATGGGATTTGATATTTTTATCTACCCATCAAGTCTTTCCCAAGGACTTGGGATAGGCAAATATTGATGGTTGATGGTGTTAAAGCTATTGTCACAGGAAATAAACTATTCCAAGTATAGATGCTTTTTGCAATTGACTGATGGTGATTTTGTGAATGCCAATGGTTTTTAAGTAGTATTCCATAGGTTTTGAATTCCAGAATTCAGAATTACAGAAACAATTAATTTGATAGTTACATACATTCTATAAACTTCTACAAAGTTTATATCAGGAATCAATAATTTTTCCAGGCTCCATGTAAATCAAAAGGAACTCAATGAAGTCCTTGCCATTTATCTTGCTTAAAATTTATCAGGGGATGGGGTTCCTTGATGTTCTTATGAATCATGAGGATAACAATTTATGTTTTATATGGCAATATACTCTTTAACAGCTTTTTAGTGGTTCTGTTATGTGTGTATTTCTGTCAGAATCTTACGCAACAGTGTTGCTCTCAGCTTCCATAAGATCCAAATTTTCATATACTCTGTGGATGAAATGCTTCTTCCCTCTCACAAACTTTTCTATCAATTGTATATTATTTCTTCTCCCTCATAATCCAGTATTTAGTTACTTCTTAATGAATGTCTGGAGAGATGTCCTTGTGTCACTCTTAAACACATGGTGACTTTTCTGATTTGGAAGTTGGGTTGTTTTGGATTTCCCCAAACCAAAATATGGCATGGAGGCCCCCAAAACCCTCTCAGCCATTAACAAAAACACAAGAACACTATGGTTGTTCATTGATAGTCCAGCAACTGAAAAATTATTGACCTTTACAAGTATACAACTCCAACCCTCTACTTTTACTTACTTGGACTTCTGATTCAGTGAGCCTGCTTTAGTTTTTACAAGTTTTTTACCCTTTCCTTTCCAAGGATCCCAACAAGGGCAGTATAACAAGGGAGTTTGGGACATAATCTTCTGATCTTGAAAGTTGTATGTCAAGAAACCTGCAAGATGGAAGACAAAATACATGTTCATAATTTGAAGACTTATCCTCTCAACATGTGCATCTAAGGATGACAATGTATTTCCCTGATTTTAGATGATTAGATAAATAAAGAAATAGTTAAAAGTAGTATTTTCTTTTTTCTTTTCCCCCACTAAATTTGAAGGTTGCACCAAATTCCAGCTCATCTTCCTTTAAGGCACAGAGTGATTGAACTCTATGGGAATTGCATTTGGAAAGACATCATGAAAAGATTTTCAGCAGCAACTATTTTTTTAATGCTGAAATCAGAACATTTTCTATTGGGACTTATAGATAGCGAATTAGAAAAAAAAATGCTCTGAAAAGGTTGGTTTTGTATATGATTATTGCAGCAAAGTTATTATATGGACAAAGAGAAAATACTGAACTATCATAATGGAGGAATGGACTATGAAGATGATGGAATTTTCAGAAATAGCAACTAACCTGTTTGATCAGGATAATACAAGTACTTTTATTAGAGACTGAAAACCTTTTATGGATATTTACTGAAAATGTAAAAAAATAATTTATGATTTTCTGATTAAAAACAGTTGAATATGGGAAAAAGGAAACATAATGTAATTTTAAGGAGGGAGGTGTGAGGATCTGCTTGCTTGTAACTTCAGTGAAGAAGCTTGGAAGTTGTTTTTTTTATATATCTTTTTCTCTCATACTTTCCTTACTTTTTCACTTCACTTTATTTTCTTTAATCTTTATATTATGTTAAGCTTTTATATACGAGTTTAAAAAATATATATAATTTTCACTGAATTCCTTTTACAAAATTTTTTATACTGAACCTTTAGAAAAGGTCATCCATTCCAGAGGTGGCTTACAATATTTAATATACACAACAGAGTTCATTAGTTTTAAGTAAGAAAGCTTCCAAACATCAATTTAAAATACTGTGAGACTTTAGAAGCCTAAGCAAACTTTTAAATAGCTTTTGGAAACAGAAGAGGGTGTATGAAACCAATTATTTTAATTATAGATATATAAATCCACACCCACAGTGACCTGAATTCACCATTTCAGTGTCTGGAAACTTTGTGGAGCTGTGGGCACAAAAATATTATGTGCAGTTGCATAAAATGGCTACATTCTCACCTCCAGCCTGCCACTTTAACAATAAATACATAAAAGAAATTTTAATATTAAATAGTTTAAAGAACAGAGAAACTGGCAGATTCCAACTGAAAAAATAGTATTGGAAATCAGTCTGTTATTTTTGTTGCATTAGGAAATGACTAAATAATAGAAACAAGCCTCAAAATTGCAAGTTGGTCAACAGATGAATCTTTGCCCACCATCATTTCAGGTTGAAGAGGGAGGTTTACTGGCACTTAGACTGAGATCACCTGGGATGTCCCATTTAGTGGCTGGTTAATACAGAACATTTAAAACCAGTCCAGAGAAACTTACAACTGAACAGATTTTACTGCGTGAGGATGGCGTCCATTAAGGCTTGGAACTTCAGCATCCTTAGGGGATTTTAAGCTCTTCCTCGCCATGGAAACAGGTTTTCTGCGTACTGCCTTTCATTCTATTTTTAAAGGTACAGTACACAAAGCGATTTAGTCACACTTGTTTTTAAATTATTCCAAAGTAAAGAGGGTGCTCTAATACTGGATTTCCTGAACCATCTGCAGGTCAATCAGAGTATGCAATGAATTAAAAATAAGGGGGGGGGGCATTCTTAGTAAGTCATATGTCATATTCTGGCTTTTAAAACTCTGAAAAAGATAGTTTGTCATGTGATATCCTCAAAACCTATATAACTTGTACTGAGTATCATGTTGCACAGTATTAAATTTACTGCCAAAATTTAGGAAGCAAAATTGCACTAAGAATGTGGATAGTACAAAATGGTTGCCTAACCTTTTTTTGGCAATTCAATTCTGTAACATGCATTTGGTCTCTTCCAGGATAGCATTGAAGAGTATAATACACCTCGCAATCATTTAATTGTTCCAATTCTTTTCTTCCTTGCCAGTTTCACATAAATAAGGTGACCAGAGTTGCTTCTCCCCATTCTGGCCCATTTTGTCATTCCTCAATGCTTTTCAGTCTATTCACTGGCACTTCAGCTTTGAGACAGATCAGCAAACAAGCCATGTATCAGTTTTGTACCACACAATATAAACTATGAAAACTCGCTGGAGTATTCACCCTTACAATGAATACTAATAACTTATTTTCTTCTTTTTGTCTTAAGCTTGTTTTGATTTTCAAAGAGGCAGGTTGGAAGAGACAGGTTTCACTATGGCACTGTTAAAACAGAATTGACATCTTTTTTGTTTCCCGCTGTGTAAGAACATTTAATCAGGCATGTAAGGAAACAGAACAAATCAGTGAAGAGGCATCATTCAATTGTACAGCTGCTGATTAATTCAGTAATGTAAGTAAGGTCCAGAAATAATTCTGTGAAATCCAGCACATTATGCATCTTTAATAAATATTTTATGTTCATTAATATTCCTTTGTAAAAAAATAATAAGCTGGCATCATTTATAAGGCATAAAGAAGATACTGAATGACTTGTATCTGAGCAAAGTATAGTGAATACACACATACACACTCACTGTATGTAGACAATATAGTGCTGCCTTCTAATATCTTGAGTTTCTACTTTCTGTTATAGTCGTATGGTTGGTTTTTGCAGATAGTAGTCCAAAGCACCTGAAAATTACCACTGTTCTTATTCAATTTCTCCCAAATCACTATTTTTGATAGATGAGGAAAATGGAACATTGTTGATTCCTCCAGAATTTCTGAGCAGGCCATTATGCTATGCTTCTTGAGGGAATGGAAATTATTGGTACCTATTGAGGTATTCCCCGTTAGAATGAGTGCACTCAGGAAAACATAGTGAGAGTGGTGATGAATAACACACAACCAGCACACAGATACACTGAATAGTAAAATGTACGTTTTACTTCCTGTAAATGGGTAAACAAAGTCCAACAAACAGTCCAAATCATATGTGGTTAAAGCAGTTAGTATTCAAAATAATCAGTCCAGGGATAATCCATAAATGAAGTCTGTTAGGTATAACATTGATACCCAACAAGGTTTGGGTGGATAAATATATAAACTAAGGTATCATAGTTTAAGTGTTTGTAACTTTAAGCACCACACTGCATGTAATTAGCCAATTAAGGGTGCGGTTAGAAACTGCAATAAGAGGAAGCAGGAGAAAGCTTGCTGCCGACTGCCTACTGTTTTACTGTTTACCGTTTGCTGTTTACTGTTGTTTACTGCTGGATACAACTGTTTATTATTGTTTTACTGCGACTGTCTACTGTTTGATCGTTCTACTGAATATCCAGCGTTATCCTCTGGAGAAAGGCATCGGAGGAGGAGAAGATATCTTTATCGGCTGATAAAGATATAGTAAGGACTATTATCTGGACTGAGTTAGTGAGTCTTACTGAATGGATATATTGTGAATGACATACAGACTGATTGACAATGCTTAAACTCTAACTGGATTAAAAACTATTTAAACTACAAACAGTGTTTGTGTTCAGTGTGTGTATACTCTAAAACCCTTCCTCTCTCATTTGGCTGCCTGGCTTGACTGCTGCTGCATACTCTGCTAGGGGTTTATCCCCAAACACTAACACTGGTTATGGGCCCAGCTGCACAATCTAACTAACCAGGATATAGCAGTGAGAGTTGGTGTGAGTTGCACATTACTGTAAAAACAAACTGTTTTTATTAGTTTAAAATAGTCATATATCTGAAGAGTAATGGCACAAGTAAATCTACCACATCTGTCCCTTATATCCAGGCTGGATGGAACAAACTATGTTTCATGGTCAATGAAATGTAGTTTACTTCTACGTAAAGAAGGTTTGTGGGACATAATAACAAACCCACCAGATGTGAGTAGCTGGGATCCTGATGATGAAGAGGATAACCAAATGTTACAAGACTATAAACGGAAGAATGAGCAGGCTTTATGCATCATAGGACTGACTCTCTGTGACCAGCAGCTTGTCCATATTCGTGGAGAAGAAAATGCTGCAAACTGCTGGGAGAACCTCAGGAAGATATATGTTCGGGACAGTGTAGGAGCACATATAAATCTTACACGGAAGCTGTTTCGAACACATCTTCAAAGGAATGGAGATATGTTAGCTCATTTAAACTGTATGAAGAGCATTTTTCAAGAATTACAAGAAAAAGAGCTTATCTTTAATGAGCTGCAACAAGTATACATTATATTATCTTCATTAGATCAAAGCTATGATGACTATGTGACTTCGTTGGAAGTATTGCCCTAAGGATAGCCTCTCATTAACCGAGATTACAGGCAGGCTACTAGAAGAAGCCAGAAGAAGGTGTGAACGTAACCAGCTGAGAGAAGATAAATCTAAGAAAGAAGAGAAATTATCTTCAAAGCTTGATAGAAACCAGCTTAGTAAAGGAAAGCACCCGGAAGAAGAGAATTTATCTTCGACGGCATACACAATTAAAAAGTGTTTTAATTGTGGAGGAAGAGGACATTTGGCAAGTTTTTGCAAAAAGGGAAAAAGCCAGAATGTAAAAAAGCCCAAGAAAGCCTTTGAACTAACCATGTTTAGCAACTGTGATGTGAAGAATGATTTATGGGTGGTGGACAGTGGTGCATCCCACTGCATCACGAGAGATAAGACAAAATTTGTAAAAATGTCTACAAGCTCTCAACATATATCACTTGCTAATGGCTGGAACCTGAAAGCGAAAGGAGAAGGTACTGCACATTGTCCGTGCATAAATCAGGATATAAAAATGTTGTATGTACCACAACTAAAGTTCAACTTGCTTTCTGTAAGGGTATTAGTCAAACTAGGTTATGTAATTACATTTAAAAATAATAATTGCATAATTGAGAAGGATAAAAAAAGGGTAACTGCAGCTTTAAATGGAACGTTATACGTCTTAGATCAGGGATCCCCAACCTTTTCGACGCCGCGGCCCGGTTCCGGCGTCAGCTGGGCGCCGCGGCCCGGTTCCGGCGTCAGCTGGGCGCCGCCATCTTTTTGACGAAAAATCACTTCCGGTGGCGTCACGGAAGTGATTTTTCGTCAAAATAGGCGCAGCGCTCGGTGAGCTTTTCGGGTAGAAATGGCTTTCTACCCGGAAAAGCTCACCGAACGCTGGCGCCGCCATCTTTTTGATGAAAAATTGCTTTTTTTACCAAAAAAAGATGGCGGCGCCCAGCAACCAGCGGCCCGGTAAGGCTTGTTCCGCGGCCCGGTACCGGTCCGTGGACCGGCGGTTGGGGACCCCTGTCTTAGATGATAGTAAGAAAGGGGAGGCACAGACTGTATTTAACAATATAAAGCCTCATAATGAATGTATCCATTTATTGCATAGGCGTTTGGGGCATGTAAATTTTAAAATGCTAAAACGTACAGTAGAGTTATCTGATGGAATAAGGTTAAAACCTTGTGATAAATATTTGCGTTGTAATGTTTGCTGTGAAGATAAGAGCAAAGTATTGCCTGCAAATAAGTTAAATGGTTTCAAAACCAAAGAACCTTTAGAAGTGATATTTGCAGACATCATAGGTCCAAAGAAACCCAGTATGGGGGGTGCTCGATATATACTGAGCATTATGGACCACCATTCTAGATATGGGTTTTGCTACTTAATGAAGAGCAAAACTGAAACATATAAACATTTTTTCAACTGGCTTAAATTTGCAGAAAGAAAGACTAAACGGCAACTGATAACCCTGGTGACAGATAATGGTACGAATTTGTTAACAACAAATTCCAGAACAGACTAAAGGTAGCTGGAATAGAGCACAAAAAGTCTGCACCATACAGGCCAGAACACAACGCATTCATAGAGAGAAGAGGCCAAACACTACAGGCAATGGTTAGAACAATGTTAACTGATTCTGGATTACCTGATTCTTTGTGGGGGGAGGCTACAATGTGTGCTAATAACATATTGAACAACGTTGTTAACACAACGACTGGTGAAATACCATTCACCAAGTGGCACGGCAGGAAACCTGACCTAAGTTACCTGCACACATTTGGTGCACCAGCATGGGTGCATATCCCTACACAACTCAGGCATAAAGGGCAACACAGAGCTAAACGATTTTTCTTCGTTGGTTACCAGGCAAACCATAGGGCATATAGATTTTGGGAGAAAGGCACATCTAAGGTGTTATGTAGTGCTAGTGCCCAATTTCTAGAGCACGTAGGATGGGAGAAGTTAGAACAGGATACCAATAAAGAAGTAATTATTGAATCCTATAGAAATCCCATTAGTTATCCCTGTAACTTTAAGAATAAAGTAAAGAGAGAAATACAGGAAGAAATAGAGCCCATAAAGGAAGAAATAGATCCAATAGCTGAGCAGGATGAGGAAGATGAACAGGTAGTAGTTAAAAAAAGTCCTCCTGCAAGCCCTGTAATTCCCAGAAGAACTACACGAATATCTAGACCGCCTGATAGGTACCAGGCTAACACAGTGTGCCAGATTAATAGAGTTCCATGTACTGTAGATGAAATAAAAATGTATCCTACTAAGGATAAGGAAAGTTGGTATGCAGCAATGAATAAGGAACTGAACTCATTAAAGAATATGAAAGTATATGAGAATGCGAGATTACCTGTAGATATGAAGTCCATTGGCTGCAAATGGATCTTTAAGGTAAAATCTGATAAAGATGGAAATATAATCCATAAGGCACGATTAGTAGCCCAAGGTTTTAGACAGAATGCCAATGACTATGATGAGGTGTTTGCACCTAGTCTTAAGGCAGCAACCTTGAGGGCAGCTTTAGTGTGGGCAGCTAGCAAAAAATATATAATTAACCACCTAGATGTGGAAACCACTTACTTGCACGCCCCATTAAGACACACTATATATATGAAAAACCTGTTGGAATTAAAAGTGAAATAATAGATAATAATGATTGTTGGTTGTTAAAAAAAAGCCTCTATGGTCTTAAACAATCAGGCTATGAATGGAACCAGTATATTGTAAAGGAATTAAACAATATAGGATTCAGAGCTGGGTTAGCCGATCCATGTCTATTTAAGAGGGAGACAAATGGGAAAATATCATTATTATTGTTGTTCACTGATGATATTGCATTGATTACTGAAACTAATGATGAGGCCAATAAAATAATAGCATCATTAGGAAAGAAAATAAAGATTAAGCAATTAGGGGAGATAAAAAAAATATCTCGGTTTAAATATACAGAAAACACAGAAGGGCTTTAAGAAATCTCAGGAAGATAAGATATGCAAATTGCTAATAGATTATAAAATGGAGCTTTGTAAGCCGGCTAAGACTCCAATGAGTCAGGAGTTTAGCAACACTGATGCACAAAGCCCGGGGTTTGATAAGGTAATTTATCAATCATTAATTGGTAGTTTGTCTTATATTAGCAATTGGTCTAGACCAGACATATCGTACAGTGTGAATCAGTTAGCTCTTTTCAATTCTGCACCAAGTGAAAGACACTGGATTGCAGCTAAAAGAATATTAAGATATCTTAAAAAGACAATGAATTATTCATTGTATCTAGAGCCAAAAGGTGATCTCATTCTGAGTGCTTATGCTGATGCTAGTTTTGCATCAGAAAGAGACACAAGAAAGTCGACTTCAGGAACAGCCATAATGCTGGGTAAGACATTAATAGGTTGGAAGTCAATAAGACAACAGCATATAAGTTTGTCAACTATGGAGGCAGAATTCTCCTGTTTATCGCTATTATGTACAGAATTGATTATGTATAAGCAAATGATGAATGATATAGGCATAACTGTGAATTATCCTATAATTATACATGAAGATAATCAGGCAGCAATTCAAATGGCCACAAATATTGCAGTCAAAAGTAGGAGCAAGCATACAGATTTAAGGTACCTAAACGTTAGACAATCTGTGAGAAGTAAAATGATACAGCTGGAGTACTGCATGTCGGAGGACAATGTAGCTGATAATTTTACAAAAGCCCAAGGTGCCAGGAAGCACCAGGAGTGTTGTGAAAACTATGGGGTTAGATTGTAAAGGTATTATATATTTATATCACCCAAAAGGGGAGAATGTTAGGTATAACATTGATACCCAACAAGGTTTGGGTGGATAAATATATAAACTAAGGTATCATAGTTTAAGTGTTTGTAACTTTAAGCACCCCACTGCATGTAATTAGCCAATTAAGGGTGCGGTTAGAAACTGCAATAAGAGGAAGCAGGAGAAAGCTTGCTGCCGACTGCCTACTGTTTTACTGTTTACCGTTTGCTGTTTACTGCTGTTTACTGCTGGATACAACTGTTTACTACTGTTTTACTGAGACTGTCTACTGTTTGATCGTTCTACTGAATATCCAGCGTTATCCTCTGGAGAAAGGCATCGGAGGAGGAGAAGATATCTTTATCGGCTGATAAAGATATAGTAAGGACTATTATCTGGACTGTTAGTGAGTCTTACTGAATGGATATATTGTGAATGACATACGGACTGATTGACAATGCTTAAACTCTAACTGGATTAAAAACTATTTAAACTACAAACAGTGTTTGTGTTCAGTGTGTGTATACTCTAAAACCCTTCCTCTCTCATTTGGCTGCCTGGCTTGACTGCTGCTGCATACTCTGCTAGGGGTTTATCCCCAAACACTAACAAAGTCCTTTGCTTTACCAGTATCATAAACAAAGTTCAGTAAACGGAGTTTGCGAATAGTTGCAAGACTCACAGCAATTCAAGCAGAATGACGATCAGGCAAAAGGCAAAAGGAAAGCAAAGGAAATGCAAAAAAGAACAAACCAGGTTTCTGGCTCCATCTTATGGCCGTTGGAGGAACCTCAGCCAATCACAATTACAACATTCTCTTCAAGATACAACAGTATTAAATGACTATCCTGGTTTATATATTGCCAACCCAACTGTTAGGTGACTATCATTCCTAACAGTACCCAAATACAGAAAAATGGATTCCATTCACTGCTGGAAGATAGAATGTGCTGGTGGTGCAGGACAACTGCTGGTGGCTAATAGCATTCTACGTGGCACAGTCTTGCCCCCCCTCCCCACATCCTATTATTGTCCAAAGGAAGTAAACTCTGCAAAGGATACTTCCTTCTCTGTGTGATTACATTAGGTTGTATTCTAGTAGAAAGGCAATTGTGATAGATTACTAAAACATCATGAATGTTTATCTTAACAAGAAAAAAGTTCTTTTAGAATGCAAATAATTTTATTCAAAATATTTCCTATTAGTTTTGCAAGTTGGAATTGGATTAAAAGAATATTTCCAGTTTGGACTGATCAACCCACATTACTTTTCCAAAAATAGGCCTTTCTAAATTCATTCATGCTTTAGTTATCTCCAGATTGTAAATTGTACTATGTTCAATATAAAGATGGCTACCCAAAGACCCAGAAATTGCAACTGGAACTGGAACCAAATGCAGCAGCTTTTCCCCAGGTTGCACCAGGTTATTTGAATACTAAATGCAATGGCTGCCACCATATCTCTAATAATCTACATCAGGGGTGTCAAACTCACGTTGTCATGGCAATGTTACGTGATGTATCAGAGTCCCCCCCCCCTTTGCTAAACCAGGCGTGGGCATGGCCAGAATGTGACACATCTGGCTGGCTGGCCCGGAGTTTGACAGCCCTGATCTGCATGGTGCTTATTCTGCATTCCCCAATTCCATGAAGTTTGACCCATAAAGTCTAATTCTTCAGTCATTTTTGCCACTATGTAGAATAGTCTACTAACTAATAATTAATATTCTATTGTATTTAGACAGTATACATAAATCTGGCACTTCAAGAAACTGGTTCAAATTGAATAGTCTTACTTTTAATCTATATTAATCTGTTATGATCAAGATTGTTTGTCTAGACTAGGAGTGTCAAACTGGCAGCCCGCAGGCCGGATTCATCACGCAAAGTCCATGCCCACCCCAGCTCCGCAAAGGCAAGAAATGTTACCATATGTAATGTGATACGAATGAGTTTGACACCCATGGTCTCTCTAGACTATTAAAGACTGTCACAATATTTTACTTACTGTGTGAGTTTAAATATATTTAAATATTGGTAGTCCCCTCTAGGAACAGAGGCATACATTTTAAAATAAATAAATATTTATGCATAGAAGAAAACATCATGCCACCGAAATATGTAAAAAATGGGTTTTATTATGTTTATTATCAAGCTTCAATTTGACTATAATATGCAAAAACAACCTGTCACAGATTATAACTTTAAGAAATGCACATTCTACTGGGAAAGCCAAAAAGAAATAATATCCTTTATTATGTAAATTGAATTAGAGTTGAAATAATATCTCAAATGAAATGCGTTTCAAGTTTTGTCTGCAGAAAAAATGACATCTATATTTGCATATTAAAATAGATATATTTGGTTTTTTTTAAAAAAAGCATTCGTTTCATTCAAGCAGACTGAAGCATACATATTGTTATGAAACATATAAAGAATTCAGATAATAATGAAATATTTAACAATATGGTTTTAAATCACGAGCATCTATTTCTTCATGAAAAATTGGCACTCAAATATGGTATCAAAGTACCGTACATATGAAAGTGATCATGATAATTCTTCTAAGGATCCTATAGGGTTATTATTGTTAGTTGTATCCATCCCGCAAGATGGGTCATTCATTATAACACCAGCTATCTGCGATGTTCCATTGTAATGTAATTTCTTGTAACTATACTGATTGTTATTTCTTCATCTGTTTGCTATTTCCAAGGCTCATTTTTTAAAAGAGCTTTGGCACAAAAGTACTGCTCCTCTAGCTTCCAGCTATTTTTTTTTTAACAGGAGGATCTTCAGGCATGCTATTTAATTAGCATTTTAACATTGGACTTAAGTAGATTTTGATTTTTCTGCTACTGGTTGCACACTCATTATTAATACAGAAGGTAAAAAATGTAAGTCAGCCCCAAGTTAAAAAAAAATCAGAATATGACATCTTAGATAAAGTCATACTTGGAAAAATAAAAAAGAACTTTTCAAATAAACCTGTATTTACTGAATAGTTTTACAAAATTTTATAGGATATGGTTGAAAAGAAAGAAGTCTGATTTACGAGGTCTTATCAGCGGCAGAAGAAAACTTAACAGTGGCAGAAGAAAACCTTTTAAAATCAGACTTTCTTTTAAATCATTCCAATGCAAATAATTTAAGAAGACAAAGATATGAAATCCAATTAGGAATGCTCATTCAAAATTACTATGATGTAAAAAGAATTTACATAGTATATAAAACTGACATGCATCAAATCCACAGTAGTTGAAATATTGTGCTTGGTTTCCTGTAGTTACTGCGGATGATCTTGAATGCTTCTGTTTCATTAGTCAGGTTTTTCTCTGTTTATATAAAAGTATGGTAGGCTGCTTTGGAACCCAACTTAAATATTCCCTTTTATTTATCTTGCCAAGGAAAGCAAGTTTTTAAACATCACAAAGGAAATGCATTTTACAAGCTTAAAAACAAATTAAAATATACTTATAATTTAAATAGCATTAACCCGTATATAGAGGCTTAAAATAAATACATTTTTACTATTTACAAGCACCATTTACAATTTAGTAGCTGCAACTAATGGTGCCAAGCTCATTGATTGATACTGAGACTGAATTGATAAGCTATTTGCATGGCTGTTTGCAACTTTGAAAACATTTGCTTAAAGGAATCTTTCCAAATCTTCACCTAGAATGCCTATTTAAGGGGGGAAAGCCCTTATTTTTGATTCATTGATAAAGCTACCTGAATTGTTTACATCCAGTCCATTTAGTATTTCTGAATGCACCATATGATGTCTTTAATAGCCTTATAAAACCCACAGGTAAATCATATAGTCATTTTCTGTGCTTAATTTTCAAACTATTCAACTTTTATCTTCATTATCTCCTGCTTGATCTATGGCAAGAAGGCTATATTTGTTCATCATAACCATAAATCAAGCAGCTTAGTGCGGTCATGACATTCTTTGCAAGTATTTTTTGATTAGCAATTAATTGAGCAAATGAGATGTGCATATTTTAAAAATCTCTTGCTTGGGTTATCCAAGTATAAAAGAAAAATCTGAGCCACTTGTGCCTTTTCTCCTTCCTGTTTCTGCTTCACATTCACAACTATCCCACTGTGCTCATTTTGTGAAACACAAAATTCTGCCATTCCAAAATTGCTTCAGAAACATTAAGCTTGGAATTTATCTTAGACTTAATTATGAATGGCAATTCTTTGTCTACTGCAGCTTCAATAGCTGTCATTCTGTTTCACATTAATACAATTAGCTGTGCCTATTATTTTGTAAATATCACGAAGTTTCTCCCTGAAAGCTGGCCCTTAGCTTTCCAAGAATCAGAAAATTGTCAGTTTTATAATGTATTTTAAAGAGATAATTTTTATTAACTACTGATTGTGTTTCAAATGTATGGAATTTTCTCCAAGATTATTCCAACATTAATATGCCAAACATCTTCCAAATACAGCTACAAATAGAATAACAAATACTTTCTTGCTTGCCAAATATATCCTTCCCAAATGTATATAGAACTTCCACAAAGCACATAAACTTGACCCCTTTTTTAAATGTTGAGGTTTTTGTTTGTGCAACATAGTACATAGTAATTTTGCACTCCTAGATTTCTCCTAATGTGTAAGATTGCTTAAGTAAAAGAATATTTCACCTGATCTTTCTACATTACAATAAATCTGATTTCACCTCTATAAACAGATTGCACCTGTTATTTGAAGAATGTACTTCCTTACAATCATATATAATTTTAGATGGTCTATTTTTGCATACAGATCTCTTGGATGACATCCAATAAAACATTTTAAAATAAAGTTGCATAGACATTTGCTTGTTCTTTTAATATCAATGATAGAAAATATCTTTGTTTGCATTATTTCCTTTTAATAATGACAAAGTTTTTTTCAATCGTCTCAAGACTGAATTTTATTTTCTCTATTTTTTTTGCTTTCTTAATTTTTACGATTTCTTATGCTGAGCCTCTCACATCCCATTTAGCACATACCTTTATCATCCGACAACCTTGTATTTAATGCTTCCATTTTTATTATCTTTCCATTTCAAAGCCTTTGTTTCCCAACTAAGAGTGTCTGGTGCTAAATAGCTTAATCTTCTTTCAAGACCCCCATTGTTGTGGAGGATGTGCTGACTGGTCCTGCAAGTGCTCCAATCAAGACCGGAAGACTATGGTTTCTTCTCAAGCCCCCCATCAAATTGCTGCCTGCACTAACATACACTCCCGAGCCTTGTCTTTGGAGACAGCCACTTTCCCTTTGACTTTTTCTATCACCCACTGCCTCAGGCTGTTTGACAGCTCTAGCAATCCCCAGTTTTTTTAGCCTCTCTACTAGATTCATCTTCAGCTGTCCTGCATCAGAAGGATTTGAGGGTTTTTGTCCATACAGCTCATGTAATAATGTTTCAGCTGGTCGAGAGGCCAAGAAATTTTCAGACACACATGCTCGAGACTCAAAAGGGTGAGGAGAAGAACAAGGGGAATGCAAAGGAGAATTTGGAGGTGTTGAGGGTACAGCAGGTATCTTGGAATGATGAAACGGTGGTGCTTCAAGTTGGACTGGACTATTGTAAACTGTGGCTGAGATGCCTCGTTCTTGCAAAAGCTTTGCTAAACTTCTAGTACTGCTGAAGGTGGTAGTTGAATCTCTTCTGGTAGTAAGGAATTCTCCAGTACTAAGCTTATACAACATGGGTGGAGAGCTTATAATTACACTGCTTGTACTGCTACAACTTCCCGAGCACAAGGGAGAATACAAAGTACTGGAAAACAAAGCAAGAAGATAAAACACATTAAATACGGTTATTAATAACTTCTGTAGTAAGTGCAAAGTAAGAAGAGAAGGAGATATTCAGGATTTAAGATCAGAACCTCTGTGTCATGCCAATTTTAGTTCTGCATTACATTGTACACATTCTTACTTTAGCTCCTTTTCTTTATTTTCATTATTTTCTAAAAATTGAAATGGAAATGCTGCTAATTTAATTAGTACATCAGGTAGATAATCAGAGTTGGAAGGGACCTTGTAGGTCATCTAGTCCAACCCCCCGCCCAAGCATGAGACCCTACACCATTTCTGACAAATGGCAGTCCAATCTCTTCCTGAAAGTCTCAACTGATGGCGCTCCCACAACTTCCGAGGGCAAGCTGTTCCATTGGTTGATTGTTCTCACTGTCAGAAAGTTTCTCCTTGTTTCCAGGTTAAATCTCTCCGTGTTCAGTTTCCATCCATTATTCCTTGTCTGGCCTATAGGAACTTTAGAAAATAGCTTGACCCCTTCCTCCCTGTGGCAGCCCCTCAAATATTGGAAGACCTCTATCATGTCTCCCCTGGTCCTTCTCTTTACTAGACTAGCTAAGCCCAGTTCCTGCAACCGTTCGTTGTATGTTTTAGCCTCTAGTCCCCTAACCATCCTGGATGCTCTTCTCTGTACTATTTCTAGAGTCTCAACATCTTTTTTATAATGTGGTGACCAAAACTGGATGCAGTACTCTAGGTGTGGTCTTACTAAGGCTTTATAGAGTGGTATTAGTACTTCCCTTGATCTTGACTGTATCCCTCTGTTAATACAACTTAGGATATCAAGTGTATCAAGTAGATGTTCAATTCCATATTGCCTGAATATAACCAATTTTTAAGAGTAATGGTAAACCTCCTTACCTGGGTGTAACTTGTGTAATATCAGATGGGTGAAGTATTCTACAAGTAGTAAAAGTAAATGTAGAGTTTGTAGATGAAAGACATTTTCCTGGATTGGAAGCTACAATGCAAATGATAACATATATGATGAAAAGGAGATGGGAAACTTACTAGAAGGCTAATGAAAATCTGAATTAATGCGTAATTAAGGTAGTAATTCAATGCAAATAGATGAAGGAAAACATGATCTGCATTGCTTTAAGTCATCTTTCTAAGATAATGCCTAAGGCAGATAAATTATGACTTTTAAACACATTTTGCACATTTTAGAATGGGCTACTGTGAATATGGCAACTAGGAAACAGTTGAAATATTCTTCCCCATTTGTTAATCATAGTTAAAAATGTGGCACATGTTCAAGCATTCTACAGCTCTTCTTTGATCCAAAGTCCACTTTTGCAATTAATAGTATTTAAGGATTCTATTCAAATTAACATCAAGAATTAGATTAATTCTATTTGTTAATGTTAAACGATGGGTAAGTACCATGCCAAGATAAGCCCTAGCTGTAATTAAATCAAGTACAGCCTATGACAGTAGAGCCCCAAAATTTATGTTGCAAGACAGTTGTTAAGTGAGTATTGCCCCATTTTATGACCTTTGTGGCCAGTTAAATGAATCACTGCAGTAACATGTTTGTTAAGTGAATCTGGCTTCCCATTGATTTTGCTTATCAGAGGATCGCAAAAGGAGGTCACATAACCCCGGGACACTGCAATAGTTATAAATATGAGACAATTGCCAAGCTCCTGAATTTTGATCACACAACCACAGGGGTACTGTAATGGTTGCAAGTGTGAAAAATGATCGTAAGTCACCTAAACAAATATTTATAAGTCGATAACTACTGTACTTGAGTGGTGTGATGGGCTAGAGGTGGAGTTCTCACCTCACAGTCAGTAGGCTGTGAGTTCGATTCTAGGTAAAGGCAGATATTTCTCTCTCTGGGCACGATGAGAATTTATCTGCTGAATATAACTCCGCATTGGCAACAGGAAGGGCATCTGGTCAGTAAACATTCAATTGCCCGGACTCCACCCCGCAAGAGATTATGGGGTCATTCAAAGATGATGAATAACTACTGTACTTGTAGAAAGAAATCAAGGGAGGAAGTAGTCAATCCCATGGCCACACTATACAATTACTATTATTTGAGCACTAGCTCAAAAATGTCTTTGTCAACATCTACTTTACTGTATTAGTCATTATCCTTGACTGAATATAATTTAATCTTTTACTGTTTCTACGAAAGTATATATAAAATCACTTTTTCAATAAAATAGTGAATAAAACATGATTCAAACTTTAAAACTATCAAGTGTAATTATACATAAGCCTTGTTATATTAATGGAAGAGAGTTACTACAATAAGCTTGTTCATTGATAGTATCTGCCTAATTTGGAAGGAATCCTTCCAAGCTCCTCCTCACACAACAGTGTATCCTGAATTTTCTGAATTTTCTCTCTCTCTCTCCCTCCCTCTCTGTATCTTAAGAGAGTGGGAAGTATGTTTCTAGAGCCACCCTTTTGCAAGTGGGATAGAATTCTACAGATTTCTCAAGAATATATAGCTTCCTGTGAGAACTGAACTGCTTTAATAGGTCTGATCACACACCATAATAGAATGAGTAAACAATTGATCTTCAGCAGATCTATAACAGGTGGTACTTAGAATATTCAACAAAAATTGTAATGGTCATGCCACAAATCCTTACCTGTATGAGGAACTGTCACTAATTTAACAGGTGGGAGGAAAATTCCTGGCACTGACTTTGGCACTGCCTGTTTACTTTCCTCCTGTGAAAAGGGCTGTGCTTGGAAGGTTATACCTTCATCCCTTTCTTCTTCATCTTCTTCCAAATCGGAAAGGTAATAAACATCCTCCTGAGACAGTGGTGCAAAATCTTTTGTGAGAACACCAGGGCGAGGGTCAAGAATTGTACCTAGGTTGGGCTGAGCCAGCTGTTGCCAATGAAATAGGGTCTGAGAACCTGGAGAAGTACAAATCACAAAAGGCCTTCAAACACTGCATACACCTTAATACTTAGCAGCCAACTAAAGAAGTATTAACTGAAAGCTTGAGGCTGCTGCATATAATGCAAATTGATAGGATTTTGTAAAATAGTAGTAAATTTAGAAATGATTTTTCCACTTGTGGTTCCTTCAAATTTTAAATTCAAGAAGTTTTACTTTGAAGCAGAAAATTATGATTTGGGTTAAACAAACACTCATTTATTTTCCTTCAGTGAATATTTAGATAACATTTTCATGGACTAAACAAGAAGCCTAGTAGTGGTGAAAACCTTCGTCTCTGACTCAGTAGGTTGAAAGTTCAATTCTAGGTAGCAGCACATGTTTCTTTCTCAAGATACAAAGAAAAAATATATGTTGCAAACTCCATGTAGGTGTCAGGAAGAACATCCAGCCAGTAAACACTCAACTCCATTCAGTCACCCTGATTCTATCCCAAATTAGAGGATTACAGGGTCATATAAAGAAAAAAATGGACTAAGAAGCAGGAATTTATTTGCTTCCAAACAGTTTTTGTTCCATTGTAAAAACTTGCTTGGATATGGATTATTTTCAGTAATATAGAGTTGGGGTGTGAGACACAGAGATCTGTAAGAAGGCTTAATAGCTGAGGTAAGTCAGGCAGAGAAACCAAAATGTGTACAATTGCATTCAATGGTTTTCCTCTAATATATAATTTGGTTGCAAAATAACAAGAAACAGAACCAAACACCCCTTTGTGGGACAACACAAACATATCTGAAAGTAATCTGTGAGATAATGATCAGGCAACTGATCCTGAGGCCAGATCATTGACTGGATATAAAATAGCCAATGAAAGACAACCTTATTAGGTTCACAGTGAACTGTAATTGAAAACAGAACTTCAATCACCTTACCTTCAAGGGGTTTGACAATTTGCAATTTATCTGGGAGAAGAGACCGCATGCTGCCAGAAGATCCAGAGAAATCAACACGTTCTGAACTGCTATTCAATGAAAGACAGTTCTCTAACGGTGTGGCGCAGCCAGTGAGTTCTTCCTTTTGGTCAGCCAGCAAAAGTATCTTACGCTTCCATTCTTCTTCGAAAAACCATTTTTCACTTAGGTAATTCTGACAACGGAGATTAAGTTTATGTAATGCAGTAGCTACATCATCTTCTGAAGAGATATCTGGATGGCTCACCTTCTGAATTTCCCTATCAAAACAGAATTAAATATTGCATCAATAGGATATATACATTACTCCCTTTCCCAAAGGCGGTTGCAGCGGTGGTCAGAAATGGCCACCTCAAAGAAGAACCCGACCGGAAAAGATTGTGCAGGAGGAAGATGAGAAAGTTTTGACTGACCGGGTTGAAGTGAAAAAGCAACAACATAAGGTACCCTGGAATTTGAACTATAAAGAATAACTTGTTCCCAAAGAAGATTTTTGAAGCAGCGAAGGAGAGAGGGAAGGGGAAAGATTTGGGTTTGTTTTTTTCTTCCCCATATTGACAGCTAAGAGACTTAAGTAAGAAATTGATAAAAACTCACTTTGACATTAATAGGGATTTAAGCTGAAAATAAAACGTCAAAGAGATAATAAAGATTTTTGGATATTTAAAAACTTTTAAAAGAAAAAATAAAAGGGTGGAAAAATGGAGGAGACCACCTGGAAGTGAAAGGAATTAACAGTGAAACTTTAACTAGATTCCTAAAAGATACATTCTAACTGAAACTTTGTAACAAGATAAATAGAACCCCAGGAAGAGAAAGTGGAAAAAAGAAGCAAGAAGAAACAGCTTTGGATTATTTGGATTATTTGGTGATTTTTGGATTTTTGGTTATTGGATTTAAATGACTAAAATCTATCGGGTGGTTGTTTAAAAGTGTTTAAAATGGCATCACTCTTGGAAGAATTGAAAATGGAACTTAAAAAACAGAAAGAAGATGCACAAGAAGGAAGAGGTTTTTTTGGCTTTGTATTTCAATTCTTAGAAATGGAGATCTTCAACTATGAGAAACAACAAGAAATGCTTCCAAGAAGAAATGCTTCCAAGAAGGGCGTGACAAAGAAGAAGCCATCTTTAATGACCAAGTAATTCTATGGGGGGGGGGGGAAGGAAAGTGGGGAAAGAGAGTGAAAAATTTAAGATCTGAAAAAACAACTAAAAAAAAGAATAGTTTGAAAAGCAATTACAATATTAGGGAGAAACAGAAGACAGGATTACAAAAGAGAGAATTAGAATTAAAGAGATAAGGGGTCAAAAAGTGGAGGGAGAAAAGAGGGGGAAGAAGGAAAGGAAAAGAAGTTATAAAGGACAAAAACAAAATATAGAGAAACGGAAAACGTACAAGGATTAAAGGTATAAGCCTATTTAGAAGACATAGAGACAATGGGTGAAAATTTAATTGAAAGAGAGGATTCTGCAAAGATACATAAGATAACATTATTATATCAGAAATAGAAATGAATATAGAAAATATGAAACAAGTGTGATTAAAGTGATAGATAAAATACTTATTGTAATGTAATGGAATGTTTGTTAATAAATGAATGAAATAAAGAGAATGAGAGAATGAAATTAGGAAAGGATGGGAACATTTTAATTATTAATGATTTATAAAAAATTAAGTGAAGAGAAACATGAAAGAAATATGAAAAAAATATGGAAATATTATAAGTGTTCCTAAGGAAGTATATTTAATTGAAAAGAAATGTTAAAGATGTTAATTAATATTAATGGAAGATTGTAATTAACAATGGTTGAGCTGAATTGGAATAGAATAAGTATTTTATGTACTATTGTTATACATATATTTCTCTTTAAGAACTTAATGCCTATTTCAAGAATGTACCAAGCAGAATTCGATTGGCAAAAGTTATGTGTTATAAAATAGAGGTTAGATATTGAATGTTATAATTGTAAAGGCATAAATTGAAGTTTTAAATAAGATTTGAATGGACAAAAATTAAAAGATACAAAGGTGTCATACTCCAATCAGTAACTACAGGGGAAAACTTGTTTATTGAGAAAAGAAAATATGAAATTGAAACAGGACAGACAAAAATATAAATATAATGATTTGAAAGATATTGAAACTTAGAAAAAGATATATAATTGAATTTAGAAAGGAATGAGATAACTAAAAACAAGGTTGAGAAAACTAAGGGAAGGGAAAAATCACTGAGAAAATGCTAAAATAGTAATAAGATATGGAATAGAATACAAAGATGAATATGAAATTGAGTTTGTGTCTGTATGGGCAAATGAAAGAAGGGAGAGGGATGAGCAACCGGGCTCATTCTCTGCTCTCAGCCCTGCTCCAACAGATATTTTATTTGTATTATGCTTCAGAAGAAACCTCCAAGCGCCCGCTTTGTTACAACAAATGGACTATACTGGCATTGCCTACTTTTTATGGTTAATGAACTTTCCCTTAGTAAAGGAATCAGAACGGTTATGTCAGCGGGGCTGGGGGGGGGGGGGGGGGGGGGGGGGGGGGGGGAACCGCGGGGGGGGGGGGGGGGGGGGAACGCGCACAAGCCCCCCCCCCTCCTGGCTTTGTGAACCGGGCCCTGTAAAAAAAGGTGGGGACCACGAATAAAGAGGGGGGGGGGGGGGGGGGGGGGGGGGGGGGGTGGGGGGGGGGGGGGGGGGGGATTTTTTAAAAAAAAATATTTTATTTGTATTATGGTTTGTACTAAGAATCCATTTTTACAAAAAATGGAACATATACTGGCATTGTCTAATTTTTAGCACAATTTTTATTTTTATAAATGATTCAGAATCATTTATAATGTTACATGTTACTGGAGGCAATAACAAGAACAAGAAACAAAAACAACAATGTACTCCTCTGGTAGTTACTGTAAATGATTTGTACTAAGCTCCATTCTGTTACAGTTGTCGCCTAATTGTTTGTGTTGTCTCTACCCACAGTGAACAGAGTTGGGTGAAAACTCCATGAAGGAAATCTATACAACAGAAGTAAAGCTACCTTTTCTTTATTGCTTGTTCATATTCTAAATTGATGTTACTATACTACTTGAATGATACAAAAAAGTTTTCCGTGGCATGTGTAACATTAAGTTACTGATAGGAATAATGGTTATATGCAGCTTTCTATTTGATATTACTCAACCTATATGTTGAATAAAGCCTACAAGAAAAATGCAGAATTTGGCTTAAAAACTGCTGTCAATCCCCACTCCCCCCCATGGAAAGGCAGTTGTACAGAATATAACATAGCCAATTAAGGCTCAAACACTGCTGTTTCCTTACTTGGAAACATCCTCTGTGCTAGCCTTTAGAGCTTGAGGTCCTTTTCCTTCCACATATTGCAAGCCAGAATGAAAAGGCTTTGCTGTCATGACAACACTTGAACGATTGGATCCTGGAATGGACAGTGAAACAGGACACGAAGCAGAACGGCCACGCATATCATTAGCAAGTTTGACAGTATCAAATATACGTTTCTGTTGAACCCTAGGAGGAAAAAAGGGAAAGGGACAATGTATACATAAAGGTTTTGCAAACCTCTTCTGCATGATAAAAACCTCTCCCCAGTTGCTAAAACAACACCCATATCAGAAGAGATGGATGAGTAACTGACTGGGTGGTGCCAAATATCCTGCATGCTTTTGAAAGCAGAACAGGAGCAATGCATACAAAATAATGCATGTATTTCTCCTTTCACTGTTTCATTTTGATAGACAGGCTTTATATCACCCGTTTGTTTACACTAGGGGAGTTACAGAAACAAGTTCACTTTGTGCACTGAGAGATAAAGGGTTC
Organism: Notechis scutatus; assembly: GCF_049901735.1. Classification (NCBI taxonomy): domain Eukaryota; kingdom Metazoa; phylum Chordata; class Lepidosauria; order Squamata; family Elapidae; genus Notechis; species Notechis scutatus. Next base: position 173,478,065 of record NC_142009.1, on the reverse strand, counting down.
TATGTGGAAGGGATTTATGTTGGAGCTCCTTCCACTTGACCTTTTTAACCTGTGAACTGAGAAGTTATTGGGTAATATATAATATAATATAATAAAATAATATAACTAGTAATATAACTAGACACAAGAACAGTTTTCCCCCTGAAAGCCATCACTCTGCTAAACAAATAATTCCCTCAACCCTGTTCAACTATTACAAAGTCTGCACTACTATTACTGTTAAATCTTGTCATGACTCCTTACCACCCATCCCTTCCCACTTGTGACTGTATGACTGTAACTTTGTCACTTGTATACTTACGATTTATATTGACTGTTTCCTAGTATGATTGATTGCTTATTGTATCCTATGACTATCATTAAGCGTCGAACCTTATGATTCTCGACTCCTGACGAATGTATCTTTTCTTTTATGTATACTTAAAGTATTTACACCAAGACAAATTCCTTGTGTGTCCAATCACACTTGGCCAATAAAGTATTCTATTCTATTCTATTCTATTCTATTCTATTCTATTCTATTCTATTCTATTCTACTCTATTCTATTCTATGCTATGCTATGCTATCCAAATGCCAAGAAAGCTTAAGAACATTATTACAAATGTTTTCCTAATATGCAGTAAAATATACCAAAAATGACTTCACAATTTTCTAATGGGATTCATATAGAAGGCAATTATCTTATATGATTGAAAAAAGTTGTGAAAATAAAAATGTAGCTGGTAGCTTTTCTAATAAAAGAAAACTAGCCTTGTGATTATTGGAAATGTATATGTTCTTAGAATATTATGGAATAATCTTTCAGAGTTTAGCATGAATTAAACATAAAAGTCCTGAAGGGTTTTTCAAGGATTTAATTTTAGCTTTCATTCAGCAAGTTATACATTAGAGAGTGTAATTAATAAATTGTGTAATAGCTTTAAAATACTTGAATATGTCTACAAAATTATCTATATGGAACTACATAAACTTCTCTTAATATTATATTGATAGCAGGGAAGAAGCCCCACAGAACCACCCGCAAAGCCGGTTAAGGGGGAAAAAAACAAGAACTGCACTTACTTCTGTTTACACAGTGATTCCTCATCCAGACTTAGCACTTTCCGCATTGTTCCCTCAATTTCTGCTGCCAGAGATTCCTTCAAATTTAAGAGGGTGAAAATTAATACGTTTCTTAAGCTCGGTTTACAAAATAATTAAGGAGCTACCACAATTATTACTTCTTTTGAGGAATTTCCAATTAGGACAAAACAAGTACCTAATTTGGAATAATTAGGAAAATCAATACATTCATATCTAAAAGTTTCCTCATCTTCCATTATCCTATTAATGTGGTAGGTGCATGTCTAAAATTGCTAGAGGACTCCTTGAAAAGTTACAAGCAAAATATGTTAACAAAATGTAAAGGGTGCCAAAGAAATTGACAATTATAATTCAGAACAAAGACATTTTCTAAAGGGGTATTTAAAAAATGAAGTACAATAGAAACTCTGTTTCTTTTGCAAGCCTCGTCTTGAGTTTCACTATTTTTTGGCATCTTAAGTGACTCGAGGAAACTGCTGGGACCTTACAATAGGAACCAATAAGTTATTAAAAACCATTCAGAAGTTATTTTGACAGCCTGTCTGCAGCACTACTTTGACAATTCATTGCTTAATTTCTATAGTGCAGTCATACTGAGATTTTTTTCTACAGTAATGAAAGAACGAGGTAATTCTAAGTATCCACAAGAACTGATTGTTCATTAGGATGGCATTCTTGACATAAGCCTATCCCTGCTAGGTAGGTGTGGAATGTCACAACACGCTGAGAAAAGGGGCAGGGCTTTTGCCACTGCAATGCTACTGGTATTACTTTGACTGTCCTGCTTAAGAGTAAATTTGCTGTTTAATCTATTTATGTAGGAAGAAAATGTTTCATGCAATATTTCTTTAAAATAAATGCTTGAAGTATTTAATTCTAAGCCAAAAGAAATTAGCTGGTATTACAAGCAGACAACTACACAGAAAAATTGCAAGTAATGTTATAAGGATGAGGAAGTGTCATTTGTATAATTCTTTTTAAAGAGTTATATCAAAATTTACATGTCCTAATGTCATGGCAAACCATATGTTCAAATAAAACATAGCTTCCAAAGACTAGTGTGTTCCCAATATTGTTTTTTTCTTAAAATAAGAGGAAAAACCAGCAACTATTATAGACATTGTTAACAAGCAGATAATTAAAGATCTGTCCAAAGAATCTGTTCCTTTCTTTCCCCTCAATATTCAAAAACTGAAACACAACAGAAAAAAAATGCTTGAGAAGGTTATAGAAGAGTCTGTTATAATGAGAGTAAAGTCAGAAAGAGGTGGTGGACACAAATCTTAGTTGCAACTCTAGCACATGCAGCATAATGTTTCTTCCACTACTCACAAATTTATAACAATAAAATTAAGAGAGAAAGTAGCATCAAACAAGAAGAGTGTCAGTCCTTGTTTTAAATATTGTCTGTTCTCCAAATGAAACAAGTTACTCAGCCAATATGGAATAAAATGGGATGTAGATAAAGAAGCTAAATTTAGAAAGGATCATTGGTGCCAACTTTCTCTTCTGAAGATCAGTTTGAGTTTGACCTTGAAATTTTATTGGCAGGATGAAAGAGCTTAACTAATGAAATCTGCTATAGTTAGAAAGCTTATATTACCACAGGAAATGCTCCACACAACTGGGGTCGACAGAGAAGCACAGCTTGGCTAGTTTTACTGCGCAATCCTTTCACTTCTTCTTGGGACTCATGCAGCATCCCCAGACATTCCACATTCCGCTCTTGGACCTCATGTAGCTTAAAACAATATAAAAGGTAAATCATTTACTCAGCCTTGAGAACAAAAGGTACTGAAGAAGCTATTTACATGTAATTCAAAGAAATTATCACTGGGACTTTTCTGAAGTCACACATTAATCAATTGCTGATACAGGTCGTTCTTGACTTACAACAGTTCATTTAATGATCGTTCAAAGTTACAACGGCACTGAAAAATATGACTTAAAACCATTTTTCACTGTTACAACCTTCACAGCATCCGCATGGTCATGTGTTCAAAATTCAGAGGTTCGGCAACTGGTTCATATTTATGTCCATTGCTGTGTCCCAAGGACATACAATCAACTTTGGGACCTTCTGACAAGTAAAATCAATGGCGAAGCGAGATTCACTTAACAACCAGGTTACTAACTTATCAACTGCAGTGATTCATTTAACAACTGTGGCAAGGAAGGTCATAAAATGGGGCAAAATTCACTTAAAAACAGAAATGTTGGGATCAATTGTGATCGTAAGTTAAAGACTACCTGTATAATAAACGGAAGACAGACAATGAGTCATAGTAGTGCAGCGGTTAGAATGCAGTACTGCAGGCTACTTCTGCTGACTGCCAGCTGCTGGCAGTTTGGCAGTTCGAATCTCACTGGTTCAAGGCTGACTCAGCCTTCCATCCTTCCGAGGTGGGTAAAATGAGGACCCAGACTGTTGGGGGCAATATGCTGACTCTGTAAACCGCTTAGAGAGGGCTGTAAAGTGGTATATAAGTCTAAGTGCTGTTGCTATTGGTACAATTACAAAATGACAATTCTACTAATCAAATACTTATTTTGCCGGAATATGTTTACAGCTGCTAAAAATTTAATAAAATAAATGCTATGTAAATTATTATAGAAACCCCCTCCCCTCAAAAAACCCCAACACCCAGCACTGCACAGGGGCTTTCTTTTCTCAAGTGCATTTCTTTTCTGCTTGAATAGATTTTAGAGGAGCATAAGAAGCTGCCAGAGAGAAGAGGAATCTGTTTTAGTAAAACCAGGACTGATAACATTAGATGCAATCTTACTTTTTAAGTAATGCTTTAAATTTATTTGCGTGTAATATATAAGCCCAGAAACCTATAACTACTATAGTAAAGATTAGGTCTAGGTGCCAGATTCATGGCGTCAAGTACAGTTTAGCCACAGTCTCCTGAAGGCTTAATGCTGCCTTAAGACCCCCTCAAGGTCTTCTGACCATACTTCAGGGACAACCAAAAGCTTTTCCAGGAAGAGAGAAAAGGAGACATGTTGAGCCCTTTAGCAACGGAGGAGCAACACATCAGTTTTGCAGAAGTCTGGTGTTCTGTCTCAACACAAACATATACAAAATTGTATCATGAACCATTTGATATATGTTTTATGGCTTCTTTCTCCTTCCAATATTTCGGCCACAATATTCTGGCAGAGGGAAACATTTAAACAATGAATAAAAACGAATGTGGATTCTTTTTTAAAGATTCTGTTTTTTCTTCATTTGTTAAACCAAAACAAAGTGAATGGAATCCGAATCAAAGTGGTGCACCAGAAATCCTCCATCAATATTCAGGAAGAATATAAATGTTTACATTTTATTCTTTTCCATATTAGTTCTCTACATCAAAAACTGGAAAGTAGGTGGCATAAATACCTCTGCTGTCAACTGTTTCTGGGCATCTTTAGAAGCTTGCAGATGCAGCTTCAATTCTTCTTTTTCGATTACATGCTGAGGATATACAAAATATAGTTATTTAATCCTGTATGAGCTCTGTTAGAAGTACTAACTTCTTAGTACAGGTAACAATTTGACTTTCAACATTTCCCTTCTCTGAACTTTCTGCACACCTACCTCTTTGATCTTATGCTGAAGATCAACAATCTGAGACAAGAGGGATGAGATTTCCTCCTGGTAGTGAATCAGCTCTTCATCCTTCCTCATCAGTTCTTCACTCATTCTTGCAATCTGAGCATTTGTTTCCTCTAAGATACACAGCAGGATACATGCTTTGTTAAGAAACCAGCAGTATATCATCCTTTCTGAAAAACAAACTTCTTAAAGCCTTTCATATAATAGTTATTTTAAGCAAAATCCAAGAAAATGCAAACCAAATAACTGTGCCTGCTTGAATCGTAGGTCTCTACAACAAGGATTCTCCATTAATCAAGTTTTTAAAGCCAGTTCAACAATCTCAATTTTAATACCCTGCTTAATAGCAAGGTTTCTTAATACTTAATTTGAAGGCTAGTGGATTCACAATACCAATATTTAAAGATTGACAAATAAAAGGTTAGAGGAATTGGGGGACTTCCGGTTTGCAGGGCTTCGGCGGCAGGCAGGAATCCACGATCGTGCACAGTTTCTGCCTGGGCTCGCCGCTGGAGCGTCCCGAGCCAGCTGGCTTTGGGGCTAAGCCACCCCGTAGAGGTGGTGAAGAGGGGGGAGATTCCAGCAGGGTCGAGGAAAGCTGCATCTTTCCTCCTCAGCTGGCTAAACTCCCTTTCCCGAAGGCGGTAAGAGCGGCGGTCAGAAATGGCCGCCTCAAAGAAGCACTCATCCGGAAAAGAAAGTGCAGGAGGAAGTTAAGAAGTGAAAGTTTTGGCTGACCGGGATAAGAAGCAACAACTAAGGTATCCTGGAATTAAAATTTTATAAAAGATACATCGCTCCCAAAGAAGATTCGGGAGCAGCGAATGAAAGTGAAAAGGGAAAGTTGTTTTTTTTTTACTCTCCTTCCTTACGTTGACAGTGAAGAGAGATGAATGAGAAATCGGAAAAATCCGCGTTGGCACCAATAGGTAATTAAATTGGAAAATTAAATGCCAAGGGGACAATAAAGATTTCTGAACACTAAAAAAAAATTTTTTTTGCTGTAAGTGGGAAGGGAGAGGAAAAGAATAAGAGCAGGATTTGGAAGGAGGAGGCTGCCTGGAATCCAAAAGAATCTAAAGTTAAATCTTAATAAGACTTCTAAAAGATACATTTTAACTGGAACTTTGTAACTTAATAGTAACCCCAGGAAGAGAAAGTGAAAAAAGAAGAAAGTGTTAAAAGAAACAGCTTGTGTGTATTTGGATTGCTTGGTGACTTTGGGACTTCTGGAAATTATATTTGAATGATTAAAAACAATTGGGTGGTTGTTTAATTTTTTTTTTACAATGGCATCACTTGTGGATGAATTGAAAATGGAATTTAAAAAATATAAAGAAGAGGAACAAGAAGGGAAGGGCTCTTTTGGCTCCGTTTTTCAATTCTTAGAAATGGCAATCTGTACCTACGAGAAACTACAAGAAAAGACTGCGCAACAAGAAGATTGGGACAAAGAAGAAGCCATCTTTAATGAACAAGTAACTTTATCTGGGGAAGAAAGGGGAAAGGGGGGAAAGAGAATGGAGAACTTAAGACCTAAAAAAACAACCAAAAAAGGGAAAAATAAGATGAAAAGTGAATATAATGTTAGAAAGCAACAGAAAAGGGGAACACAGAAGAGGGAAATGGAGGTGGAGAGACAAAGGGGTAAAAAGGGTAGAGAGAAGAAGCAAGGGAGGAAGGAAGGGAAGAGAAGCTACAAAGGTTTGGAGCAAGATGTAAAGAAACAGGACTTATTCAGAGATAATGGGTAAAAATTTAACTGAAAAAGCGATTCTGCAAAGGTACATAAGATTGTATTGTTATATTTGTATTAGAAATAATGTTAGAAAATTGGAAACAACATATGATTAAAAAGTGGGATAAAATACTCAGTGTAATTCAGTGAAATTTTTGTGAACAAAATAAATGAAATGAAATAAATGAGAGAATTGAATTAGGAAGGAATGGGAACATTTTAATTACACAATGTTTTAAAATATAAGTGAAGTGGGGGGGAAGTAACTATGGAAAGTTTATAAGTGTTCCCATAGAAGCATGATACCTATTTGAAAAGTAATGTGTAAAATGTTTAAGATTTAAATGAATATTAATATTAACCATAGAATTGAATTGGTATGGATTGTTGTTTTAATTATATTATATATTTATAATTTTTTCTGTTTTTAAAATATAGTGTGTAGCTTTAGAATGTACTAAGCAGAATCCGAATGGAAGTTATGTATTATATTAAGTGTTATAAATTTAGGGGAAAGATATAAAGGCGTCATACTCCAATCAGTGATTACAGGAGAAATTTTGTTTAATGAGAAAAGATAATAGACAGCTGAAACAGGACAAAGAATATAAGTATAATGATCTGAAATAAATAAAATAAAATTAAGAAAGTTAAAAGAGGGGAGAAGCTATATAGAAAATGTAGAATGGTAATAAGATATGCAATGGTATATAAAAATGAGCATGAACTTGAATTTGTGTCTGTACGAAGAGATGTAACCCGGGATCAAGCTGCTTTCAAAAAAGATGTTTTATGTTTTTATGTTTTATGTTTTTATGTTTTGTTTGTTTTTAAAAATCAATAAAAAAAATTTTTTAAAGGTTAGAGGAATTGAACTTGATAGGAAAAATGTAATTAAAATATTTACACATTTCTATTCAAGTATAAAGTTTTAATTTGGGGGATTTATTATCTGCTAATTATTTGAATTACAGCCCATTGCACTCAAACAAGTATGGCCAATTATGGGGGGTTGATATAAATTGCAATTCAATTATAGCTGGACGGACCCTGAAATACTGCCTTTTAAAGGACCAAATTAAGTTAAGAATAGTACAGAGCTCAAACATGGAGGAATGAAGATGAACTGAATTTGTATCTAAAGGCCTATTCTCTGTGGAAGACATGATCAGAATACTCACTTATTTCTTTAACACAGTCAGTGACTAGCTGATGCTCCTTATCTTCATATGTCATAGTTTCAGTCTTCAAATGGCATGCCTTCAAAAATTTAAGTGTTTCATTAATTTAAGAGGAAAGCTATCTGTAAATATATTCTTTTTTCCCATTGTCTTTATAACAAAATGTTCATTCTGGAATATATTCAATGTTAGGGGAGTATTTATAATCCAACTCCAATAGAAGGTTCTTCAGAAGGATCTGAAGAAACATTCTGAGAAAGAAAGAATATTTCCACTAATGGATGTCATTGGATCTACACCATTGGATGTAGCCCTATGTTAGAATTACAAATAGAATTCATTATGACACTTGTTTCACTTAAACCCAATTACAATATTGCTAATTTTATTTTCAATTTGTAATGAATGACCCAAGTAAGAGAGTTCACCTTTTTTATAGCAGTCACACTGTAGAAAATTTTCCACTGAAGCATCCAATGTCGGCTTACATTTCTGTTCTGATCAGTCACTTGTCATCTCAGATCTCATAGCCTCCATGTGAAGTTAAAATTGTATTTGGGTCATTTGCATCCTTTTTTGGTTGAACAATCCTACTTATCACTTCTTCTATAAGCATGACCGTAGCCATGTTAATATATCCTTTTTTAATGCTTGGATTTATATTAAATTAATAATACTCAAAAGGAATAAGAATGTAAGTTACCTTTGTTCGAAGTAATAGGTTTTCCTCTTCCAGTTCCCTGAGTTTATCTTGTAAGATATCCAACTGTAAGAAACCTTGTGACAAGTTGAAGGACTCATTGAAGCGAAGTGGTGTGGAGCAGCTAGAGTCAGTCTCACTTTCTTCAGAAGCAGTGGATACCACACGAAGCAGTTCATCTTTTTTTGTTAGTTCATGTTGTAGCTGATGAATCTGATTTTACAGCATTTTTGTTTACTAAACATAACCATTTACTCAAAACAATGCAATTTACGCTAGTGAATCAACAGACAAGTTAAAAAACAATTGTACTGCCATCTCCATTACCACTTCTTCAGAATATGCTAATCTCCCCCACTTTAAAAAAAAAGTATTAAATATGGATTTCCTCCAAATTACACTTTTATAAGAAGGCTTAGAAATATTAATGGAAGATATCTTTGCTCATTCCATGTTCCAATTATCATATTTTCTTTCCTAGACTGTCATTATCCAAAATTCAATAATGTGAAAATACATTATTTTCCTTGGCAGAAGTCCCTTTTTTAAAGCCAACAGTCTAAAGGCTAAATAAATATTTATCAGTCCATCATTCAGTGTTTTTTTTTTAATTCTAGGAAAATAAAGAGCTATTTTCTATATTCAACAAACAGCAGAGTTCTTTACTCATGGTGTAATATATCTATACATGGTACAGCTGCTTCCTGTATCTAGTGAGATTAAAATGCATTACAATCATAGGTAAATTTTATTTATTTCAATTATATCTCAATGCTCTTCCCTGGGACCTAAATTAAATGACCAGCAGTCTAAACATTATATAGACCTAGACTTCAGTAAAGTTGCTGAATCAAATGGTTTCAAATATGTTCTGGGATTCTTTGTTCTTTTTAACCTTTTTCTATTTTAAAAGGTTAAAATAGAAGAATCCTGAGAATTGGGAATATTGTACATATATTCTACATACAAGCAAATATTAGACTCAAATTTTATGTATATGGAATGTAATTCCTATTTATACTCATTAAAGATGCAGCACACATAAACAATAGTTTGAAACAGTACAAAAATTTAAGTACATAAAGCAAGAGTTCAGCTCTGCGTAATAATATAATATATGCTTCCACATTTGAAATAAATAAAATAGCCTTCAAAATTCTTGCATCTTTTTTCATTAAACAAAGACTAACTTGAAACTTTGTGGAAAAGAAAGCTTCTAACTTCAATAGATTAAAAGTTTTCATCTGATATATAGTAATATAACTTCACCAGATGCTTACACAATACATTAACCTCTTAAAATCCCCAAAGCTAAAATTTGTTCACTTACTTTGTCAAAGGCTTGACCCAACTGATCTTCCAGAACGTCATTTTGCTCTGTTAGGCTATGGTTTCGTCTAAGAAGGGCTTGTCCAATCCGTGCTGCTAGTTCTAGATCTCGATCTTTCTGCTCAGAAAACCATTAAAAATTGTATTATTTTTCCCTCAAGAAGTTATTCAAATGTTAGCATTTTTTTCATTTGTGCATAAAATTGAAGAAAAGAGACAGAGTTTTGAGTTTGATAAAGTAGCGACGTTCAGGAAAACCCAGGATCTTTTTCAAATATTTGGCATTGAAAAACAGACAGAAATCAAAAGCAACATAAAAGCTATTAAAACCTCTGAACCAGCCCTTTGGGGGGGGGGGAAATCTAGAATCAGCTGCACCAGAAACACAAGTCATTTCTTTTCCTGAGATCTCTAATCTTCAACTTACAAACTCTTTTGAGTTCTGTACCTTGGTTATACCTGTTCCCCAAATAATAAAGTTCCACCCAAATCTGGAGTTAAGCTATCACCCTGTTACTGAATGGCAAGACATCCTTCTCCACTTTACTTAGAATCTGAATCAAACATAAACTGACAACTAAACTTTTAAATAAACAGCTTCAGTTTTCTTTTGTAAATGTTTTTTTTTAATCAATGTCTAAGTTATTTTTGAGTATGTGGCCATGGTTCTCATATAAATCTGACACTGGAATTTCAAAGAATTAATAATTTAAAACTTCCTTTTTATGACCCTGTAATCCCTTAATTCGGAGGAGAGTCAGTGTGATTGGATGGAGCTGAGCATTTACTGGCTGGATGCCCTTCCTGATGCCAGGCGAAATTTGCAGCAGATATTTTTCTTTTTACCCTAGAAGAGAAACATCTTTCGCTACATATGATTAAACTCTCAACCTTCCAAGTGGAAGGCAAGTTCCTTCACCACTAGGCCACCTAATGTCTTATCAAAGAATAAATAACTGTAATCAAGAAAACGAAGTCTTGGAAAATAGGATAACTATGCCAATCACAAAAAGCCCAGATATACATACCAATGCTGGCAATCATTAACACAGCAAAGAAAGAGGCAATGGAGAAATGGAGGATAGAAGCACAAACTACTAAGCACGTAACTCTGAAAAAGGATAACTGTCACCCTTACAAAATAATCCAGGCAAATACACCCAGGAGCATTACACTCTATCTTTATTTGAAGGTTACATTAACAGAATCTTGCAAATCTAAAAGTATATCTCCCCTCCCCCCTTGCCTTTACAATCCAAGAAACCAGAAAGAATCCTTTCTGAGGCATTTGCCAGGTCCCCATTCCTTCTGTGGACTCCGCTGTCTCTTATTTGATTGCTGTCCAGTCTGAACTCTTACTCCTGTCTCTCAAAGTCATTTCCAATAATTCTGGTCGTTCAGGCAATACTTTTCTGCTGATTTCATCTTACCAGTTCCTATTCTCCTAGGGTAGTTCCTATCCTCCTCCATTGGTTATTGTTTCAGTTTTAAAATCAGACTGAAATTTGGACTGTAAAAGAACAGTGTTGACCAGCAATGGCTTTACTATTTATTCTACCAGTAACATTTTGTATGAGATTCTACCATATTTTATGCGAAGTTTGAACCACACGAATCAGTGAAAGATTGTGGTGTTGGAATTTGAGCACCCTAACACCACCACTATTAAAATGTCTATTTTTAAAATTATCTGTTTCTTTCTCAAATTTAAAATATTTATTTCAATTTGTAAAACTATGTTTAGTTATAAAACAACAATAGTTTTACCTCAGCCAACAGATGAGTGATTACTTCAATATCATTGCAATTTTTTGGTACATGCTCTCCTCTGCCTGTGCCAGCAACTGAAAAACAAAACAATTCCTTAACACAATTTAAACAAATGAAAATATAATATACTCTAAGAATAACATGCTTGAGAATGTAAAAAAATGTGAAGATCAGTAATTAAAGAACAAGAACAGGAAAAAAAGACATTTAGACTTTGTTGCATTATATTTTTGTGGAATAAATGCTAATTAAAGAAAATTAAGGAAAAAAGGTTTCACAGAAAAAATAAATTTTGGTATATAATTTTGGTATATATTGAACGTGCAGTTCAAGTCATGAAGTATTATATCTATTATGGATAGCAATGGCAGTCTGTTTCTGTGTTATTTCAAAGAAAAATTACAGATTGGGGTACAGTAATCACCAGAAGTTTTGGAGCTTCTTCGGCGACAGACCGAAATCCACGATCGTGCATGGTTTCGATCTGTGCTCGCTGCTGGAGCGCCCCGAACTGGCTGGTTTCGGGGCTAAGCCACCCCATAGAGGTGGTGAAGAGGGGGGAGACTGCCAGCAGGGTCAAGGAGAGTCGCATCTCTCCTTCCCAGCTGGCCATTACTCCCTTTCCCGAAGGCAGTTGCAGCAGTGGTCAGAAATGGCCACCTCAAAGAAGAACACGACTGGAAAAGAATGTGCAGGAGGAAGATAAGAAGAGAAAGTTTTGGCTGTCCGGGTCGAACTGAAAAAGCAACAATATAAGGTACCTTGGAACTTGAATTATAAAAAATAACATTGCTCCCAAAGAAGACTTTGAAGCGGCGAATGAGAGAGGGAAGGGAAAGGATTTGGTTTTTTTTCTTTTCTTCTCTATATTGACAATTAAGAGATCTAAGCAAGAAACCAGCAAAAATCCACTTGGACATTAAAAGGTATTTAAGCTGAAAATAAAATGTCAAAGGGATAATAAAGATTTCTGGATTCTCAAAAACTTTTAAAAGAAGGAGAAAAAGGGTGGGATCTGGAAAAAAGGGCATTGGTCCTACCTGAACGCTTCTTCTCGGGGAGCTGAAAGGAGAATCCAGGATGGGTAGTCTCTAGTCTCATAGCTCTGCAGACCGAGTTGAAAAACTGAGGACACACCCCCTGGTAACAGTCCCCAATTCTGAACGACGTCGAAGCAAATCCAGCTGCTCCTCGTCCTCTAACAGATAGCCTATTTGATACTGCAAGAAAAAAACATTTCCTCCCTACTCCGACCAGACAGAATACAGGATGGGACTGGATTCTCCCTTAGGCTCCCCGAGAAGAAGCGTTCAGGTAGGACCAACGCCCCTTCTCCACTGAGCCGAAGGGAGAATCCAGGATGGGACATACCAAAGCTGGCTGATGGCTGTCCTATGGGAGGGAACTGGATTGATTGGAGGTCCCTACTTCTACATGAACGCCCTGCAGGACTCGTCTTCCAAAGGACGCCTCTGCTGAGGCAAAGGAGTCAATGTTATAATGTCTTATGAATGGGGTCACAGATGACCAAGTCTTAGTTCTACAAAAGTCCAGAACCGAAGCCTGTATTGCCCAGGCTGCAGTGGTCACTGCACTCCTGGTTGAGTGCGCAGTGATTCTCCCGGGCACAGGAAGAGCCAGTAACTCATAGGCCTTCGCAATACAGGCTCTAAGCCAGTGACCCACAGTAGATGGTGTCATCCTGCGACCCAAAGTTGACGGCTGAAAGGAAACGAACAGGGCTTCAGTCCTCCTAAAAGAGGAGGTCCTTTTGATGTATATACGGAGGGCCCTCCTAACGTCCAAGGTGTGCCATTTTCTCTCCAATGCATGGTAGGCCCTGGACAGAAGTCAGGCAAAATCAACTCCTGTGAGTGATGGAATAAGGAGTTCACCCTGGGCAGAAAGGTAGGGTCCAACCGCAGAACCACCCTGTCTGCATGGAAAACGCACAGGTCCTTTCTGATGGATGAGGCTGTCAACTCCGAGATACGCCTGGCCGAAATAATGGCCACTAAGAATGACACTTTGCACGTGAGTAGGCAAAGACTGACTTCACGCAAGGGTTCAAATGGGGGAGAAGTCAGTGCCTGCAGGACCCTAGGCAAATCCCAGGTGGGGAAACGGTGGACCACCAGTGGCTTCAAATTAGTGGCTCCCCTAAGGAAGGCTTTCACCCTGGGGTGTTGGGCCAAAGTGGTTGAGTCCTTGACCGAAAAAACGAGGCCAAGGCAGCCACCTGTCTCTTCAAGGTACTGGGGGGCGAGACCTCTGTCCAACCCATCCTGCAGGAACTCTAACACATTTGCCACAGACACAGAAGTATGTTCCAATAGATGACTGGCATACCAGCCGTAGAAAATCCTCCATGATGCGTCGTATATCCTGGTCGTGGAAGGTCTGGCCGCCTGGATGGTCTGAATGACCCTTCTGGAAAACTACTCCTATTTCAGGAGCACCTGCTCAAGCGCCAGATGGTCAACCGAAACCAGGCTGGATCTGGGTGCTCAATCGGACCCTGGCTGAGGGAGATCCTGTGCAGGGGAATTCTCCAGGGTCTGGTGAACCATGGGCGCCTGGGCCAGTAAGGGGCTACCAACAGAACTTCTGCCCTCTCTGTCAGTACCTTTCTGATTGTTCCCGGAATCAGGGGAAGGGAGGAAGGCATACAATAGCCCTTGGGGCCATCTGCACCGGAGACTGTTGACCCCTTCTGCTCCCGGTGCTGGGAACCATGCAAAGAACCTTGGGAGCTGCGAGTTCTAAGGAGATGCAAAGAGATCCAGAATCGGATGGCTGAATCATTTCATCATCTCCTGGAACAGACATTCCGACTGGTCGACTGTGGGCCTGCTCAACCAGTCTGCTTGCACATTGGAAACTCCCAAGATGTTTTCTGCTCGCAGGGACAACAGGTGTCTCTCCGCCCACCTGCACAACTGAGTCGCCTCCTGCATTAGAGATCTGGAGCGAGTGCCCCCCTGCCGGTTTATGTGGGTCTTGGTGGCCCCATTGTCTATGAGGAGAAAAACCTGTCTCCCCATCACCTCCTACCTTAGATCCTTGAGAGTTAAGCGGGTAGCCCTGAGCTCTAGCCAATTTATGTTGTGGGCGAGCTCCTCCCGTGACCACCTAACCTGGACTCCCAGGTGGGCTCCCCAACCATACAGACTTGCGTCGGTGGTAATGGTAATGCTCTGGGGCTCCCTGTACAAGTAACCCTGATCCATGGCTCGGGACTGCCACCAATGGAGAGAATGAAGAACCAGCAAGGGGACGTGAACCCTCCTTGGAGAGTTGCCCCTGCCCGCCTTCTGGTAGGGGAGCAGGAACCACTGCCGGGTTCGGGCAGGAAGCAGGCCCTTGGCTGATCCCGATGCACGATATCATCTTGCCGAGAAGTTGAGACAGCAAGATGATAGGCGCCTCTCTGTCAGACAGGATCTGTGATGTGATGTCCCTTATACTGTCTCGAAGCTCCTGTGAGAGAAAGACCTGGCCAGTTAAGATGTCTATGATAGTCCCCAAATGCAAGAGATGGTTAGATAGTACTAGGTGGCATTTGTCCAGGTTTATTGAGAACCCATGCTCTCGAAGGATCCTGATTGTCGACATCATATCCTCCTCCGCCTGGGGTCTGGAAGAGGATGCTATCAGGATGTCATTCAAATAGCATAGGATCCTTATGGGTAAGGATCTGAGGTATGCCGCTACAGCCGCCAGGAGCTTGGTAAAAGTCCGTGGGGCTGATGACAGGCCGAACGGGAGAGCCCTGTATTGAAAATGGTGGCTGCCATAGCAAAACCTCAGGAACTGACGGTGGTTGGGGTCTATGGGCACATGGAGGTAGGCCTTTGTCAGGTCTACCGAAGCCCAAAAAATCTCCCTCCTGCAGGCCCTGTAGGATAGAGTGGAGGGAGCGCACCTTGAATCTTCGGTAGATTAGATGCCTGTTGAGCCCTTTCAAGTTGAGGATTGCTCGCCACCTCCCCGGCCTTGGAATCACAAACCAAATTGAATAGAACCTCTGTCTCTCCTGGTCTCCAGGAACCGGCTGGATGGCCCGAACGTCCAGCAGATGGTGGATTGCCGATTTCATGAGATCCCTCTTTGAGAGGTCCCTTGAGATGGGGCAGCACACAAAGGCACTGGGGGGGAGGAAATAAACTCCCGAGAGAGACCTGACCATAAAGTTGTCAGGATCCAAGCATCCGTCGTGATCTGTTCCCACCTCTGCCAGAACAGTCCCAGACAGCCCCCTATGGGAGGGGAGGCTTGGGTGTCACTTGTTGCATCTAAAAGGTCTGTTGGAACCCCGAAAGGACCTTCTGTCATCTTGCCTCTGATGGCCTCTGGCCTGAAATGAGGATCTTTGGAAGAAGGGCCTACTTTGATGGGGAAAGCTTGCCCCAGCTTCCCCCTGTTTAAAGAGGGCTTTCTGTAGTAGGGTGGAGACCTGTAATCAAAACGCCTCCCCTGGAAGGGCAGGATCTTTCACTTGTCCCTGGTTTCCATAAAAAAAAAGGGATCCAGGGCCTTTCCAAAAAGCCTCTCTCCCTTGAAGGTAGCAAACACCAGCTTCCATTTGTTTCTGGCATCCGTCTGCCAATTTCTTAGCCAGATGAGCCTACGTGCTGTTACATATGAGGCCATGCCTCTGGAAGAAGTTTTGGCTGACGTGAGGGAGGCATTAGCTGTCGATTAAGCTGCGGCTATTATCTTATTTAAGTCCTGATGCACCCTGAGGTCCTCAGGTGGTATTCTACCCTGCAGCTGCCGCAGCCACCCATTAAATAAGGTAGACTCAGACCCACTGGGGCGAGTGTACTCCCCAGGGGACTCCCACTGCTTTTTAATCACATTCATAAATGTCTGGGGCACAGGTACAGCGTCCACCATAGATGCTTTCTCAGTGAATAGGTAATCTTCCTGATCCTCCCCCTCTGGGGGAAGATCCTGGGTGACCTTGTCCCTTTTTTTAAAATGAGCCGTGCTCTTAGCCTTAACAAGCAGAGTCTTGAAGAGAGCCAGCTGGAAAGGGTCCTTAAAGGAGGGGGGACCTGCTACCTCCGACTCCCCGTCTGAAAAGCCCTCTCTGGAAGGAGGTCCCTCTCGGAAACATAAGACTGGCTTCTTTCCGAAGGGGATGCAGAACTATTTCTGAAGTAGATCGGCTGTTCTGCAGAAGCCTGCCCCTGCCCCTGAGGAATGCCTCTGTTGGTGTCCAAACCAGGCAGCTGGCGCAGCTGATTGACATAAGCCTGAAATTCTTGTCTAATTGTTTGGGAGATCCAGGCTCTCATGAAGGATGGCATCTCTTGCCTGTGGGTCTCCTCAGGCCGCAACCCAGCCACTATAGGGTAAAGGTGGCTTTTTCATTTTCAGGCACAGGTCTGGTTCTGCTGGAGGCTTGGCTTCCAGGTGCAGCAATCAAAACTCCTTGTGGTGGCTCAGAATTATTATGAGTGGCTTTTGCCTTGATTTGGAGGATTCCCTGCAAATCCTGAGTACTTGAGCCACCAGGATATCAGGCAGTCAAATATTGTCTGTCTGCCAATTGGTTTTACTGCTTGTCATCTTGTGGGAGCAGAGGAGAGATGGCCCTGTTTTCAGTCTCTCACCGCTTTATCAAACTCCTTATCTAGGGCTTTTTGTCTATGCCTGGCCTGCCTATCCTCTGCCCTAGAGGGTCTTTTAGGGGCTAGGGTCCTAGCTCTGATCCTAGCTGCTTCCTCCAGCCCAGTAGACTAGGACTTAGTTGATCCCCTTGCAGCTCTCTCCCGACTCTGCTGAGGAGCTGATAATTCTTGGCCAGCTCTCCTGGTGGCCATTTTGAGCCCGCCAAAAATAATTGTCACTAATGGAGAGAGAAAAGAAAAAAAAAGGGGCAAAATAAAAATAAAAACAAAATTTATTTGATCTAAAGCTGTCTGCTTTGGTCACAGCAACCCAGAAGTGGTGAGCTCAGCACAGCTCCGCAATTTAAGGCAAGAGTCAAAGCAAAAAGGAAAAAAATATGGCTGAATCTTTAAAATTGCTACAAGCCCTGACAGATCAGAGGCTTGCAAGCCAGTGCTGGCTGCACCACAATCAATTTGGCAGTTTCAAGCGTCTCACAGCTGCCACAGTGCTCTGGTGACTGGACAGGGGGGGATCAGGATTCAATCCAGATGGCCAGTACCCCCGCAAGGGACAATCTTGGAGATGAACTTCAAAATTGTCCTGAAACATCTGAAATGTCCACTGACGCCAGAAAGGGGCAGAAGCGCCTCGCGGTTTTCGCGGCTAGCACAGATCAATAAGTACGGACTGGGAGAAAGTGAGTTGAATAAGACACTGACTCCCGCCCCCCCAGCCCAGGCCACACGGGCTCTCGGGGGCACCTCCAACCAAATTTACAATCACAATTCCAAAAACCAGTCTACCAGCAAATAATTTTTTTAAAAAGGCAGTCAAAAAACGTGAAAAACAAAAGTGCTAACTGGCAAGCCAGCTAGCTATCAAACCTGCTCTAAGCCTCTCGAAGAAAAAAACACCTCAATCCAGGGGGTGAAGATTCTTCTACAACCTGAACTATTCAGAGCCCCCAAAGGGTGGTCTGAACTCGTTGAGACCGAGTGAAGAACTGGGGACTGTTACCAGGGGGTGTGTCCTCAGTTTTTCAGCTCGGTCTGCAGAGCTATGAGACTAGAGACTACCCATCCTGGATTCTCCCTTCGGCTCAATGGAGAATGAAGTATTATATTTATTATAAAAATCCACTTTGACATTAACAGGTATTTGAGCTGAAAATAAAATGTCAAAGGGATAATAAAGATTTCTGGATTCTCAAAAACTTTTCAAAGAAGGAAAAAAAAGGGTGAGATCTGGAAAAATGGAGGAGACCACCTGGAAGTGAAAGGAATTAACAGTGAAACTTTAACAAGATTCCTAAAAGATACATTTTAATTGAAACTTTGTAACAAGATAATAGAACCCCAGGAAGAGAAAGTGGAAAAAAGAAGCAAGAAGAAACAGCTTTGGATTATTTGGATTACTTGGTGATTTTTGGATTTTTGGCTATTGGATCTAAAGGACTAAAATTAATCGGGTGGTTGTTTAAAAGTTTTTAAAATGGCATCACTTTTGGAAGAATTGAGAATGGAACTTAAAAAACAGAAAGATGCACAAGAAGGAAGAGGTTCTTTTGGCCTTGTATTTCAATTTTTAGAAATGGAGATCCTGAACTATGAGAAAAAACAAGAAATGCCTGTAGAACAAGTAGGGCGGGACAAAGAAGACACCATCTTCAATGACCATCTTCAATGATTTCTATGCGGGGAAAAGGAAAGGGGGGAAGAGAATGAAAAATTTAAGATTTGAAAAAACAACCCAAAAAAAGAATAGTCTGAAAAGTAATTACAATATTAGGAAGAAACAGAAGACAGGATTACAGAAGAGAGAATCAGAATTAGAGAGAGAAGGGGTCAAAAAGGGAAGGGAGAAGAAGAGGGGGAAGAGGGAGAGGAAAAGAAATTATGAAGGACAGAAACAGGACATAGAGAAACAGGGAAAATGTACAAGGATTAAGGGTATAAGCCTATTTAGAAGACAAAGAGATAATGGGTAAAATCTTAATTGAAAAGGGGATTCTGCAAGGGTACATAAGATTATATTGTTATATTAGAAATAGAAATGAACTTTGAAAATATGAAACAAGTGTGATGAAAATGATAGATAAAATACTCATTGTAATGTAATGGAATGTTTAATAAAATAAATGAAATAAAGAAAATGAGAGAATGAAATTAGGAAAGGAGGGAACATTTTAATTATTATTAATGTATTATGAAAATTTAAGTGAAGAGGAATATGAAAGAAATATGAAAAAAATATGGAAATATTATAAGTGTTCCTAGGAGTATGATATTCTATTGAAAAGAAATGTTAAAGATTATAATTAACATTAATGATAGAGCTGAATTGGAATAAAATAAGTATTTTATTTTATTTTATATATATATATATATATATATATATATATATATATATATATATATATATATATATATATTCTTTTTAAGAACTTAGTGTGTATTTTAAGAATGTACCAAGCAGAATTCGATTGGAAGTTATATGTTATATTAAATGTTATAATTGTAAAGGCATAAATTGAAGTTTAAATAAGAGTTGAATGGATAAAAATTAAAAGATGCAAAGGTGTCATGGTCCAATCAGTAACTACAGGGGAAAATTTTGTTTAATGAGAAAAGAAAATATGAAATTGAAACAGGACAGACAAAAGTATAAATATAATGATTAGAAAGATATTGAAAGATATATATAATTGAATTTAGAAAGGAATGAGATAATTAAAAGTAAGATTGAGAAACTTAAGGGAAGGGAAAAATTATTGAGAAAATGTTAAAATAGTAATAAGATATGGAATAGAACACAAGATGAATATGAAATTGAATTTGTGTCTGTATGGAGAAGTGATAACCCGGGACCATGCTATTCTCAAAAAAAGAAATTTACTCGTATCATGTTTTGTGAAAACCCAAATAAAAATTTTATTTAAAAAAAAAAGTATTCACCAGTTTTTATTTTTTAACTTAGAACTATTGTTAAAATTTTAGAGAAGAAAAACATGCAGAGAATGGCTTTTGGATTTTTCTTCTCTAAATTTTTAGTAATAGTTCTGTTTTGAGTCAGGTGACTAAGAAGAAGAGGAGAGGATAGAGTAGAGAAGTCAGCAAAATTCTGAATCATAGAGCACTAGTCTTTTGCTCATTTCCAACCTACAAGATCAAATTTAGTTAAACAGAATTCTCTTTAAAAGTTGGTGCTATCTAGCTGAAGGGCAAATAGTCAAGACAGGCAGATAGACACAATCCCAATCTTCTTTACTATACTTTTTTTATTCTTCTTTGGGTTGGAAAGAAAAAAAAATAGCCGAGACACAATTTATTATTCTGTGCAGCAATACCCTCTGTATCACACAAACAGGAAGTAGACATATGACAAATCTTTAACTATTTATATCCTAACAATTTATAATTTATTAGAGGAAGACAGACCCAGTTATCAAAGTACCCATTTTTATTAAAAGGAAAAGTCAAAAGCCTGCTCAGCTTAACCAGTAAGTCAAAGATAAGAAATATAACTTCGGTTTTCTTAAATAGTACACAACAATGTCAAAAATCTACTAACAAAAATATCCAAAATCAAATTGCACAGGTATAAATACATGGGTTCCTTCTACTTTCAGAAGTAACGTACAAATCATTCTTCTGTCCATAAGAAAGGAGGAGCCATTTTAATATATATTCTTCCTCATTGCAGCAATCTGCGATCCAAATGATCTCCCAAGCCCTTGGGAGGGTTTTTTAGTGACAATAGATGGAAACAAATAATAGAAAAATGGGCAATCAGTGAAAATACTCTCTTTCTTACAATCTTTTGCCTATCTGAAGTTTACAGTATTTTACTTTACACAACTGTGTATTCAGTTGTGGATTGTATTCAGTTTGTCCAAGACAGAAAGACCTTATTAAAATTGCTTAGCTTTTAAAGAAGTTGAATCTCAAGACTTTCTGATTTGTAATCAGGTAACAAACATCAAAAATCCAAACGTTAATTATAAACTTTATAAAAATTCATTTTTATAAGCTCTCAGATTTTCTGGAAAATGTGTGTGTGTGTGTGTGTGTTTATGTGTGTGTACACACACACACACACACACACACTAATGTTTATGTGTACACTTACCTTGTACAGTAAAACCCATGAGTAGCTCTTCATTTTGGTTCACATTCTTTTTGTTTAGGGCCATATCTAACAGACAACTTATATACTGGGAATAGTTAGAAGAACTGGATCCAAGCTGAAGTCATGGATAGCCTTTATATTCTGCAGTATATATGCTGTTGAACCTGCAAGCAACACTCCCTAGTATTTACTCAGCTATCAAATAAACATCAAGCAGAGGTATCATAAAATAGGAGGAGCTATATTGCAATATTGGCTATTGCAGTTTTGAATACAGAAGTCAACTAGCTTTCTAGTTTTGGAATTATAAAGGGTATTCAATGAGGAATATCACAATCATAGTTTTGGAATTATAAAGGGTATTCAATGAGGAATATCACAATCATAGTTTTGGAATTATAAAGGGTATTCAATGAGGAATATCACAATCATAGTTTTGGAATTATAAAGGGTATTCAATGAGGAATATCACAATCATAGTTTTGGAATTATAAAGGGTATTCAATGAGGAATATCACAATCATAATTTTGGAATTATAAAGGGTATTCAATGAGGAATATCACAATCATAGTTTTGGAATTATAAAGGGTATTCAATGAGGAATATCACAATCATAGTTTTGGAATTATAAAGGGTATTCAATGGGGAATATCACAATCATAGTTTTGGAATTATAAAGGGTATTCAATGAGGAATATCACAATCATAATTTTGGAATTATAAAGGGTATTCAATGAGGAATATCACAATCATAGTTTTGGAATTATAAAGGGCATAAAATGCGGATTATCACAATCATATCACAATCATATCATTGGTTCAGCTTTGCTGACCAATCTATTTCTCTACCATAAGGATTAGCGCACTAATATAAGATTAGAGGAATCCAATATTTCAATCTGAAGTGGAAAAGTGTTTTGGATCTAGCAGAAGCATAATTGCTACAGTGTATATTTGCCAGCAGCTCCTTAAAGAAACTGCACTAATTTGTTTAGTCAATATTGAATTTCACTTTACTTTACAGGGTGGACTGAAAGTTCAATCCTAAAGATCAAAAAGTGAAACACACCCACACTGCATATAAGATGATCAAAAATACAGGTAATAAAAAATAGTATAAGCTAATATTTAACCAACAGGTACATTGTTTTTGATAGTAGGAAGAGATTTTAACAGGCTTGTTTTGTAGGGCTTGACATAGGCTGATGTTATTGCCTTATGCATAATCTGCAATCAGTGCCATTTTAACAACTCTGTTCACTGTTGTTTATTCCCATGTTCAACAGCGCATTTAACAAGAGCAATGTTCATAGGACATTCCACTATTTTTTTTAAAAAAAGGACAATCTATGACCCCTTGGGTCCCTACTAGATTCTTTAATGCCTTCAACAATGGCAGAACTTCTAATGTGCTGGAAAAGTTCTTAAAAATTTAGAGAAATAGTAAGGGATATATCTGCCTTGAAAGTAACACATGTTGAACCATGTAGCACAGTCAAATATTAGCAGTTGACTACAGGAAATGATTTATGGCATTTTGTATTTTGTCAAAAATGTTTTATAATAACTTTTATGTCATAAAATGTTTATAAAATTTGCTAAATTTTAATTCCATGGGCATGATGGCTCCTGGATTTTGGACACATTCTGTAAATTAGCCTACTTGAGGTATTGGTTCAAAACATATTGCTCTATGATGGACTGTTTAACACAGATAAATGTTACAGACTCTCAAGTATATATATGTAGGACTAGGTGTGTTCGGGTCTTTTCCCGTGTAAGATTAAGAGTATCTTGGTGACGTTTCGGCGAGGTCCCACTCGCCAACCTCAGGCTGGTGCTTTCGGCTTCGTGCCAGTGCAAGCAGTGTGTGATCGGAGCTGCCGTCTCTCTATAAATACTGGTGGTGGGGGCTGGTGTGTTGGGCTGGTTGGCAGCGCTGCTGCCTCTTGATTGGTTGATAGAGTTGATGTTGGTATAATGGGCTGTGTGATGGCCTTGTGAGTTTTGTTGTGGAGATATCCTGGATCTTGTGCTGTAATCTCCTGGGTCGTTTGTTTTGTAGTGATCTTTTTTCCATTAGCCTCTCGTGTTTTAACGGCTTGGGTAATGGGTTGTGTGATGGGCTTGCGAGTTCTTTTATTGTGGTATCCTGGGTCCTGCGTTGTAATCTCCTGGGTCGTTTGTGTTTTGATCTATTTTCCATTAGCCTCCTGTGTAGTAACAGCTTGGGTAATGGGTTGTGTGATGACCTTGTGACATTTATTGTTGTGGTATCCTTGGTCTTGTGCTGTGATATCCTGGATCATTTGCTGTGTTGCAACTTCTTGAGTTCTTGTGGTGTAATTTCCTGAGTTTTCTGATGTGATATCCTGAGCGGGTGGCTGTAATGTAGCATTCTGGGTTTTAGTCTGGCTCCGAGTTTGGGGTCTGGGTCTGTGTTCTTGGCGTGTGTCAGCTTGTTTGGTTTTGAGGTTGGGGGGTGCGACAGCTGGCGAAGCAGCCGTGGTCGGGTATTTTCCCACATCGTTATAGTTGTGCTTTTAAAGTTGTAGCAACGTTTCGGCCATCATCAGGCTTCTGTATAGTGTTTGTCTGTGAGTCAGACTTTCACAGCCGTTTCTGTTTTAAATTTGGTGCTAGCCTACTGATGTGCCAGAATGGTTTTTCTTCATCCTGATTGGTTGGGAGTCTTGGTCTGTGTTTATTGGTCTTGGAGTTTGCTGTGTTCTGCTTGATTGGTGTTTCTAATATCTTCTGTCTGTTTTGTAGCTTTTTTTGTCTTGATTGGCTGGCAACATTGTGTTTCCTGTATTGGAGGCTTTTAGTGCGGCTTTGCTCCGAGTAAACAGACGGCTATCATTTATTAGGAAGCTAGGTTTCATCTGGGTGCCTGGTTGGGGTGTATTTGAACTGGAGGTATGAGGGGGGGGTCTGTTTGTGCCTGAAAATATCCGAACAAAGCTGAATACCATACATATAAATACCCGTGAAAACTTAAGAAAACAAGTATCAGACCTCTACGGGGAGGAAATAAACAGCCAGACCAAAACTTACGAGTAGCTGGAAGTTAAAAGAGCAGGAATACTATGTGACCTCAAATTCCTACGCAGTTGCAGAGACAACAATGCAACACCGACCTGCTTCAAATTAACATTTCATCACAGCACAGCAGCTACTAAACGTATCCTGAAAAGAACTGAAATGGCTCTACTCAGGAATGAGCTCCACAGAAAGAGATTCCAACTCGATCAGTTAAACAAAGATCTCCTAATTCTACACCTGGAATTGAGCAACAAAATCCACCCTCTACTTTGGGACAAGATAAAACAACTTACAACTTGGAGAGCTGAACCTGAAACCACTTACAAAAATGACAAACTCCTGAAGAAACTACAGAAATTAGAACATGACAAGAAGGCCCCCAACAACTCACAACAATACCTGAAACAATTAGTATACAATGTTTCCAACAGAGAACTCACCAAAACAGAAACAGATGTCCTAACCAAAGGATTCAATTATGCTTATAGCACCCAAAAAAATCCCCACAGAATCCATCATATGTGGAGTGGAATCCAGCCTAACTAAATTAAATACAGATGAAGCTGATAGAATAAGACACCAAGTCACTAACATCCTATGCACAAGCAAACCACCCAAAAGCAACTTGCACAAAGAGGAACTAAAAGCCCTGCAAGCCCTAAGGAACAACAGCAGCATAATCATACTTCCAGCAGATAAGGGTAATGCCCCAGTAGTAATGGATAGAAAAGACTACGAAACAAAATTGACAGACCTACTCCAAGACTCCACATACAAACCCATAAACACGGACCCAACCACATATCTGGAAAAAATAACCAAGAAGAAAATTATAACCAGCCACATGAGCAAAGAGATCCAACAGACGATCATCCCAAGAGAAAAATCTTCCAGATGCCCCAAACTATACAGCCTCCCAAAAATACACAAAGAAGGCATACCTCTCAGACCCATAGTCAGCTCCAGAGGAGCACCACTACAAAACCTAGCCAAATACCTAGCAAAGCAGCTACAGCCCCATGCTGAAGCAGCAGCTTCACATATACAAAACTCATACCACCTCTTGGAAATGATTAAAGATCTACACGTGGAACAAGAAGATCTTCTCGTAAGTTTTGACATGGTTTCACTATTCACTCAAGTCCCGATAAAAGAAACCCTACAAATCATCAAAAATAAATACCAACCACCCAAACACCTCAAGGAACTAACAGAACACTGCTTAACCAACATATATTTCATCTACAAAGGACAAAGATAAAAGCAAATTGAAGGAGCCCCTATGGGATCACCACTGTCACCCATCATTGCAAACCTGTTCATGGAAGAATTCAAATCCAGAGCCCTAGTCAATGCCACCCACAAACCCAAACTATGGTTAAGATACATTGATGACACATTTGTTATTTGGCCCCATGGAAAAGAAAACCTAAACAATTTCCTAACACACCTAAACAGCACACACCCCAAAATCAAATTCACCATGGAAACGGAAACAAACAAACAACTACCATTCCTAGATGTACTAATCTACAAAAAAACAGATGGCACACTAGGACACACCATATACCAGAAGAAAACACACACCAACCGCTACCTCAACGCCCAATCCCACCACCACCCAGCACAGATAAACTCCGTGGCCAAAACACTAATTGCCAGAACCAAACGCCTGGCAGACAAGACACACATAAAGACTGAACTATGCACCCTGACTAAAGTACTGACAGCCAATGGCTTCCACAAAAGCAAAATCACTGGCTTGATCCACAAAAACACACTGAGACATAATGGAGATCTAGAAGATGAACAGACCTATGGAACAGCTGTCCTGCCCTACATAAGAGGTACTACAGACAAAATCAGTAAGATACTACACAGGCATCACATCAAGACTGCCTTCAAAACAGACAGAAAAATAGCAGCCAACCTAAGAAACCCCAAAGATAAAATTGACCTGGAAAACCACGGCATATATGAAGTCCCCTGTGCAATCATGCCCTGCCACATACATTGGACAGACCAATAGAAGAATAAGTACCCGCCTGGATGAACACAAAAATGCAGTAAAAAAGCTGGAACACACTTCCTCACTAGTCCAACACATGAAAGCCACAGGTCATAGCATCGACTTCAATGGCACCAAAACCCTAGCCACTATAGAAAACCCCAGCTATAGAATTATCAGAGAAGCCACAGAGATTGAAAAAAGACCTGAAAGCATGAATAGAAGAGATGACTCCACCAGACTGTCAATTATCTGGAAGCCTGCACTCTCAAACAAAAAAATCTCCACACCACAAGCCAGGCAAACACCTGGGCACAAACAGACCCCCCCAATACCTCCAGCTCAAACACACCCCAACCAGGCACCCAGATGAAACCTGGCTTCCTAATAAATGATAGCCGTCTGTTTACTCGGAGCCAAGCCGCACTAAAAGCCTCCAATACAGGAAACACAATGTTGCCAGCCAATCAAGACAAAAAAAGCTACAAAACAGACAGAAGATATTAGAAACACCAATCAAGCAGAACACAGTAAACTCCAAGACCAATAAACACAGACCAAGACTCCCAACCAATCAGGATGAAGAAAAACCGGGGGTCCGGGACATTTTGCTAATTCCTGCCAACGGAGAGGGACTCGCAGACCCGTGCCTGAAACCACTCCTGGCCCGTCGGGAAACGGGGTAGGCCCGACCTCGGGGGAAACCCTAGGTCGGGCACGTTCTACACCCCCACCCCAAATTGATGAAGTGAATCCTGGCCCTCCTCGGCATTTACGTTGGTGGACTCAGAGGCTACAACCAGTTTTATGGACAGGGCTTTTGCTACGCACTTTTGGATCCCATTGGTTGCTGTGGATCCACCCATTAAGGTGGAAACAGTGGATGGGCGTGAGCTCAAGTCTGGGCCCATTCGTTTCGCCACCCAACCAGTGCGCATGGTTATTGGGGATCATGAGGAAGCGATAAACTTCTACATCACTTCGGACCTTCATCTTCCCTTGGTACTCGGTGTGTCCTGGTTGCGTTTGCGTGATCCGTTGGTGGCTTGGGCACAGAACGCCATTTCCTTTCCAAGTCTCCAATGTGTGGATCATTTGAGACATATCTGCGCTGGTCAGGATATCGCCGCTTCTGCTGTTCCCATACCTTCGGAGCTATCGGACTTCTCCGACGTGTTCAGCGAGAAGGAGGCGGACCAGTTACCACCGCATCGTGCTTATGATTGTCCCGTGGACCTGATACCGGATGCTCCACTGCCCAAGGGTCGGTTATACTCCATGTCAGAGCCCGAGTTGGTTGCACTTCGAGAGTTTTTAGATAAAAACTTGGCTCGGGGATTTATTCGACCCTCGTCGTCCCCTCTTTCGGCTCCCATTCTTTTTGTTAAAAAGAAGTCGGGAGAGCTCCGTTTATGCTGTGATTACCGCCGGTTGAACGCCATCACAGTGAGGAATAGTTATCCTTTGCCGCTCATTCCGGAATTGATGGAGCGGTTGCGGGAGGCTACTATCTTCACTAAACTCGATCTGCGTGGGGCCTACAACCTGGTTCGGATGCGCAAGGGGGACGAGTGGAAGACAGCGTTTGGCACTCGTTATGGCCATTTCGAGTACACCGTCATGCCATTTGGTCTGACCAACGCTCCCGCGGTATTCCAGCATTTGATGAACGACATTTTTCGGGACATGCTGGATAGGTTTGTTGTGATGTATCTGGATGACATTTTGATATACTCTCAGTCCAGGGATCACCACCTTCATCAGGTCCGTCAAGTGCTTCAGCGTCTTCGGGAGCATAAACTCTATGCGAAACTGGAGAAGTGTTTCTTTTTTCAGTCGTCAATAGAGTTTTTAGGGCATATCATCTCTCCCGAGGGCATTGCTATGGACCCTAAAAAAGTTGAGGCCTTGTGTAGTTGGGAAGCCCCTCGTCGAGTAAAGGACGTGCAACGTCTCCTGGGGTTCGCCAATTACTATAGGACCTTCATTCCAGATTTTGCTAAGCTAATGGATCCCATCACTCAGCTCCTTCGCAAGAAGGTCCCGTTTCAGTGGGGGCCCCCACAACAACAGGCTTTTGAAACTTTAAAGAAAGCATTTGTGGCCGAGCCGATATTGAGGCATCCTGATCCGAATCGTCCATTTGTGGTCGAGACAGATGCCTCTAATGTAGCTATCGGAGTGGTGTTGTTGCAAGCTTCGAAGGATGGTGCACCTTTTTTCCCATGCGCATATTATTCTAGGAAGCTCACAGCTTCCGAGCGCAATTATACTATCTGGGAAAAGGAGTTGTTGGCTATCAAGGCTGCATTTGAGATCTGGCAACATCACCTAGAGGGGGCTTGGCACAAGGTGGAGGTTCGGACGGATCACCGAAACTTGGAACATTTGTCTACCGCCAAGAAGTTGAACCAACGCCAGATCCGGTGGTCGTTGTTTTTCGCAAGGTTCAATTTTTCCGTCACTTATGTTCCAAGTGGACAGAATCGGAGAGCAGACGTGTTGTCTAGAAAACCCGAATATATCGGTCCCGAGGATCCTCTTCCTCCACGAACGATGTTGCCATCCGGAATCCTTGGCCGTACTTCAAGATCCGGTAGATTTACGGGCTCGAATACGGGAGGCGCAGCGGTTAGACGCGTGGACGCAGCAGAGAAGGGGGGAAGTTGGACCTGATTTCCCATGGTCTTTTGAAGAGGGCTTGCTAAGACATCGGGATTTATTGTACGTACCCACCAGGACGCTTAGAGCCCTCATCATGACGCAATGTCATGACAACCCTGCTGCTAGTCATTTTGGTTTTCAGAAAACTCTGCACTTGGTCACCCGGACTTTTTGGTGGCCTCGGGTTCGACACGATGTGTTTTCCTACGTCGCTTCTTGCGTACAATGTCGACAAGCGAAAGCGGCGTCAAGTGCGCCTCCTGGACTTCTTCAACCACTGCCGACTCCGGGCAGACCATGGGGAGCGATCTCCATGGACTTTCTAACGCACTTGCCCCCTTCGTCGGATTATACGACGGTGCTCGTGGTGGTTGACATGCTCACTAAGATGGCCCATTTCATCCCGTGTAGGAGATTACCCTCGGCTCGTGTTACTGCCCGGCTTTTCATACAACACGTGTTCCGTTTACATGGCTTACCGGACAGTTGTTTCAGATCGCGGTGTTCAGTTCACCGCTCAATTCTGGAAAAGTCTAATGAACGCACTAAGAGTACAAGTATGTTTAGCGTTGGCGCACCATCCGGAAACCGATGGCAGGACTGAGAAGGTAATTGGCATCCTCGCCCAATACCTCAGATGTTTTGTAAATCAACGACAAAACGACTGGGTGACCTATCTTCCATTGGCAGAGTTTGCCTTTAATAATTCTCGGCACACCTCCATCCACATGACGCCTTTTTACGCAAATGTGGATTACCATCCGAGGTTTTTCCCCCTGTCGATCGCAGATTCTCCAGTTCCAGAGGCACGAGATTTTTTGTCGGAGTTATATGCTGTGCATCAATTAATTTCCAGACAATTGGAACGAGCGAAAGCAGATTATAAGCGTTTCGCAGATTGTTCGCGTCGAGCGACGCCTCCGTTGGCTGTGGGGGACAAGATGTGGTTGTCAACGAAACATCTTCGGGTCGATCGCCCGATTAGGAAGTTGGATCATCGCTTTATTGGTCCCTTCCCTATCGAGGCAGTTATTAATCCTGTGGCTTATCGACTCACTCTACCATGGGGAAACTGACAGATCGTGGCTTGACGCTAGAACTAGGAGAAGACTGAAACGTCAATCTGAAGGGAGGCGTCAAGCCAGACATTGATTAGAGAGACTGACACGCCCATCCAGGTGATTTAAGGAGGCGTGCTGATTCTCAAACTTTGCTTGGAAGCAAAGTGTTTGATGTGTCGAAAGGATACGTGTGGAGCGGCCTTTGTAATTTATGGACATTCTGAATTACCAGACAGATTCCAGGAAGTCTGCCAAGGACTGGAATATAGTACTGTTAACCCTTTTTTAGTCTGGTTTTGTTTTGTTTGAATATTTTGAACTGTGGAACTCTGTATTCTCACTTGTGAATATAGGTGAGACATTACATACATACATACATACATACATACATACATACATACATTCAAGCTTTGTTCTTTGTATCAATTTTGGAAAACAGAATTCTCCAAATCTGGAGGTACTTCAGTTGTTTTTGCAGGTTGACTGAATCTTTTTTTTTTTTTTTTAAACAAGTTTTATTAATTTTCAAAACACACAAGTCATCATTTTCCATTACATGTTTAAACCTTTTTCCATTATAAATTTAACAAGTCAGGTAAACTATAATTCTATTTTAAACCATTTCCATATAAACATACAAAAACCTCTTATCCAATTTCCCTTTATTTCTCTTCACTCTTATTCAATTTTATTATTATTATTTCATCTACTTCTTTCTGACTTAGTTACCATTATTCTCATTCTATATTTCTACAAGGTTTTATTAATTTTCCCCCCAAAAAAACAACATAATCACACAACACACAAAACATATAAAAGATCTTTTTGGAAAGTAACTTGGACCCAGGTATCTCTCTTTTCATGGACTTCAATTATATTCAGGCTCATCTTACATATCATTACTTATTTTATTTACCATTCTAAGTCTTCTATATTAACTTCTCCACATATTTCACTCTTCTTGATTCTATCTTAATTAATCATCTTAATTTGAATCATTATATTTATATCTTTTGTCCATTCTCTATTATACCTTTGTCTCATTCCTTTTAAAAAGAAAGAAATTTCTCCTGAAATCACTAATCAGAGTATGATGCCTTTCTATCTCCCCACTAAATTAATCAAATTAATCTTTAAGATACCCAATCCGATTTTGCTTGGTACATTCTAACTGAATAATACATTTAAAACAATTAAATACATAGTTAAGCAATAGATTTTAATATTAAAAACAAAATCCTATAATGAAAGTTTTATAATAACATCAATACCATAATCTTAATAAACTCTTTAATTAAAGTTTAATATTCTAAATCTCCCCTCATATTATATTTTCAAACCAATCATTATTAACATTCCAACATTTTAATCTCTTATCAACTCTCAAGCCATTTAAATTTTCTATTTCTGATACAATACTACAATATCATCTTATGTACCTTGCAAAATCTCTTTGAAGAAATTATACTTATCCTTTATCCCTAAAAAAATTTCTTTTTCTCATTTAATTTCAAAACTTTGTAACTTTTCTCCACCTTTTCCCTTTCTTTCTTCCCCCAACAAACCTTTCTAGCCCCCTTCTAGCCCCCTTCTTCTAGCCTCTGCCTTACTGGCTTCCCTTCTCTGTCGCATTCCTCTTCCCTTTTGTTTACCATCCTTATATTGATTTTGCACCTTGTTTTTCCCTTTCTTAAATGTTTTTTAAATCTTAAGTCCTTTATTTCTCTTCTTTTTCCTCTTCCTTCCCTCTTGGTCGAGTTCTGAGATTTATTAAAGATGGCTTCCTTTCTTTGTTCTTCTTCTGCTGTCTTCATCTGTTGCAATGTTTGTTGATAATTAATAAGCGCCATTTCTAAAAAAAAGAAGGCTTCTTTCAAACCAGCTTTACCATTTTGTTTTGCTTGCTCATAGTCTTTTCTCAGTTCCTCGATAGAAGAAGCCATTATAAATCTTTTCTTTTCTTTTCTCTTACAACAGCCAGAATATTCCAAAGGAAAAATAAGACAATCCCAAAGTTCTCAGTCAGTCCAAACCAAGACAGAGTTCCCACTCTCTCCTCCTGGGGTAGTATCAATTAAAGAAAAGGAAAGTCCAAATCTGTTTCTTAAAGTCTTATTACAATATATTTTAGTCTTTCAATCCTTAAGGCATCTCCTCCAACAAGGTCTTAGCATACAAATATTTTTTTTTAAGTCCTCTCTTTTCCCACTCACCACTTAGAGCCAGTTTTCACCTAAAAAAAATAGGTTTCTTAATGTTCACTTTTTATTCCGTAAAAAAAGAGGGTAAGCTATCCTTTCAGCACCATTAAACTGCCGCTTTTTTCCTCTTCTCGAAGGTATCATTCAGAAAGTCATACTTTTCAGGAATTTTGTTAAATATGTCTTAGAGTCCTAGGAACCAAGAAAGACTTTCTCCTCTCAAGCACTTTCTCCACTTCCTCCTGCGCATTCTTACCCGGCTGCCAGCTTCTTTGTGGCGGCCATTACGGACCACCGCTGCACCGTCCTGGGAAAAGGGGGTTCTGCCGGCCGGGAGGGGTCTGCAACACCCCAAACCCTTCTCCGGATCCCCTACCTTCAGCTGCCCCTGCAGGGCAGCCTAGCTCCGCACCCGTCTGGGTCGGAGCCCCAAAACGGCTAGCGCGGCAGGGATCGCGCAACCGCAAATCCCTGCCGCTCGCGAAGCCGACAAACCGGAAACTCTCGGTTGACTGAATCTTGAATGCTTATATTTATATTGGGATACTTACTCATATAATGGAGTGCCTCCTCAGCAAGAACAGGAGAAGAAATTTCAGGACCATGACTGTGAGAACTTCTTGACTGGATCCAGTCATCGTTTACAGGAAGATATAAAGAATCCACATGTAATTTGTACTGAGGCAGCTGTTCTTCTAGCATGCTCACTAGTTCCACTTCAGGAAGGTCTTCATTAGGGCAATCATCTAAAGATATATGCGGACAACATATCAACTTTGGAAGAAAACCATTATTTTCTTTGCTAAATAAATGCTTTTCAACATTCTGAAAAAAAATGACTAATGTTATCCATTCTGAACTAAGGACAGTGAGAAACAACACAAGTCTTAAATGTTTACCTGTTAGAAATTAATTATCACTTAAAAAAAGCAATAGTTTTTAATCTATTGCACTGATTTTAAGACAGATTTCTCTTTTACTCCAGCTTTTATTAATATTTTAATTTATCCTCCATTCAAAAAGGCAGCATTCCTTTTTAAAGGAGCTGGTTTAGATGCTTTTCTTTCTTTCCCTCCCCAAACTTTTTTTCTAATTTTTATATGATCTGCCTGCTTAAGCATTTTGGAAAAAATTACATGCCATTTAATCTACCTTGAGTTTGGCATAATAAAGGCATTGCTTTACTGTAAATTTGAGACAGTTCTAAAGTTCAATATAAAGTAGCCTTGAAGCAGTTATAATTTTCAAAACATCTACCAGCACCTTTTAATTTACTCATCAGCTTACCAGTGATGCTCTCTGAATTGCTGTGGTTGAAATTCATGAGGGTTGCTTCAGGCTTCAATTCTTTGAAAACCACATCCTCTTTCCATTTTATATCTTGCTCCTTCTCATTTGAGTTGAATGATTGTTTGGCAATAATTTATTGCTGGCATTCATTTCATATCAACTAGACAGACAGGAGGATAATTTAAACCAAAGGAAGATACATTTTAAGCTGCCAGGTTCACTACCTTTATATCGCAATCTTGCCCCATTCATTCACCATCTTGAGAAAAAGAAGAGGAAAACAAGGATTAAAATTCAGCATATTAACCTAAAAAGAACCATCTGCCTGGGTTTTTCTAGTGCCATTATTCAGATACTGACATTCAATGATAGGTTTATTGTTACCCGAATATAACTATTTTGAAAACATGTGAACATTAAACCTTTTTGAAAATCTAAATGATGGAAAATTAAAAGATTACAGTTATAAAAAAAATTTAAGTTAATTTTATTTTATCTACTGCCTATAAAATCAACTGTACAATAATGCTATTTTTCTAGCAATTCTGTTTTCAGATAGTTTGTGAAATCACAGATGATCCTGCCATTTCATCCTATTAGGAAATTTTGAATATTTTAATTTGGGGAGTTTCATTGAACTGTATGTTAATGCAAACTTTTGAAAGTAAAAAAATAAGAAATAATTAAGCATTTTTATTCACAATGAATTCCTCCCAAGGACCTAAGATAGGCAAATGTTGTTATTTGATGATGCTAAAAGTATCATTACAGGATGTAAGTTGTCCTAAGTAAAGTTAACTTTTGCAAGTGACTGGTAATTTTGTCAATGCCAATGATGTTCATGTGGTGCTTCATGTTTTGGGACTGTACCCAAGGCTCTCATTACTATTGATAGTATTTTTGCTTTCTTTTGACAGAGTTGTGCTACTTCTACTTGCAGCTCTTTGTATTTTGTGATTTTTTCTAATTCTTTCTCTTCTCTTCTGCTGCTTCCATTATCATTATTATTTTATAAATAACTCAAAGTGACAAAGATATCTAATACTCCTTCTTTCTTCTATTTCTCCATAACAACCCTTTGAAGTGAGTTGGGCTAAGAAAGAACGACTAGCCCAAAGTCACTCAACCAGCTTTCATGCCTAAGGTGAGACTCAACAGTCTCAGGACTAGAACTTATGGTCTTCTGGTTTCTAGCCTGATGCCTTAACCACCATACCACAAACTGGCTTTCTGTTAAAAGAAGGCCTGTCTGGAAATGTATTAAAAAGAAATAGGCATAACAAACTATTCCAATATCATTTTAAAACAAAATGAATATATGGAATCCTAGGGCTCTGTAGCACTTTGGATGAGCTCTCCAAACGTTCCACTGAAGCATATGGGAGATGACTGCACAGTAGCACCATTTAGAGAAGGTGTTTCCCAGCCCTGTTGTATGACATTATTTAAAATAATCTAATTTGGCAAAATACCAGCCAAAATATATCCTGCTTTAAGAGCAATATTTAGGTTGGTTCACATTAAACCATGACCTGCTGAAGCATCTTTAATGAATAAAACACAATTGGTTGGATCATACAACACACTACATCAAACAAACAAAAACAATGCTTGTACCACAATGAGTGAAGCCAATCAGTTTAAATTGCAATATTTACTGTCTTAAATGAGCTCACAAGGAATCGAATTCCACTTTGAATTTACCTAGTTTGACTTACATTATACTAAATATAGGGAAGGTTTTCTCATCATTTATTATTATTGCCTTTATTGTCAGAGTACAACATGTATACAATGAGATTGGCTGAGCCTCCTTTCGTGCAACACCCCCCCCCCAACACAACTCACAGTGAGGACAGAAGTTCCTAACCCAGTCCCAATCTTTTTATACTATGTGACCTTGTTCCACAATGCGCCGGCCCCGCAAGTCTATCATACTATGTTGACATGAAGTTATTTTCTGTTCAGAAGTCTTACAGCCCAGATAGAAACTGTTCTTCAGCCTGTTGGCGCAGCTGGCTATGCTTCTATATCTCCTACCCAATGATAGGAGAGTGAAGAAGTGCTGACTGGGTGTGAGTTGTCCCTGATAATTTTCCTCACTCTTCTAAGGCAGCAAGCCCTAGTGATGTCATGTAGTGATATCAGGGAACAGCCCACGATGTTTTGTGCTGTGCTCACTACCCTCTGTAATGTCTTTCTATCTGTGGCTGTCAAGCCAGCATACCATACCATAATGCACTATGAGAGGACACTTTCTATTGTGGACTGGTAAAAGGAGGTCATTAGTCATGGTTCCATTTTATTCTTTCGCAAGATCCTAAGAAAATGGAGTCTCTGTTGGGCCTTTCTGGCCACCTGGGTTGTGTTGATTTCCAGGAAAGATCTTCGCTGAGGTAGACTCCCAGAAATTTAAAGGAGAAAACTCTCTCCACACAGCCCCCCTTGATGTAAAATGGGGCGGGTTCCTTTCTCTTCTTCCGGAAGTCTAACACCATCTCCTTTGTCTTGCTGATGTTCACTGTATGCTGTTTCGTCTCCACCTGTAATGAGACTCAATACGGTAGTATCATCTGCGAACTTAATGATCACAGTGGATGAGTCAGACGATACACAATCTTGTGTGTACAGTGAGTACAGGTAGGGACTGAGCACACAGCCCTGTGGGGAACCAGTGCTAAGCTTCAGGGAGGTGGATGTGACAGACCCAGCTCTTACTGTTTGTGGTCAGTCCCTCAGAAAGTAAAACAAGCACATGTAGCACACTGACAAATAATGAGTGTAAATGCTTCACTGTATCTCACCAAATGCTTGATGAATATTGTGCACCATTGTTATTTTAAAGCCCAATTTTAGTCACTCCCAAGTTCCTCAGTATGTGCCAGTCTAAGGAAGTAAAGAAACCATTTTGTATATAATTTAAAAATTTGTCAATATTGAAATATAAAATTATGTTTTACAGAGGATTTTATAGCATTTTATAGAAGTCAAAATGACTTACTTTTTTTTTAGAATTAGAATTCTTTATTGGCCAAGTGTGATTGGACACACAAAGAATTTATCTTGGTGCAAATGCTCTCAGTATACATAAAAGAAAAGATACATTCGTCAAGAATCATAAAGTACAACCCTTAATAATAGTCATAGGGTACAATAAGCAATCAAATCATACTAGGAAACAGTCAATATAGATCGTAAGGATACCAGTGACAAAGTTACAGTCATACAGTCACAAGTGGGAGGGGAGGGGTGATAAGGAGTAATGAGAAGTATTTGGGGAAGTTTCTGTGAGTTTTTATTTAAAATAACAAAAATATGAGAAGCCAATTGGAGGATTTTAATTGAAAAAAAATTATGATAGCCCAATTCTGGCAGTTTGGCTGTACAATTTGTGGTTATAACTGGAACTGTAGAAAAGATGCTATATTAAACATTGTTTAAGAAAAGCACTGCTTAAATTCAAAACCACATGCCAGAATATAAACACTTTCTACCAAATGAAGTGTATGCCTTCATATTAATCTATAAGATGCTAATCAGCTAAGACAAATAATAATTGAAGGAATATATGTTGTATGAAAAAACTTCTTGTTAAAGAAAAAGCACTCACCAAGCTTACTAAAATTAAACATTTACATTTTCTCTTTGATATTTGCACCATATAATTGTATTTGAAACATTCTTAAATATACTCTTTAGATGAACCTATGACCAGGGTTGGGATTCTACCAGTTCGCACCTATTCGCTAGAACTGGTTGTTAACATTCTAAGCAGTTCGGAGAAACAGTTGTTAGAAGAAATTATTGGCCTAATCTTGTAAGGAAGGAAACATTCTGGTGTTGCGTACAGAAACTGCCTCTCCGTTAACCCTTATTACATTCTTGGCAGGACTAGACTTCCTGTCTCTGGAACTTCTCTGGAGTTTTTTTCCTCTTTTGCTGGTACTTTGCTTGTGTGGAGGGACCATTCAAAGTTACAATGGCACTGAAAAAAGTGACTTATGACCCTTTTTCACACTTATGACTGTCGCAGCATCCCCACAGTCACGAGAGGCCATGCGAGGAGATGTGTGCCTCGATGTGAGTGATGTTGAGTTGGCCACGCCCAGCCAGTAACATGACCACCAAGCCATGTCCACCCAGTCACATGACCACCAAGCCACGCCCACCAACTAAGCCACGCCCACAGAACCGGTTGTTAAAAAAACTGAATCCCACCCTGCCTATGACTGACTTTCTTTATGCACCCTTCTATAGAATCAACATGATATGGGTATATTCACTAGTACTATTTTGTTAATAGTGGCATAATTATAGCACTATTATGTCTTACACTTTAAGTGTTGTCTGTATATTCACAACAGATGTAATTCTTTTCCCAAAAAGAAACAATGGTTTACTGCTTGCACTTAGGTTACTCCAAGTGATTTATATAAAATAGCTCTGGAGTAACTGGTCCTATTACATTAGACATTATTTAAATGTTACATTATGAATAATATGCCTAGCAATATATTAGGCATCTTGTTCAGGCTTGCATCTTGACCTTAATCAAGAGAACTCTTTACCCCAAGCTATATGGTTAATATTTTTGAGAACAAGAAGATATACCATAAGGGATCGAGCCTCCCACTCGCAACATCTTCACCTGAGGGCATTGTTGGCAGCCACTTCCTGCGGCTCGGAGGTCTGTGCTCTTCCCGCTGCTGCTCCGCCTCCTCAATGTACAGAGGCAGGAGGCACGGATTTGCTAGGGAGCCTGCAGGATTGCCCCATCTGGTCTTCAGCACGTGGCTCGTTGGCCTCCGAGCATCAGATTCTCATCATCCAGCACCAGTTCAGAGATTCCTTTCTCCCCACCCCTGGGGACAGAGGGAAGGGGGGAAGAGAGAGAGAGAGAGAGAGAGAGACAGAAAGAGAGAGACAAGACACAGAGAGAGACAGTGAAGAGAGAGGGAAAGAGAGAGAGACAAGACACAGAGAGAGAAAGAGAGAGAGAAGGAGGGAGGGAGGGAGAGAGAGAGGGAGGGAGGAGAGATCCCGGTGTTTTGTTTTCTGTGGGAGACAGGTCCAAATGACTCTGAGTATTGAAGGTTGCAGAAACAGGCAGCTAAGCTAAGTGCCTGAAGGACCCCATCCCATCAATGGGAGTCCAGGCACTTCAGCAAGCAGGATGCTGGATTCATATTCATGGTCCGCGGGATCTAAAATTATGAATTTGGTGGTCCCTGAGGTTCAAAAGGTTGGAGACCCCTGCTTTAACTGACTTTTCAGAAAGTCCATCTTTAGTCTAATCTAATGCTAATTTTCAAATGAAAAATTTAGCGCTTTGTTATAATTGTTTGATTCACATATAATATTAAGTCATAAAGTAGTTGGTTTTGGTGTTGTGTAGTATATGAATTAACTTCTATAATTTGTAACCTATGGATTATTTCTTGGGATGGATTTGCATGTCATACTATCTCAAAAACAAATAAACCACATTGTAAAGTCGCCTTACGCAAAACCAGGCACAAACTATCATTGAAGACTGTCATTAGAAACATAGAAAACTGACAACAGAAAAAGACCTAGTGGTCCATCAACATTTTTGTTTTCTTATTTACTTATGTATTTTTAAAAAATACTATTATTATTATTATTGTTAGTAGATTGACTCCCACTAGAATTCAGATTGGCCCGTTTTAGCTTTCATTTTTGTAGTCTTTGAAAGATGAATTAACATCACTCACTTAATCTTTACTTTTATTTTATACTTCTAAGTTTATATTATGGTAACTATATGTATTTGTATTGTAATTCATTGAATTGTTGATCAAAATATGTCTACTATTAAATGCCAAGAGACTGCAGTGAGGAGTGGTTATAAAACTAAACACTCAGTATATATGTTTTAATAAGTGCCTTGCTGATACTTAAAATCAATCTGATTATAGTAATCCACAGACATGGCTACCCTCTTTGATTGCCCATCCCAATAGGCAACGGTACCAGCTTCTGAGCTCATAATGATTTCTCTTTATTTCTTGACTACTGATTCAAGCGAGCTAATCCCGAAAAAGAGAAAGAGCCGATTGTTATAATTTCCTTAAAGAACGGTGGGAGGGAGAAACAGGCCACGGAGTAATCTCGACTGTCCTAGGCAAGACGTCAATGACAAAAAATATCAACATCAGCAGCTGCTTCGTCCTTGGGATGGATTTATATGAGGCACTCATACAAAATGTGCAAACCGCAGTTGCGCACGGAACAGCCACCTCTTTTTCCAACTTCGCTTTTGGTTCTTTAAAAAAAAACATTCCTCTTCCCCCTTCGCCTTTGAACATTTTTTGTTACGTCTACAAGAAGAAAGAGAAGAGCCTGTTCAAGAGATGGAATAGCCTTCAGGTGAAATAGGAGAGGCGCGGGGGGGGGGGATCAGGAGACCTTTTGCAAAAAGGAGGCGAGGATCTGGCAATACTGGAGGAAGGGAAGGAGGGAAGAGTGTGAGAATGCAATCGTTGTCATGCTCGGCACTCTCCAGCCCTAATAATGGACACAGGTCAGATTTTCTAATCCCTTGGAAGGAAAACATCTCGCGGTCGTTTTTGGAGTCCAGATCAAATGCTGAAAGACCCATCACAGTACTAAATTCTTGGTCCAGTCAGTGCTTCTTCTTAAGGGTATATCCATCTAACATGGAATTGGGGGAAAGGGACGAGGGAACCGACTGTACAGATGGAAGAAAAAGAGAAGGACAGAAGACAGCAATGGGCGGGTGCATAAAACCAGGGAAAACGCGGAGCCATGATCTCGGCTCCCGTCCCTTGCTCCTTACCGCTTCCCGGGTTTGACTTTTTTTCGACCTGGGCGCTTCCACCTCACTTCATTCAAGCTACGCGCTGCAGCAGCCGCTCTTACCGCAAGAGCCTCCCCGGCTCCCTCTCTCGGAGCACCGGACGGAGTGAGGCAACATGGGAGGAGTAGGGATAGAGGAGGCGGTCACGCTGGACTACAAGATGGCGGCCCCCGAAAGGAGGTCGAGTTGCCCCGCCTCCTCCCGCTTTGCGAGATAACTATCCCGTAAGGAGCTCGCCAAACTGCTTCTGCCACCCGTTGGCTTTGGAACTACGATTCCCATCGTGCAACAGTGGGGCGGGAACAGCTCCTTTCATTCCTCCTCCCCCCTTTGAACCACCCCCGATGCAAATATGAATCGCAGAGCACTATGGAGCTCGTAGTCCCTTAGGTGAGAGGCGCTTTTTCTCCGCCGGTTTGGACTTCTTCGCAGTTGTTATAGAGGGCGGGACCTGAAGTTTGAGGGGCCTGAGGACCATCGACCTCAGGAAAGAACTCAATTTATAGGAATACATAACTTTTGAATCTGACCTCGGATTTCAAAATTAAGCTCATTTTCCTGTTCTTCGGGGTGGAATACATTCAAAAAACGACATGGTTTTCGTGGGCGAGCTTTTCCTGTGGAGTTATCCCAAGGCATATCTCAAAATGGCGAAAGAACTGAATGTATAGGAAAGAACTCAATTTATAGGAATACATAACTTTTGAATCTGACCTC
The DNA here is from genome assembly GCF_049901735.1 of Notechis scutatus. NCBI lineage: Eukaryota > Metazoa > Chordata > Lepidosauria > Squamata > Elapidae > Notechis > Notechis scutatus. The sequence continues at coordinate 173,437,081 of NC_142009.1, read as the reverse complement.
GGATTTCAAAATTAAGCTCATTTTCATGTTCTTCGGGTGGAATACATTCAAAAACGACATGGTTTTCGTGGGCGAGCTTTTCCTGTGGAGTTATCCCAAGGCATATCTCAAAATGGCAAAAGAACTGAATGTATAGGAAAGAACTCAATTTATAGGAATACATAACTTTTGAATCTGACCTCGGATTTCAAAATTAAGCTCATTTTCATGTTCTTCGGGTGGAATACATTCAAAAAACGACATGGTTTTCGTGGGCGAGCTTTTCCTGTGGAGTTATCCCAAGGCATATCTCAACATGGCGAAAGAACTGAATGTATAGGAAAGAACTCAATTTATAGGAATACATAACTTTTGAATCTGACCTCGGATTCCAAAATTAAGCTCATTTTCCTGTTCTTCGGGGTGGAATACATTAAAAAAGCGACATAGTTTTCGTGGGCGAGCTTTTCCTGTGGAGTTATCCCAAGGCATATCTCAAAATGGCGAAAGAACTGAATGTATAGGAAAGAACTCAATTTATAGGAATACCTAACTTTTGATTCTGACCTCGGATTTCAAAATTAAGCTCATTTTCATGTTCTTCGGGTGGAATACATTCAAAAACCACATGGTTTTCGTGGGAGCTTTTCCTGTGGAGTTATCCCAAGGCATATCTCAGAATGGCGAAAGAACTGAATGTATAGGAAAGAACTCAATTTATAGGAATACATAACTTTTGAATCTGACCTCGGATTTCAAAATTAAGCTCATTTTCATGTTCTTCGGGTGGAATACATTCAAAAACGACATGGTTTTCGTAGGCGAGCTTTTCCTGTGGAGTTATCCCAAGGCATATCTCAGAATGGCGAAAGAACTGAATGTATAGGAAAGAACTCAATCTATAGGAATACATAACTTTTGAATCTGACCTCGGATTTCAAAATTAAGCTCATTTTCATGTTCTTCGGGTGGAATACATTCAAAAAACCACATGGTTTTCGTGGGCGAGCTTTTCCTGTGGAGTTATCCCAAGGCATATCTCAAAATGGCGAAAGAACTGAATGTATAGGAAAGAACTCAATTTATAGGAATACATAACTTTTGAATCTGACCTCGGATTTCAAAATTAAGCTCATTTTCATGTTCTTCGGGGTGGAATACATTCAAAAAACCACATGGTTTTCGTGGGCGAGCTTTTCCTGTGGAGTTATCCCAAGGCATATCTCAACATGGCGAAAGAACTGAATGTATAGGAAAGAACTCAATTTATAGGAATACATAACTTTTGAATCTGACCTCGGATTTCAAAATTAAGCTCATTTTCATGTTCTTCGGGGTGGAATACATTCAAAAAAACCACATGGTTTTCGTGGGCGAGCTTTTCCTGTGGAGTTATCCCAAGGCATATCTCAAAATGGCGAAAGAACTGAATGTATAGGAAAGAACTCAATTTATAGGAATACATAACTTTTGAATCTGACCTCGGATTTCAAAATTAAGCTCATTTTCATGTTCTTCGGGGTGGAATACATTAAAAAAGCGACATGGTTTTCGTAGGTTATCGAACTTTTCCTGTGGAGTTATCCCAAGGCATATCTCAAAATGGCGAAAGAACTGAATGTATAGGAAAGAACTCAATTTATAGGAATACATAACTTTTGAATCTGACCTCGGATTTCAAAATTAAGCTCATTTTCATGTTCTTCGGGGTGGAATACATTAAAAAACCACATGGTTTTCGTGGGCGAGCTTTTCCTGTGGAGTTATCCCAAGGCATATCTCAGAATGGCGAAAGAACTGAATGTATAGGAAAGGACTCAATTTATAGGAATACATAACTTTTGAATCTGACCTCGGATTTCAAAATTAAGCTCATTTTCATGTTCTTCGGGTGGAATACATTCAAAAAACCACATGGTTTTCGTGGGCGAGCTTTTCCTCTGGAGTTATCCCAAGGCATATCTCAGAATGGCAAAAGAACTGAATATATAGGAAAGAATTCAATTTATAGGAATACATAACTTTTGAATCTGACCTCGGATTTCAAAATTAAGCTCATTTTCATGTTCTTCGGGGTGGAATACATTCAAAAAAGCGACATGGTTTTCGGTGGGCGAGCTTTTCCTGTGGAGTTATCCCAAGGCATATCTCAACATGGCAAAAGAACTGAATGTATAGAAAAGAACTAAATTTATAGGAATACATAGCTTTTGATTCTGACCTCGGATTTCAAAATTAAGCTCATTTTCATGTTCTTCGGGGTGGAATACATTCAAAAACCACATGGTTTTCGTGGGCGAGCTTTTCCTGTGGAGTTATCCCAAGGCATATCTCAGAATGGCGAAAGAACTGAATGTATAGGAAAGAACTCAATTTATAGGAATACATAACTTTTGAATCTGACCTCGGATTTAAAAATTAAGCTCATTTTCATGTTCTTCGGGTGGAATACATTCAAAAACGACATGGTTTTCGTGGGCGAGCTTTTCCTGTGGAGTTATCCCAAGGCATATCTCAACATGGCAAAAGAACTGAATGTATAGGAAAGAACTCAATTTATAGGAATACATAACTTTTGATTCTGACCTCGGATTTCAAAATTAAGCTCATCTTCATGTTCTTCGGGTGGAATACATTCAAAAAACCACATGGTTTTCGTGGGCGAGCTTTCCTGTGGAGTTATCCCAAGGCATATCTCAGAATGGCGAAAGAACTGAATGTATAGGAAAGAACTCAATTTATAGGAATACATAACTTTTGAATCTGACCTCGGATTTCAAAATTAAGCTCATTTTCATGTTCTTCGGGGTGGTATACATTCAAGAAAAGACATGGTTTTAGGTAAGCGAGCTTTTCCTGTGGAGTTATCCCAAGGCATATCTCAGAATGGCGAAAGAACTGAATGTATAGGAAAGAACTCAATCTATAGGAATACATAACTTTTGAATCTGACCTCGGATTTCAAAATTAAGCTCATTTTCATGTTCTTCGGGTGGAATACATTAAAAAACGACATGGTTTTCGTGGGCGAGCTTTTCCTGTGGAGTTATCCCAAGGCATATCTCAAAATGGCGAAAGAACTGAATGTATAGGAAAGAACTCAATTTATAGGAATACATAACTTTTGAATCTGACCTCGGATTTCAAAATTAAGCTCATTTTCATGTTCTTCGGGGTGGAATACATTCAAAAAACCACATGGTTTTTGTTGGCGAGCTTTTCCTGTGGAGTTATCCCAAGGCATATCTCAACATAGCGAAAGAACTGAATGTATAGGAAAGAACTCAATTTATAGGAATACATAACTTTTGAATCTGACCTCGGATTTCAAAATTAAGCTCATTTTCCTGTTCTTCGGGGTGGAATACATTCAAAAAAACGACATGGTTTTCGTGGGCGAGCTTTTCCTGTGGAGTTATCCCAAGGCATATCTCAAAATGGCGAAAAGAACTGAATGTATAGGAAAGAACTCAATTTATAGGAATACATAACTTTTGAATCTGACCTCGGATTTCAAAATTAAGCTCATTTTCATGTTCTTCGGGGTGGAATACATTCAAAAAACGACATGGTTTTCGTGGGCGAGCTTTTCCTGTGGAGTTATCCCAAGGCATATCTCAAAATGGCGAAAGAACTGAATGTATAGGAAAGGACTCAATTTATAGGAATACATAACTTTTGAATCTGACCTCGGATTTCAAAATTAAGCTCATTTTCATGTTCTTCGGGTGGAATACATTCAAAAAATGACATGGTTTTCGTGGCGAGCTTTTCCTGTGGAGTTATCCCAAGGCATATCTCAGAATGGCGAAAGAACAGAATGTATAGGAAAGAACTCAATTTATAGGAATACATAACTTTTGAATCTGACCTCGGATTTCAAAATTAAGTTCATTTTCATGTTCTTTGGGGTGGAATACATTCAAAAAACGACATGGTTTTCATGGGTGAGCTTTTCCTGTGGAGTTATCCCAAGGCATATCTCAAAATGGCGAAAGAACTGAATGTATAGGAAAGAACTCAATTTATAGGAATACATAACTTTTGAATCTGACCTCGGATTTCAAAATTAAGCTTATTTTCATGTTCTTCGGGTGGAATACATTCAAAAACCACATGGTTTTCGTGGCGAGCTTTTCCTGTGGAGTTATCCCAAGGCATATCTCAGAATGGCGAAAGAACTGAATGTATAGGAAAGAACTCAATTTATAGGAATACATAACTTTTGAATCTGACCTCGGATTTCAAAATTAAGCTCATTTTCATGTTCTTCGGGGTGGTATACATTCAAGAAACGACATGGTTTTCGTGGCGAGCTTTTCCTGTGGAGTTATCCCAAGGCATATCTCAGAATGGCGAAAGAACTGAATGTATAGGAAAGAACTCAATCTATAGGAATACATAACTTTTGAATCTGACCTCGGATTTCAAAATTAAGCTCATTTTCATGTTCTTCGGGGTGGAATACATTAAAAAAACGACATGGTTTTCGTGGGCGAGCTTTTCCTGTGGAGTTATCCCAAGGCATATCTCAAAATGGCGAAAGAACTGAATGTATAGGAAAGAACTCAATTTATAGGAATACATAACTTTTGAATCTGACCTCGGATTTCAAAATTAAGCTCATTTTCATGTTCTTGAGGTGGAATACATTCAAAAAACCACATGGTTTTAGTAGAGCTTTTCCTGTGGAGTTATCCCAAGGCATATCTCAACATGGCGAAAGAACTGAATGTATAGGAAAGAACTCAATTTATAGGAATACATAACTTTTGAATCTGACCTCGGATTTCAAAATTAAGCTCATTTTCATGTTCTTCGGTGGAATACATTCAAAAAACGACATGGTTTTCGTGGCGAGCTTTTCCTGTGGAGTTATCCCAAGGCATATCTCAAAATGGCGAAAGAACTGAATGTATAGGAAAGAACTCAATTTATAGGAATACATAACTTATGAATCTGACCTCGGTTCAAAATTAAGCTCATTTTCATGTTCTTGGTGGAATACATTCAAAAAAGCGACATGGTTTTCGTGGGTGAGCTTTTCCTGTGGAGTTATCCCAAGGCATATCTCAAAATGGCGAAAGAACTGAATGTATAGGAAAGAACTCAATTTATAGGAATACATAACTTTTGAATCTGACCTCGGATTTCAAAATTAAGCTTATTTTCATGTTCTTCGGGTGGAATACATTCAAAAAACGACATGGTTTTTCGTGGCGAGCTTTTCCTGTGGAGTTATCCCAAGGCATATCTCAAAATGGCGAAAGAACTGAATGTATAGGAAAGGACTCAATTTATAGGAATACATAACTTTTGAATCTGACCTCGGTTTCAAAATTAAGCTCATTTTCATGTTCTTCGGGTGGAATACATTCAAAAAACGACATGGTTTTCGTGGGAGAGCTTTTCCTGTGGAGTTATCCCAAGGCATATCTCAACATGGCAAAAGAACTGAATGTATAGAAAAGAACTAAATTTATAGGAATACATAGCTTTTGATTCTGACCTCGGATTTCAAAATTAAGCTCATTTTCATGTTCTTCGAGGTGGAATACATTCAAAAAACCACATGGTTTTCGTGGGCGAGCTTTTCCTGTGGAGTTATCCCAAGGCATATCTCAAAATGGCGAAAGAACTGAATGTATAGGAAAGAACTCAATTTATAGGAATACATAACTTTTGAATCTGACCTTGGATTTCAAAATTAAGCTCATTTTCATGTTCTTGGGGTGGAATACATTCAAAAAACGACATGGTTTTTTAAGGTAATGAGCTTTTCCTGTGGAGTTATCCCAAGGCATATCTCAACATGGCGAAAGAACTGAATGTATAGGAAAGAACTCAATTTATAGGAATACATAACTTTTGAATCTGACCTCGATTTCAAAATTAAGCCCT